>NC_056743.1:491767573-491783162 GCF_019279795.1 Protopterus annectens | reverse complement strand
AGTTTGCAAAAATGGCCCCCGTGAATGGTTTATTTTTTAGAATTGCAGTTTGGGCCCGTAGTTTCCCCACTCCCGGCCTTTTGAAAGGGTTCCACGTTGGAAAGTGGAGTCGCTTTTGGAAATTCATGTGTTGCTTTCATTGTTCTTAAATATTAAAAGGTCGACAAACCAAGGAGTTTTATACTCTGGTGACATGGTCCCATGGTTGGTAAGACCCCCATGTTATTTTCCCTCTTTGGGAGGTACTGTTGTCAAGCTTATTTATAAGCCGGAATTTGGGCAAGCGGCTAATTCTCCAGTTTAATGTTTGGAGTGAAGCCATAAAGGGGGTTGGAGAGATTTATTTTAGTCAGAAAGTTTTTGGGATTCTGACTTTGAGGTGGTCTTCAATTTTACTAATTGGAAAGGTTTGCCCTTTATTAAGATTCTCTGAATTTCAGCCACTATGATTGTGAACCTTGTTTTCCCCTTTTTGTTTCGGCCGGGTTTTTGGGGCAAAAGAATAAAAGGGGAAACCGTAGGCTTCTCCGGGGCCTTGGGGAACCAAATTTTTTTGGGAAAACTTTTCTCCAATTTTGAGGGGTTTATGCTGAATTTGAAAATTTGGGCTTTTGGAGAACCCCTTGTTTTTGTTCCTTTCTTTTTGGAAGGGGGTTTCTGAGTTCCCAGGCCCCTTTATGGGGTAAGACCCCTTTGAATTTTCCAAAGAAGGGTAAAAGGTCAACCCCCTTTTAGCCAAATGGTTTCAGTTTTGGTTTTAAACCAAACTTTTCCCCTTTTTTAAGCCCCCAAAAATTTTAAAGGGAAAAGATTTTTGCCCTTTAGATGTGGCAATTCTATATTAAGAGGCTAAGGATTTTAGGCGCTCAGCGGGTTTTTGTTCTTTTTTTTGATTTCAGGGAAGGCCTGGTCAAACAAACATTTCAAGGGGGATTGGCTTTTGTTTTTGCTTTGGATTCCCTAGGCGGGTTAGTGGGTTTCCTCACCCACGGGGCAGCCACTTAACCTTTTTTTAAGGGTGGCAACTGGGTTTTTGGGAAAAGGCACCTATTGAGTTCGGGTGTTTTTCCCTTAAGGGGCTTTCCCTTCCACTACTCTAAGTTAGGGTTTTTTTTGGGGAAGCTTTTTTGCGGATGTTTTTTGGGGGTCCTGTTCTTATGATTTGAGCCTCCTATTGTTTGGTTTTTAAAATTTTTTGGTTGCGAGGGGAAAACGGAAAAAATTGTGTTTTGGGGGTTCCCTTTCCCCATAAATTTTGAGTGAGGATTCCATTTGGGGCATAATTCTCTCCCTTTTTGTTTTAGGGGGGGGTTGTTTTAAGGATTTTAAACTTTCCCTTAAAATTACCTTTTTTTGGTGCAGGTTATTTTGGCCTTGCTTTTAGGCTTTGAATTTTGGGGAAAAGGGAAAACTGAGGATAGAGGGTATCCCATTATTTTACCTAGTCTACGTATTTTTATTTGGGACCAGTAGCCTTTAAAAAGGGAATTGGGGTTTAGCACTATACCCAAAAAGGATCGTGGAACCTTTCGAACATCTAACATTTAAAATAAAATAAAAATTTGAGAGAGAGAGCAGTTCTAAGGGAAAAAGTGAAGAGCAGACTTTGTGGAGCCAGGAATAGTTTGAACCCAATTAGGCGGTGCTGCCCGATGTTGCGCTATGCGCAAAACAGCAAAAACAGCAAAGAGGGTTTTAAGAGAGGGAGATCAAGGAGTTAGGAATTGACCCAAAATGGCCAATAAAACTACAGTTTCAAGGCAGTAACCACTCCCACAGGGGCATGCAGGCTGCTCAATGTTTATCACGGCCACTGATGAACACACTTCCCTTTAGCCCAAGCAAACAATGGCCTCCAAGAAACTTACAAACAGTTCAGAACAGCAAATCTGTAACTGAACTTTTTTAAATCTCAGAAAAGTGGGGGAAAAAAGCAAGATTCTTTTGTTTTTTTTGTTTTTTTAAGGAAAGCAGAGGTTCACAAGTTTCAATAAGTTAGAACAGTGCAGTAAATGACCCCACACTTGAGTGTTAGGCCAGAGACCGATAAAATGCAAGTTTTAGGAATAAAATGATTTTAAAAATAAGTGCAGTCTGGAAATTCAGTAATCAGCTCTAGGTTGTGATGTTCATCGTGTTTCACTGTTGCAGTCATGACTGTAGGGTTCTCCCGTGCCGGCAGGCAGCCCTCGTTTGGCCAGAATCCCAAAGTCTGGGTCTGGTGTCGGCTGTTCAACCATGCTGCCTGATGTCAGAGCGCCATGAGTACAAAGCTGACAGCCGACGCCATGTTCTCCAGTCTTTCTTTCCATGCGGTGATAGCAGTTTGCAAGTGCCGGTCGGCTGACTCCTGACAATCTTTTCTGAACAAACTTCAGTCTGAAGACTTTCTTCTCCTACTCAAAGCTAAGTACCCCATTGGGGAAACTTTTTTCTTGCTCCAGTCCGATGTCAGAAAAAGTTAATAATTGTATTTCATGTGGGAAGCAAATACCTCATAAGGATTTTCATTCTTACTGTATTCCTTGCTTAGGCCCTGACCATGACGTAGCTAGTTGTCAGTTTTGTGCTAGATTCAATAAACGTACAATTAAACGAAGGTACAATTTTGCATTTCATTACTTCGGTAGGCGTTTTAATTACAAAATGTCGGATACGGTTCCGGCTACCGGAGTTCACAAACGACGCAAGGACAAAGACAGGCCTCCGAGGTCCAAATCTGACGATATCGCACAAGCAGAGCCAGCTTCAGGTTTGGCCGTCAGTGAGGTGCTTTTGCAGCCCCTGTCGCCGGCCATTTCAGAACCGATGGCCAAAACAGACTCCCACGAGGAGCCAACTAGGCCTTTGAATATTTCTATTGCAGGACCTTCGGACAATGCTCGCCCGGATGGGTCCGGAGCTGCTGTACAGGTACCGGCTTCGGAAGGGGTTTTCCGGACTACTCAGCTTCTAATAAAGGCAAAGGCAAAGACTTCTTCCAAATCAAAGACTGCAACACAGGCCTCTTCTGATCCGGCTCCCAAGTCACAGAAACAGTTACTTAAGATGGCTGAGGATTTACTTACTAAGATTAGGGGTTCACATCCCCCTCCAGATAAAAGGCCAAGGCAGGAAGTTTATTATGACTCCTCTGATCAGGCTTCTGTTTCTTCAGTTTCTTCTTCTGACCAGGAATTTTCTTTCCCTCCTTATGAGGATTCTGATGCTGAGGAATCCATTCCTTCATCTTCTCCCCCTGAGGATTTCTCTTTTGGGGAAAATTTGCATGAAATGAGGGAACATTTCCACTGTGAAGGACAGGAGTATTCGGAATCTAAGAAAAGACTAAGGGATTTTCTTCTTCCCCAACATAGACCCCTGGCTATTCCTCCTATTTTGGATATTGTGGATGATGCTTTTTCGGAGGCTAACTTAACCCCTGACTCTCTTCCTCCTGCTCCTGTTAAGCCTGACTGATATTACAGGGTTCCTGATTCCCACCAGTTTTTATACAAGAACCCTACTGCTGACCCTGAAACCATTTCTCAGGGTCCAAAGGGAGTTAAGGCCGCTTCTGCTAAAAACCCCATTCCCACTGAGAAGGATTCCAGATCTTTAGAAAGATGGGGCAGAAAAGTGTACACTTCTGCTACTTTATCTATTAGGACTTTAAACTGTCAGTTTCATATGCTGAAATACCAGCAATTTCTCCTGTCTGTTTTAAAACAAAAGCTTACTTCCATTTCCGCCTGTGCAGATAAGGAATTACATGACTTAATGCATGCCACTGAACAAGTTGGGAAGCATGGTTTACACTGTGGATTTGATGCCTTGGAGGCTTCTTGTAGGGCTGCTGACTCTGGCACAGTAATTAGAAGGCATGCATGGTTAAAGGAGCAAAATTTGCCAGATCAAGTAAAAGTTAAATTATTGGATGCTCCTGTTCAGCATAATGTTTTGTTTGGATCTAAAGCTGAAGAGGTGATTAAAAAGATGGAGGACAAGGCGAAATCCATGCAAACAGTTAAAGATTTCTTTCAAGTACAGCCACCCAGATTTAGCAGGAATTTGCCTACAAAAAATTGGTCCTTTCCCAATTCAGACAGGCCTCAGAGGGGTAGATACAGATGCTCCTGAGGAAGGCCTCAAACACAAGCCTCTTATAGACCAAGACAGTGGACTGCTTCCACCCCTAGGGGAGGAGAGGACAGGTCGCAAACTCATAGGAAACCGACTCAATGACTCCCTCTGTTGGGCTGCAGGAACTTCTTGCCTGGAAGCCCCTCTCGGAGGAAAACTTTCTCTTTTTCACCGAAATTGGACTCCTGTAACCCAAGACAAGTTGGTTCCGGATGTGGTTTCAAGAGGTTACAAATTCCCTTTACATACCCTACCAAGGCCAAGCGGATGGTCAGATCTTCCAAAACATCAATGGACAGAGGCCTTAAACCAGGGGAAGCTCTTTTGGCTATGAAAGCCATAGAACTAGTTCCACTTTCAGAGATGGGACAAGGTTTTTACTCAAGGCTCTTTCTAGTCCCCAGGAAGAAAAATTCATGGAGACCCATTCTGGATCTGTCAGTCTTGAACACTTTTCTAGAGATTCCAAAATTCAAGATGCTTACTCTACAGCAGCTACTTCCAATGCTGTCCAAAAATGCATGGATGGTAACTTTGGATTTAAAGGAGGCATATTTACACATTCCCATCAGGCAGGAATGCAGAAAATACCTCTGGTTCAAGGCCGGATCGAGGCACTTAAATTCTCTGCGCTGCCCTTTGGATTTTCTACTGCACCCAGGGTCTTCACCAAATGCCTGGCTCCAGTAGTAGCTTACTGCAGACTCAAGGGAATTCAGATTTACCCTTATCTGGACGACTGTCTTATTCAGGCAGACAGCAAGGAGGTCTTACTCCAGCATCTACAGTTTGTTCAGGATCTTCTCAAGTTCCTGGGATTCACTGTAAACATAAAGTCAAATTTGACACCCTCACAACAGATAATTTTTCTGGGCGCTTCTTTAAACACAACAACCCAGATGGCGTTTCTGACGTTTAAAAACAGTTTCAGCTGGCTTCAACTTTCAAAACCTTGGCAACTTTAAATCTGCTATCTGCAAGGAGATTCCTGCAGGCTTTGGGTTACATGGCCTCCTGCATCCTTCTCGTACCATATGCAAGACTACACATGAGGAAAATACGGTGGTACCTAAAAAGTGTATGGTCTCAGCATTGCCACAGTTTAGACATACTGATCTCTGTCCTGCCTTCTCTTGAAAGGAATCCCTTTGGTGGTCCAAGGCATGTACTCTAAACAAAGGAAAACCCTTCTGTCTGCCTCCTGCCACTCTGATACTAACCACGGACGCCTCAGATTATGCATGGGGAGCCCATTTTCAGGGCAACTGTGTGCAGGGCCTTTGGACAAAGGATCGGAAGCACCTGCATATCAGTTTAAAGGAAATGTTAGCCATTCAGAAAGCTCTATTGGCCTTCAGGAATCTTCTACAACCAGGACAACTACTGATACGGACAGACAACACCACAGTTATGTGGTACATAAACAAGCAAGGGGGATCTCATTCCTACCCCCTTTGCAGACTAGCTATGGATCTATGGAACACAGCTCTAGCTTGCAATCTGGACCTTCAAGCTCGGTTTCTACCAGGGAAGCAAAACTTCCTGGCAGACAGTATGAGCAGAAACCTTTCATATCCACACGAGTGGATGCTGGACACCAAAATATTCAGGATGATAACAGCAGTCTGTGGATGTCCTCACATAGACCTCTTTGCATCCCATCTCAATCATCAACTACAGAATTTTTGCACCAGGACTTTCCACGAACAAGCTTGGACAGTGGATGCATTATCATTCAGTTGGAGAAACCTCTCGGGATATGCCTTTCCGCCTCTTCCTCCTCTTCCACGGATATTATTAAAGATCAAACAGGACAAGCCCAAGATGATGATCTTGCTGGCCCCAAATTGGCCTCGACCGTTTTGGTACCCTACTCTGAAAAACCTATGTCTGGAGCCCCCTTGGGTTTTACCACAGACTCCGAACCTTCTGTCCCAACATCAGGGTCAGGTTCTACACTCCCATGTCAGAACTCTCAGCCTGGCGGCCTGGTTAATCCTGGGTCTTTGATTCATTATCTCCTACCCAAGCAGGTTATGGATGTCATTTTAGAAGCCAGATGTCCTAGCACTAGAAAATCGTATGCAGGAAAATGGAAAAGATTTTGTTCCTGGATGCAGGCTCAGGATTCTGATCCTCTTCTTCCTAACATTCCTTTGATTTTACTTTACCTGACAGATCTCTTACATAAGGGTCTCTCTTTCTCTTCCATTAAGATACATGCCTCTGCTATTTCCGCTCATTATAATACAGACACTCCAATCTTTTCCCACCAGCTCATGAGACAGTTTCTCAGAGGAGCTAAGAACTTAAGACCTCATAGATCTTCTCCCATTCCTGCTTGGGATCTCAACTATGTTTTGGAAAAGCTCACCTTACCTCCTTTTGAGCCTGCTGCCTCTTCTGACATCAAGTTATTATCTTGGATAACAGCCATCCTGTTAGCTCTGACCTCTGCCGGGAGAGTTTCACAGTTGCAAGCTCCTATGGCTGTGGAACCTTATATTATTTTTCATCAAGACAGGGTGTCTTTGAGGACTAATCCTACATTCATGCCTAAGGTGGTTTCTAAAGTGGCTTTAAATCAAACTATCCACTTGCCAACTTTTTTCCCCACTCCTCAAAATAAAGGGGAAAGGATCTTACATTCCTTGGATGTACACAGACAACTACGTGTTTACCTGGACAGAACCAAGGACATCCGAAAATCAGAGCAATTGTTTGTTTCTTGTGCTTCAAGTTCCCAAGGTAAAGCCATTTCAAAACAGTCCATTTCTAAATGGATTGCTCATGGAATCCGATTTTGTTTTCCACACCATGGAAAGAAAATCCAAGGGAGTATACGGACTCATTCCACCAGAGCTGCTGCCACTTCAGCTGCCTTCCTCAGGGGAGTTCCTACCAAAGACATTTTGGAAGCTGCAACTTGGAGTTCAGTGCATACTTTTTCAAAGCACTACAATCTACCTCTCTACTCTAAGTCTAGGGCAGGCTTTGCTTCTGCAGTCTTGCAGGGCCTTTTAGCCGCCCCTTCTACTTTATGACCACCACCCTTTCATTCTGCTTTGGGATTCTACCCTACAGTCATGACTCCAACAGTGAAACACGATGAACATAGTACAGTTGTGTACACTTACCATAAATGTAGATGTTAGAGTGTCTTCACTGTTGCAGTCTGGGTTTCCCTCCCTCCTGTTCCCTTTTTTACTTTTGTGTGGTTCCTTTTTTCACCATTCTTCAGAGATTTGCAAAGGATATGGGACCTTACTCATTTTGGGACTTCTGACATCTGGGGCAAGAAAAACTGGAGAAGATGGTGTCGGCTGTCAGCTTTGTACCCCCTGGCGCTCTGACGTCAGGGAGCATGGTTGAACAGCCGGCGGACCCAGACTTTGGGATTCTGGCCGACCGAGGACTGCCTGCCGTCAGGGGAGGACCATACAGTCATGACTGCAACAGTGAAGACACTCTAACATCTACATTTATGGTAAGTGTACACAACTGTACTTTCTAAATACAGTTGCCAACACAGAAATCAAGTTTAACAAACCAGAAAATGCTCAAAAGTAGGCGGCAATGCAGAATAACTTAACAAATAAGCTGAAGTGTCAAAAGCTTTGGCCAAGTCAAGGTAAGTTGCATGCACTGACTTTCCCTCATCCAGAGCCTTGGTGATGGTCTTAAAGAAGTCAACCAAGTTCAACAGGCAAGATCTGCCCTTGATGAATTTGAACTGGGTGGGGTCAAGTATTTGGAGATTGCCTATGTTCTTGTTTGAGATCCATAATAAGCTTCATGGCTTTACATATCAGACATGTCAAGCTAATGGGGCGATGGTTTCCAGGGCCCAGTAGTGGCACCACCTTTGTGCAAGGGGATGACAATGGCAGTTCTCCACTCTGCTAGAATTAAGTTTGTACGTAGGCTGTGATTATAATGGTGTTCAATGAGAAAGACCATTCTTGCTGGAGATAGTGCAGAATGCAGACTGGGATACTATCAGGACCCATGGAAGTTGTGTTCTTTGCCTTGGATAGGGCCTTTAACACTTGCTCTATGAAGATGTGTGGCGCAGGGCAAGTATTTGGGTTGTCGATGCTTTTGCGGTGATGGGGTTGAAGTTTGTGCTGAACCTAAGTCAACAGGATCAGCTTAAGTGATGCTTTTAAGTACTAATTCAGAACAGACCTGGGATTTGCCATGGAGGTTCCTGACATAACTGAAGAAGGCTTTGGTTTCCCTTTATTTCGAAGGCTAGTTTGGATTCATAATGGACTTTGGAGGTTTTCACTAGTGATCTAATTGTTGAGGCCAAGGAGGGAGTTTTTCCAATGTGGATTTTTTTTCCTTTTTACCCTTGGACAACAGTTTCTTCCTTTTGTTGTAAAGCCTGTTGGTAGAGAATGTCCACCAAACAGGTTTGCTTTTCCTTGAGCAGGTTTTAGTTCGGTTGGGAATGGCTGATTCCATACAGTTGTAAGGTGCTTGTATACTGCACTGAAGTACTGTTCAGCATAGTTGTCTGCATCCTTTGAGGGGGGTGCTGGTGTGAAGCTACAGATACCTTCCCTTAGGAGATTGTAGTCTGCTTTTGAAAAGTTTTTTTAGCTTAATTATGGCTGAGGAGGTTGGGGTTGGGTGGGATAGAAACTTCAAACAAGACAGTCGTATCTGATCTCCTCTGAGAAGACTATACTATGGGAGTGATGCATTGGTCACCCATGTTGGTGAGAACTAAGTCCCGAATGTTCGCTTTGTGGGGGATGAGAAGACTTGGTCTAGTGTGTTAGAACTGATTTAAGTGCAGGAATCATTGAGTGAGTGCATTAGTGCAGTAATAGTTCACCCAGTTTATGTTGGGGTAGTTGAAGTTACCAAGGATCAGGGTGTTATGGGGTACCTTGATGGAGTCTAGTAGATCCAGGGTAAGAGGAGTGGATGTCCTGAGTCATGGAGGGAGGTCTGTAGCTGGCTATAACTTGGATGGGTGTGTTGCCAACTGTTAGTTGCAGCTGGGGTAGTAGTTCTAGTGCATCATGCTGGCAAACTAGTCTGGAGGTGTGCCTGTCATTAATGAAGATGGACTCTACCACCCTTAGTCTTCCTGACCTATTTTTGGGTCAGAATGTGTGGAATGAGGTATAGCCTGGAATGGCAGGGTGCTCTCTGCAGTCCTGAACAAAGTTTCTGTGACCACACAGACATTGGCATCTTCCAGTGTAAGGAGAGCCTCCAGTGAGTGCATTTTCAGGTTAAGGCTCCTAGTGTTAAGCAGCATGACCGTCAATTTGCTTTTTTGACAGATCTTTTTATTTTGGAAGATTTGTTTTGGGGGCTTTGACTAAAAAAGGCATACTAGGGGAGGCAAGACTTTTTTTCCAGGATCTGGAATCTGTGGTGACAGGTGGTGGCCATCTCTGAGAAAGCATTGGCCTGTCAACCATGTCATTCAAGACAGATACTGCATCCTCTTGAAATGACACCAGAAACTAAGCCAATTGTTGAAGTCAATTATTTTTTGTTGGTATTTTATCATTCTTAATGAAGATAAGATGCTGCTTAGGGCTAGGGTCATACCTGCTTGGGGTACATAGTCAAGAGCTCAATCATATGCCTCTTACAGTCCAGGGAAGTGCATTTCAAGTCATTCACACCAATATGGACAATGACAGAGTTGTACTTGTGGAGAGACTTGTGCATGATGTGGCAAATTCTGGCACCAGACATACAACTGACTGTGACCACCTTGTCAAGCTTGGTGAGGAACATTGGTGTGTCTACAATTGAGTCACCAGTGATTATTATGGTTTATTGCTATGCCATGTTAACTGTGATGGTTTGTTTTGCCTTAAGGGCTGTGTTTTTGAGACTCTGGTATGTTGTGTGTGGAATATTTGTGAGTGTGTTTTGGAGGTTTCTGCTGTTCAAGTAAGTTTTGTTTTTATTGAGGACCTATCCATAGGTGGATGTATGCTGTGCTTCACTATATGTGATGAGTGGTGCGGTGGTTGTGCTTAACAATCTCCTGTCAGGAGTACTGGCTATGGCACAAGAGAGCATGGATTCCAGGTTACTGATGTAGATGCATTTCTCTCAAGTAGAATTATGTGCTAGGTGAAGAGGGCTGTCAGTAAACATGAGGCAGTTGCTACACTGTCAGTATGCCCATGTCGGCAGGAGAAATTGATGGGAATTGTCCAGACAGTGTTGTGAATACTTGTCGGACTTGTGGGGAGAGGGCTTTGATAAGGGTTTTCCACAAGTGTGTAGACCACAAAAACCTTAAATGTAAATTAACTGGCCTGAAGCACAAGTGCTAAAACCAAAACTAAGATTCTTAGAATAACAGGTAATTTAATCAGGCTACAAACAAGCAGTAACAAAGCAGAATAAAAGCACTTGAACACTTAAGAGCGCACTAAAAATAAGGGTATAAAGTAGGAAGAGCACAATTGCCATAAAAGCAGCTGAATAAAGTGAATTCTTTTTTTAGGTGGAAAGGGAGGAAATGGAAGATAGTTCAAGATGAAGAAACTAAAGGGGCTGGCCTTTCCAAATGCTCTCTATTCAGTAGCCTGAGCTGATGAGATGGGACAGGGAGAAGTGCCCAAAATCAAAGAAACAAGGGGGTAGTCCTTCCCAAATGATCTCCCTATACTCTTGAGTGGGCAAATGAGTTGGGAATGGGAGGAGTGACCAAAATCAATTTTTACAGCAGGGGTGGGCAATTCCAAAGCCACCAAGTTTGAGTACGACAACACTTGACTGGGAGGGCAGGAAAACCAACAATGCAGACAGAATACAGAGGCCAGCAATAAACAATGAAGCAAATATATAAATGCAGTACAGTGCAAATCAAGTGCAAAAGACTACTTATCTGTTAATTTCTCCAAATCATTTGGGTGTCTAATACCATGACTGCAGTGGACCCCATTCCTAAGTCAAAGTACAATTAAAGTTCATGAAATTAGTATAGTTTCAGTCAGTCAGCCAGAAGTGCTCCTACTACTATTGGGACTGTCTGGGTATCTTTTTTTTTTCCCACATCGCTCTCATTTCTGCCTGCAAATCCTGATATTTTATGACTTTGCGTCTGTGTGCAAGACACTGCAGCCACTGGGTGTGGTGAGATCAGTGGTACTTTCGCCTTTTCATGGATCAATTTATCTGGTTTTCTAACTTCTATCTTTTGAACTGTTGGTAATGGATGATCTCATGTGATGTAAACTTCATTCTCTATGATGCTTTGTGGCTCATGTTTCCAGTGTTTTTCAGCCACTTCAGTATCATAATGTTTGCACATTCCCCAGTGCAACAGTCTTGCCACATTATGACTTTCAGTATACAGTCCTTATCTATTAGTTTCGTATATCAGGCGGTTACAGAGTTCAACACAGTCTGGTAGCTAGCTCTGCTATATCAGTTCTGCAGAAAAATGCAAGTCTTAGTACTAGAAGTACAACAGAGAAAATAAACCTCAGGCAATTAGATAAACACAACAGTGTTGGCTAATGGCTAACACCTTAGGTAGCCTGACTCCACAGAAAGCAAATCAACCTCCACCTGAAACTAGCTACTAAACTACCCTGAGAAACAAACCATGCAGACAGAATACAGAGGACAGAGAAGATTGTTTTTCTAGACATTGAGTTGGTTAAAAATAAGGAACTGAGCGCATCTACTACACACAGGAAACCTACTTTCTCAAACATGCATCTTCATTTTAATAGTTGGCATCAGAAAAAGGTTGTAGTGAAAAGCTAGCTTATAAGGTCAACCAGGATATCATCTGATGCATTTTTTTCAAGAATGTGAAAATATTGTAGACATGTTTGGGAAAAGGGGTTATCCAAAAGTTTTTTTTGGATGAAATTAAGGAGGAAGTTATTCAAAATAGACTTTGGGGGTATATATAAACCCTTGTTGGGAAGTGAGGAATATGTAGATGCTGAGTATGTTTGTTGTATTGATTCAAGTTATATTGATCAAAAGAAAATAACAAGGGATACCAAATCTTTTACATCTACCTTTACTTTGGATATTGTGGGAGTGCTGCGAAAAAATTGGATGGTGTTTAAAGTTGACAGTCATATTTGAAGGGTGTTTGGGGATGAACCCCAGGTAATTTTCAGGAAGAATAGCTCTAACAATTGGAGTCAAAAGGTAGTGAAAACAGAAGACCAGTTGGCATGTTTAAATATGGACATTGTTCACAATGCCCATATATGATAAATGATGGTCCATATTAGGGTTAACATGTTTAAAATGAGGAGGTATTTTAATTGTGACTCTACTCAAGTTGTCTATATAGCTATGTGTAAAGTTTGCCCAGCATTTTATATTGGGAAAAACTAGCAGGAAATTGAAAGTTTGAGCAAATAACCGACATTAGAAAGGGTAAGAGTATTAATGCTTTAGACATGCTGTGTGCCCAACACATGTATTTAATTTTAATGTTAGAGAACTGATTATTAAAGACCAAAGGGTGTTAGTTGTAGAATAAATGCGAGTTGAAACCACAATTTTGAATGCCACAAACTCCTCTGGTCTCAATGAATGCTGCTCTATTAATTCTGTTTTGAAATTGAGACATTTGGAATTGTAACTTAGTTTTTATGCAAGCTTGGCATGTATATATTTATATGTATTTTTATATATTTATATTTATACATTAACGTATAATATGAAACAAGTTTAGGATTTTATTGGGATTCAGCATTCTCCTCTTTTAGAATTAGCAGTAATGTTGTCTCTTTCGGCTTTTTCTGGTTAGTGGTCACCACAGCGGAACTTCGGTCCGCTAATGATTGGCAGTATATTTTTACGTGCTGAGTTACCGGCCCTGACGCACAACCTTCAATGAAGGCACGCCCATTCACACATGTCTCCACACAGAAGGTACTCTAGCTAAGAATCGACTAGGACACTGTCTTACTGTGAGTCGACAACGTTACAGCAGCACCACCGCCACAGTAGAATTAGCAGTAATACAATGTAATTAGTGTTGGCGATTTGTATTGGTTAAGAATCAATTATATTGACTTATTTAAAGTGCATTATCATGAAATTTTTAGTTCTGATGAAGTCTTAGAGACAAAAGTGCTAAGCTTTATACAATAAAGTAGTTATTTGGAGTTGTGTGTTATTTGTTGGAAGATATTGGATATATCGGTTCTGCAGCTTCACACAGGATAAGTTTTCCTTGTTGTGAATTTGGACTTGCACAGATGCATTTTCTACATTTGTACTTTATTTTGGTGACTTCCTGTATTGAAACTTAACTGAGTTTGATCCTCTTATTTCCAAAACCCAAATTTCAAAGGAATAAAGCATAAAATAAGAAAATGGCACTTGTTTTATGTTGAATTTTAAAAAGGTATTTGGTAGTGAATAGGGGCTGGTTAAGAAACCGGTGACATTTGGCTTGGAAAGGATATAATGTACTAATAGTGAATTCAATGGAAGGTTGGAATGGGAAAGTTTATACAGAAGGTAACTAGATAGATTTACAAAGTGAGCCATGTATCTTTGTATTTTAGGTTATAAGAGCAGGAAAAAGCTAGGGAGATTTTTTATACTGTGGAAGTCTGGTAGACTAGATGTGCAAATGCAGTGGTTACAGATGAAGATGGGGAAAGAAGCAAAAGTTACAACAGGCAAGGAAGAGAAGATCTAAGCTACATAAAAGAATAGAATAAATGAAACGCACTGTACAGTGAAGAACATGGATAAACATGAGACCTGCCTTGGTGAGTCAACTGTTTTACCAATTTAGCAGTTAGAATTTTTTAATTTTAAGACTCTGCTGCATGTGGGGCTACACTGGCCTAATTAGTGATACATGCTGACTATCGCAGCATGCCTAGCCCCTCACCACCTCCCCCCTACAACGTAATACTGTATGTACTTAAGATCATGATACTGGTGTTGGTTGGTAAGTTTCCCCCATTAAAATCTTCATTGTTTATGTGGCCACCAAAATAACTCTGGAACTTACCAGCATTCTTTCTATTACTTATAAGATAAGCACAACATGAAGTCCTTCAATAAATAATGGTTCAAAGAAGTTAAGTAAATGACGTATGAAGGGCGTTCTGACCTACTTTTTTTCGTGAATAAAATATGTAGTTTAGAAGGACATGAGAAATGTAATGAACATCATAAGAACTGGTGTTTTATGTATTACAGTTGAATCCATTTCACAAACCCCTCCAATTCCCAGAGACGTTGAGCCTTCAAGCTGAGGAGGAGCTTAAACTCGCACCCACCACCTACTTCAGCAGAGGACTAGGGGCCAGAAGGAATTATGTTAGTGTCATCACTGTAGTTGTCCTGGAGTGCATCCACTGACTATCCCCTGATCAGCTGATTACAGATTGATACTGGGTTGCTTGAACATCATGGGTGGTCCCTAAAGTCAAGATTCTGATCTCTGGGTATATGGTGCCAAGACTGTTACTGTTTGGATCATGAATCATAGACTTAGAAATACTCTCTTAAAGACAGATGTTGATGATTACTTCAGCTCAATCCTCTCGTATCCCTAGGCCATTAGTGACAGATGTTTTTCCCAAGTGCCATCTGTCAGTCATGCAGCCTTCAACACATGAGCATTGCATGATTGTCCCTACATGACAGTCTGTACATTTGCTTGTTAAACCTTAATGATTCCTATAAGGAAAATATGGACACCGAAGATCTTAAGATATAGATAATGATAATAGCTTTTCACCCTGCATTTCCACACATTTTTTTTCAGAGAAACTGTAAGGCTCGTAAAGTTAATGCCTTCTCTCAAAAAAATCCTTAGTTTGAGTCTGACAAAATTTTGGTACTTGTTCCAGCAGGGCACATTATGGGGAATGCCATCAGTGTGGCTTGCAAGCACTCTTGACTCTTCCTGCAACTGCTAAGGAGGGGGGAGTACCTTTTTTAACCCAAGATACAGTGACACAATGTGAATGCATGTGACTTCTCTGGCAACTTTTATCCAGTACTGAACCTAGAGACCATAATTTTTTCCGCCTTAGTGCCCCTCCTAGTTGAAAGCTCTGGGTTGGGCTGGTAGGACCCTTTACTCCTCTACCTCACTAGTTTTCCTGGCCCCCCCCTCAACTGTTCAACTCACCTTTACATTTCTCCATAATTGATGTGATGATTCTTTCCTCCATCCTTCCCTGAGAAAGGGATTAAGGTGATGGTCTATATCTGCAGATTCAGAAGGAGGCTTCTGTGTAGCCGTTGCTGTCCTACCTTCTGTATTTACAGGCTTTGATATATGCCTGCATAGAATGGCTTTGAAGACTCCCTTAAAAAGGAGCTCAAAATTGTATTCTGGCTAACTGTTTCAGTAAACAGCTTCACCCTCAACAGTCCTCTCTGCACTTAATGGAAGAACTCTTTAGCAGGAGACTGGATCTCTGCACCGAGACACCTTTTATGACATTCCCCTTTTAGCAGTTCTGGT
>NC_056743.1:491745073-491760073 GCF_019279795.1 Protopterus annectens | reverse complement strand
GCTAGTCTTGGAGAGACCCCCCCCCCCCTCATGGGTCACTAATACACTCCAGCTATGCATCTGTACTTGAAGGGCCCCTCCATCCACCCTGCCTTTGGTGGAAGCTACTGTAAGCAAGGTAAGTCTACATTTCTGTAATGTCTCTAACCAGTGGGGATGCCAAATTTTTTTTTTTTTTTTTTGTGGGTGGTATGTTAATGCTTGGGATCAAACTTGGGAGGTTTTAGGCACTAGGTATTCTCTTGTGTGTCACATTATAGCATACATGCTGATGTGAGGAGAAAGATGTTATATGTGTGGGATCTAACAAGAAAGGAGGTACAATTTTAACTGATGGGGTAAAGTATAAACAGAGTCACTAACCCATAAGTGTGTCCAGTCATAGACCAGCTAATATGGTAAGGTCATACAGGTCACTTTCTTCAGCTGCAGCTCCGTAATAACTGCTGTTGAGAACTTCATTTTTGGATTAATCTCTATTCATTTGAACTTCAATTAGTATTATAAAATGTTATAAATGAACGCAACAAAAGAAATTTAAATCTGCAAACTTTCAACATTCCCATCTACCTTTTATGTTGTACGAATGGTTAAGTTAATTGGTTACTCTAATCCTTTTCAATTATGTCTCTTGCCATAAGAGCATATGTGACCTGTATATGGGAACTTTCATGTAATGAGCATGCTTTTGCGAGAGGGGAGGAAACTTACAAGTGGAATATGCTTGATTCCACTCAGTGACCCATGTGTTAGTAATTAACATAATCCTGGAGAGAGCTGGATATTTTACCAAAATTGCATACTGCCAAGTGACTGCTTGTACAGAAAATGGAGCTTGAGCATCATTCAAAATACATGCATTACTACTAGAGTAGAAACTGGAGTTTGTTTAAAAACACCCTAGTCTTCTGAATTGTTCAGGACTGCATTTTAAAACACTTGAGGTTAGCGTTGTTGGCTCACAGCAAAAGGTTCTCCCGTTTGATTCTCGGCTGGAGCGCCTTCTGTGTGGAGTCTGCATGTCTTCCCTGTGGTCGAGTGAAGTTAAAGATATGCAGGTAGGTGCGAGCATGAATGGGTGCGCTTTCCTTGAAGGTTGGGCATCAGGCTGGCAACTCAGCACCGTAAAAATCCACTGCCAATCATTGGTGGACCGGAGTTCTGCTATGGCGACCCCTAACTGGGAAAAGCCAAAAGACTTTACTTTACAGCCTATAATCATGGCTGTTAATGTCTTGCATGGAAGGATCATTTTCAAGACCAAGTAAGAGGACTTCAGTAGGTAATGTCCTATTTCTCAGTCATGTGGCCCAAGAACTTTGGACGTAGTCCCCCCAATTATTTTGGCTAAGGCCCAAAAATATGGATACATTTTAAATATTGCTCTTAAAAACTTAAAATTTCTAGAACAAAAGGTGTGGTGGTTGCATTTTTTTGAAGGCTCAAGTCTGAAACCCAAATATGTCATTATTTAGTGACTTTGGTCATCAATGATTTGCCAGAAAACCACAAATTTTGAGGAGCAGGGCAAAAATCTACACAGAGATATGGGCAATGTGTTTGCAAGCTGAGCTAATGAAATTTTGATATTAATCTCTCTCCTACCTGAAAGTATTGATGGTGCCCAAGTGGAAAGTGTGTGAATCTGGTACCTTTGAGAAAAATGATGCCTTGGCGATTTTTTTTTTTTTTTAACCATGCTCAAGCTTCTTTTTGAATTGGATAAAGTGCATCAGTCATTGCTTCTGCTGACACTTCCCTGGATTTTAGCTCCAGCCCACCTATTGGACAAGATCAAAGCACCTATTCAGCACCTCTTCCACCGCAGCTAGTTCAGTTTGTTGTTTCCATGCACTAATCCATTACATTGCTGATCTTTTTCCAGTTACTGAAAAATTGTTCTTAAGGAGCTCTCCTCTATTTCTCCACTGTTGGCAATCAACATCAGCTGCACTACAGCTCCAGGTCCAGTCTCTCCTAACTGCAGCACTTTGTTAAAAACAAAAAAAAAACAGTACATGGGATAGAAATAAACAAGCAGAATTAAGCCCACTGGGAGCAGTGTTTGTATGTTTGACTGTTAATATCTTTCTCCAATTGAATAACACATCCCTTCAGGAACAGAATAGTGGTATGATATGTAAAAGTGGTGCTACAGTGATGAAGCCATTGTTTGAGGACTCCAGGGTGACTGCCAGTTGGGTATTTGAGCAGCAAGAATTTTAACTCGTGGATAAACAATGCTTTTATCAGAAACAGGATTACAGTTTATTAATCATCTAACCCCAGATTTGATGGAAATATAAAACTTTCATTTAAGCAGGAGCATCAGATGCATGAAGTCTCCAGATACAACATGCAGACAGCTAATAGAAGGGGTGGCATTTGTTTCCACAGCTTGTCAGATACAGGTTGAGGAGGCCCCTTTCAATAAGGAGGGTAGATATGTGAAGTATTGGTAATCCAATTATGCTAGTGTGCGTGTGAATTGCCACCTAGGACATTCCATGAACTGTGTGTTCCAAGGTTGGTGGAGATGGATAATATGATCTTAGTTGATGAGATTTTTTTTCTTGAAGCATTTTATAGACTGTGGACCTAGGAGGGTTACATTGTTGGCCATGGAGTGAAACTTTGACAAAACCCATGAGCCTATAAAAGATGAAGTAGGAGGTCCTGCAAATTAGAACACTTTTGCATTTTACTCATACATTTGTAAGCCTTGTTACAGACTGGATAACTCTTCTCAGTGAATAGTGCAGGTAAATTGTAGCTGGCTGTCATGTAGTCTCCTCTGACCACACCACTGTACAGGTACGGTTGGAGATGGGACTATTTCCAGCTATGAGTAAATGCTGGAGGTTGCTCCAGTATAAATTGGATGACTGGTAGTTCTAGGAATAGATGAAGGGGAATGACTGAGGATGAGACGAGTTCTAGAAAGGAATATGAAGAAGAGTGGGTTGTACTGATTTCTTTAACCCCTTCAGTAAAAAAAATGTTAAAGTTCTGATGGACTTCCAACCAATAGGGTATGAAAACACTTTAAACCATGCAAAAGCATAAGATGTTAAGTAAATATTTCCTTTAATGGAGTTAGATGGAGTTCCTGTGTGGTCTTGTGAATTGGTCAATTACTGAACTGATACGTTGCGAGGGAAACCACCAAAAATGCCAATTGTACTGTGCTATCTTCTCTCACAAAGAACGAGGAAACACAGTACTGTGCGACTGCCAGAACTTTAATTAAACATAAAAGTGCAGGATTTAAACATAAATATAATGTAGTACATAAAAACATAGAGTTAAGCTGCCACCTAATGCATCATAGGCTTCTTCAGAACTCATTCAAACTTTTTGAATACACCATCATTAATAAACTTTTTGGCGCCAATTTTACAAAGTCAGCTCAGATTTAAAGTGCCATTGTCATTAAAATTTGTTTCAAATAAAATACATAACTAGTTAATACAATTTCACATTCTAAATGCATTGCTTCATTCTGCAATTGTGAACATAAATAAATGTTTATTGCTTAAAATTAAAATTAAAATCTATAGTTACCCTTCAATGTTACAACATGTTATAATGCATTCTGTTGATAATCACAGTAAAAATCTATGTGCACTTTCTACCTAATAATAAAAATGACTGATTCTGATGTACTAATGTGACAACTTGGACAGTGTGAAGATGAGTGTTATAATTGATAATGTGTCGAAAAATATAAAAAATAAATATTAAATACTAATTACTAAATACATATATCTGTGAATATATAATAATGATACAATACTCTACACTTTAAAAAAAATACAGTACTCAACACTTTAAAAATTTTTTTTAAAAAACTGTTTAAACTCTATTTTAACTCTGTTATTGTTGTCTCTATACAGGCCCTGTAGTGAATAGAATTGAATTCATAATTGACCAAAGTGAACTATACGAAGGATGTGTGCAGACATATATAATGTACTGTATATAATAAATTTTTTATGTGTTAAAAAACCCTTTATATAATATTTTGCTTGATAATATAACAACTAATTAAAATTTTATTACAACATGTAGTAGTGTACTTAAATCATGTTTTGTTTTTAAATAATTTTATAATTGATATATATTAATGTAAAAAATATTATTATGAAACCTATCAAATGTTAAAAACTATTATATATATAAACTATTGTATATAAAAACTGTTATGGGTTATGATTATATAAAATGTAATACCAATGTTGGTGTGTGTTAACATTGACCTAATGCCTTAACCCAATAGGGGTTTAATAGCAATAGAGTAGTTTAATCCTGGAGTAGTTGCAGCATCTGTGTATAATTGCCACCAAACTTCTCTATAACTTAGTCGTCCTTTTATATTGCCCCCCTTCCAATCGCAAGTGATATGTTCAATAATAGCGAATTTAAAATTGTGTAAGTCACCTTCACTCTCGATATGTCTATACAATGCGTTGTTACAATCTTTTTCTCCGAATACAATATAAGTGGTCATATATTCTTTTTAAAAGCCCTCTGTCTTCCGGATGAATATGCAGGGCACATTTCACATATAGCAATATAGACCACATACGTAGTGTTGCAATTCCCCTTCTCACACCTAATTGTTGTCTTATTGATGTTGTCTAGAATAATTTTGGTGTGGCTCATAATATATCTACACTGGTTACAATTACCACATTTGCCAGTGTGTTTTTCTATTATGCTGAAAATATTTGTTCCTTTTTGCTATCACCATTCCCAACCTTAGTGTGTGAAGTGTGCCCACTTTCAAGAATTCTTTTCAAATTGTATGACATTCTATGAACAAACACTGGTCTTTCTCTCCTACTATTCTTGAAATTTCTGAATTAGTTGTAAAAATAGTCCAATGTTTGTACAAAATTTCTTGAACCATACTGGCATAAGGTGTATATGGTAATATATATGCCATTTTGTATCCTTCTGTTTGTTTGTCTACTGTCTCTGAAGTTGCTTGCAATGTTCTTCCTAATATTGGAAAATATTTAATCTCCCTTTGAGATGTCACATATTGTCTAACATCCTGTAACATGATTTTACTGTACTTCCTATCCATAAATAGTCTAGTAATGTACTCAAACTCCGATATCATGTCATCTTGTCTGGATGTCATTCTGGCTGCTCTAATTAGTTGCCCCTTGAAAATATTTTTCAACATCTTTTTAGGGTGATTGCTGTCATATTGTAAGTAGTCGTTTGAGAAGGTACTCTTCCTATATATTCTTGATTTAAATCCTTTTGCATCTCTTGTAACAATTGTGTCTAAATATGGCAAACCTTCTTTGTTAAATTCATGGGTGAATTTCAAAAAGTCACTACTGTTGTTAATAAAAGTAAAAAAATCATTTAGTTCATCCCTATTTCCTTTCCACAAGATATAGATGTCGTCCAAAAATCTTGTGTAATGGGAAATTAGAGAAAAGTATTTACTCTTAAATAAGACTTCCTCTTCCCAGTATAACATGACAAGGTTTGCATAGATCGAGCACTAGTCACCCCATAGCTACTCCCTTGCTTTGTTTGTAATACTCTCCCTCAAACGATATAAAATTGTTTTCCAACACTAAGGACATGCAGTCCATAATGAGACAGATTTTATCCCAGTCAAACTCAGTATATTTTCTAATGCTTGCACAAAACATTTGTAAACCTTCTTCGCTAGGTATACATGAAAACAAATCAATGACATCTATAGTCACATAAATTAGATCACTTGTGATGTTGTCTGTAGGGAATTTTCTTAAGAAATCCCAGGAATCTTTCAATAAATGAGGTAGATTTTTATAAATATCTTTTAACCATACATCTACTAGTTTTCCTAGTGGAAATGTTTTTGATTTGGTGCCTGAAACAATGGGTCTGAATGGTGGATTGCCCTGATCTTTGTGTATTTTAGGTATGCCTACCAAGGTCGCAGTAATTGGATATGACACCTTTAAAAAATTGTATAAATCATTGTTGATTCTATTGTCTATCCAGAACTCTTCCAAATATGAACTGATCCTCTGGTAGGCAATATTTATTTCATTCAAAGAAATTGTAGTATAGTTGCCTGATTCTGTCAAAATGGCTTGTATTTTGGATAGATACTCCAATTGGTCATATATAACTATCCCACCCCCCTTGTCAGGCTTCATAATGCGTATACTTTTATTCTCCTTCAATTTCTGTAACTCCTTTCTCTCTTCTGTGGACAAATTGTCTCTCACTTTAATGTTCCTAGAATTGTTCTTTAACTTATAAATGTCTCTCTGTACTTGTTTTTCGAATAGTTCACAACAGTGTTCAGATATGGAACAAAAGTGCTTTTGGGTTTTAGCAAAAAGCTATCCCCCTCTACACTGGGTTTATTTTTCTTTTTGTTCTGAAACATAATGGATAAATTCAATTTACGGGTGAACATTTTGGTTTCTATCAGATGATCAACTAACCCAAATTTCGGGGTAGGAATAAATTTCATACCCTTGGATAATAGTTTGTAATGAACATCTTCCACCTCAAAGTTAGTATAATTGTATATTTTGAAGTCCCTTAGTTCTTTTGTTTTGTAATTGTGGTCACAATTGTTCTTTTCTAAAACTGCTTCACTATCGTTTGTGTAAATGAATGTTAATTCCATTTGTTCCCCTTGTAAAATTTTGGTCTTACGTCCTGGGGATAATAATTCTTCTTCCCCTTGAATTCTACTTTCTTCCAATACTGGGGGTTCCAATTCCTTCGAAAATTCTGATTGTATCCTTCCTCTTCATCATACCATTCATTTTTTCTCTCATCCTCATATACCCCCCTACTGCATTATTCCCACTCTGTTGTCTATAATACCCGTCCTCATGTTCATAAGATCCTTTTGTTCTGTTACCCCTATCATTAGTCCATCTGTATGCCCTTTTGTCCTTATACTGTGTCATGTCTCTGTTAATTTTTTTACACTTTCTTTCATGTATAATGTTAGATTTCTTTTCCACAATAGAAAACTGTTTGCTGTACAAGTTGTTCCATTCATCAAACAGTAAATCACTTTTAATTTCTGCATTCAATGTTTCTACCTCATTGATTAATTGTACTAAAAATTCATCATTGTACTTAATTATCATGTTCATAAACTTGAATCCACATTGGTCAAAAAAATTGTTGAAGTCATCCATTACAGTTTCCTTAATATCTACTCCTAATGGTATTTTAAAAAAACGGAGTCCCATTGGGACTATTTTCAAATTTATACATTTGTTTAAATAAGCATTTTCTATTTTAATATTATCAAGCTTGCACATAATGTCTCCCATCTTGTAAATCTTGTCCTTCAAAGCTAAATTGTTAGCATTTCTATTGTTTGGGGTTCTTTCCTTCCCCTTGTTAACCTCATCAAACTTACGTTCACTGATTATAAAATCATTCATATGACTTTTGTTACTATAATCATCTTTAGGCTTATTCAATGGTCTAGAATGCAAAACAGTACCTTGATTGGCCTTACAAGTACCCACTGATTTGGCGTAGGTCTTTACAGGCTTAATATGTTTAGATTTGGTCCCAGTTCTTGCCATATAGTCGTCATCTTCTTCAAAATCGTAAATGGAGAAATCGAAGGTAAATCCTGTAGAGTCCATTCGATTGCTACCAGTGATATTCCTTGTCTGCTGTCCTGCTGGTAAGTCGATATCGACGCTATCCCCAGAAGGGTTAATATGTTTGGAAAAAATTACCCCTTCAGATAAACCATCCGGTGTTGAATTGAGCTGATTGTTGGAGCTATTAGATGAATTATGCTTTTGTGATGCTCCACATTCACCAGCCTGTACATCAGAACCATGTCGAACGTTAGCCTTAGCGTTCCCTTTGGGCACGCCTTCTTTCTGTTTATTAGATTTTCCTGAGCTCATTTTATCTTTTTCCTTGTTGTTGGAAGCAGTGTGCTCCTTACTGCTGCTATAAATACATTTGTTGCCATTGTTCCATATACGAACACTGTTGTCGAACTATTCGAAAAACAAGTACAGAGAGACATTTATAAGTTAAAGAACAATTCTAGGAACATTAAAGTGAGAGACAATTTGTCCACAGAAGAGAGAAAGGAGTTACAGAAATTGAAGGAGAATAAAAGTATACGCATTATGAAGCCTGACAAGGGGGGTGGGATAGTTATATATGACCAATTGGAGTATCTATCCAAAATACAAGCCATTTTGACAGAATCAGGCAACTATACTACAATTTCTTTGAATGAAATAAATATTGCCTACCAGAGGATCAGTTCATATTTGGAAGAGTTCTGGATAGACAATAGAATCAACAATGATTTATACAATTTTTTAAAGGTGTCATATCCAATTACTGCGACCTTGGTAGGCATACCTAAAATACACAAAGATCAGGGCAATCCACCATTCAGACCCATTGTTTCAGGCACCAAATCAAAAACATTTCCACTAGGAAAACTAGTAGATGTATGGTTAAAAGATATTTATAAAAATCTACCTCATTTATTGAAAGATTCCTGGGATTTCTTAAGAAAATTCCCTACAGACAACATCACAAGTGATCTAATTTATGTGACTATAGATGTCATTGATTTGTTTTCATGTATACCTAGCTTAAGAAGGTTTACAAATGTTTTGTGCAAGCATTAGAAAATATACTGAGTTTGACTGGGATAAAATCTGTCTCATTATGGACTGCATGTCCTTAGTGTTGGAAAACAATTTTATATCGCTTTGAGGGAGAGTATTACAAACAAAGCAAGGGAGTAGCTATGGGTCGGCTAGTGTCTGATCTATGCAAACCTTGTCATGTTATACTGGGAAGAGGAAGTCTTATTTAAGAGTAAATACTTTTCTCTAATTTCCCATTACACAAGATTTTTGGACGACATCTATATCTTGTGGAAAGGAAATAGGGATGAACTAAATGATTTTTTTACTTTTATTAACAACAGTAGTGACTTTTTGAAATTCACCCATGAATTTAACAAAGAAGGTTTGCCATATTTAGACACAATTGTTACAAGAGATGCAAAAGGATTTAAATCAAGAATATATAGGAAGAGTACCTTCTCAAACGACTACTTACAATATGACAGCAATCACCCTAAAAAGATGTTGAAAAATATTTTCAAGGGGCAACTAATTAGAGCAGCCAGAATGACATCCAGACAAGATGACATGATATCGGAGTTTGAGTACATTACTAGACTATTTATGGATAGGAAGTACAGTAAAATCATGTTACAGGATGTTAGACAATATGTGACATCTCAAAGGGAGATTAAATATTTTCCAATATTAGGAAGAACATTGCAAGCAACTTCAGAGACAGTAGACAAACAAACAGAAGGATACAAAATGGCATATATATTACCATATACACCTTATGCCAGTATGGTTCAAGAAATTTTGTACAAACATTGGACTATTTTTACAACTAATTCAGAAATTTCAAGAATAGTAGGAGAAAGACCAGTGTTTGTTCATAGAATGTCATACAATTTGAAAAGAATTCTTGAAAGTGGGCACACTTCACACACTAAGGTTGGGAATGGTGATAGCAAAAAAGGAACAAATATTTTCAACGCAATAGAAAAACACACTGGCAAATGTGGTAATTGTAACCAGTGTAGATATATTATGAGCCACACCAAAATTATTCTAGACAACATCAATAAGACAACAATTAGGTGTGAGAAGGGGAATTGCAACACTACGTATGTGGTCTATATTGCTATATGTGAAATGTGCCCTGCATATTACATCGGGAAGACAGAGAGGGCTTTTAAAAAAAGAATATATGACCACTTATATTGTATTCGGAAAAAAGATTGTAACAACGCATTGTATAGACATATCGAGAGTGAAGGTGACTTACACAATTTTAAATTCGCTATTATTGAACATATCACTCTATGATTGGAAGGGGGGCAATATAAAAGGACGACTAAGTTATAGAGAAGTTTGGTGGCAATTATACACAGATGCTGCAACTACTCCAGGATTAAACGACTCTATTGCTATTAAACCCCTATTGGGTTAAGGCATTAGGTCAATGTTAACACACACCAACATTGGTATTACATTTTATGAAATCATAACCCACAACAGTTTTTATATACAATAGTTTATATATATAATAGTTTTTAACATTTGATAGGTTTCATAATAATATTTTTTACATTAATATATATCAATTATAAAATTATTTAAAAACAAAACATGATTTAAGTACACTACTACATGTTGTAATAAAATTTTAATTAGTTATATTATCAAGCAAAATATTATATAAAGGGTTTTTTAACACATAAAAAATTAATTATATACAGTACATTATATATGTCTGCACACATCCTTCGTATAGTTCACTTTGGTCAATTATGAATTCAATTCTATTCACTACAGGGCCTGTATAGAGACAACAATAACAGAGTTAAAATAGAGTTTAAACAGTTTTTTAAAAAAAATTTTTAAAGTGTTGAGTACTGTATTTTTTTTAAAGTGTAGAGTATTGTATCATTATTATATATTCACAGATATATGTATTTAGTAATTAGTATTTAATATTTATTTTTTATATTTTTCGACACATTATCAATTATAACACTCATCTTCACACTGTCCAAGTTGTCACATTAGTACATCAGAATCAGTCATTTTTATTATTAGGTAGAAAGTGCACATAGATTTTTACTGTGATTATCAACAGAATGCATTATAACATGTTGTAACATTGAAGGGTAACTATAGATTTTAATTTTAATTTTAAGCAATAAACAACATTTATTTATGTTCACAATTGCAGAATGAAGCAATGCATTTAGAATGTGAAATTGTATTAACTAGTTATGTATTTTATTTGAAACAAATTTTAATGACAATGGCACTTTAAATCTGAGCTGACTTTGTAAAATTGGCGCCAAAAAGTTTATTAATGATGGTGTATTCAAAAAGTTTGAATGAGTTCTGAAGAAGCCTATGATGGATTAGGTGAAAGCGCTTAACTCTATGTTTTATGTACTACGTATATTTATGTTTAAATCCTGCACTTTTATGTTTAATTAAAGTTCTGGCAGTCGCACAGTACTGTGTTTCCTCGTTCTTTGTGAGAGAAGATAGCACAGTACAATTGGCAGAATTGGTCAATTATATGTATATGTAAAGGTAAGACTGATATTGGTTCATAACCAAAGACATTTGGTGATGCATTAAATAGTGAAGCTTTGAATGAATGTACTTTGCGCTACTGCTACAAATTGCACCAAGGGAAAAAAAAACAGAACCTGAATGAAATTAAAAGCAAATACTTAAATTGGTCTAATGTAATTTAACACAACTTTTCAAGGCTATCCAGGCTGTGTAACATAAGTTAACACTGCTATTCATATGAACTTTAAATTTACAATTTATTCACCAGGTAAAACCTACCTTTAGTAAAATTTAGTTCTTAAAACCTGTATGTAAGCAGGAATACAAAGTTTGTGGCATACATTGTATAAATCTTACCATTTTTAGATCCTTCACTGAAGCAATTAAAAACAAATTACATCGCCATCTGAGAATATTTGCAGTTAAGTACTATATTTGCAAAACTGTGTAGGTAGGTCATAGCAAATTTTTTTTCTTGTCTAACAAAACTAAATACATTTTTGGTAGATTAATATATTTCACTCATTTTATAAGTCAGTACAATAAAAATGGCAGTGCTTAAAGAGCTATAGGGCAGAATTTGTCTAGATACGAAAAATTTAACTCAAACTTATTTGAAATGTATGGATCCAAGCTATCTATACAACAGAAGTCTTAACTAAATTAACCAATTTTGCACTGTATGCCACTCTGCAAGGATGCAGTTTACTTAACAAAATGTGTAATTATAAGAACTAAAATATCTTGAGAACTGATGGGGTTCACTATGTCGAATCCTGTTCATCTGATCACATGAAAGTGTCTAATCTTAGGAGCTCAGAAGCATAAAACAGCAGTACTTTCACAGCTCCAAATTGGTAAAAAATGTTTTTTTCTGCTGGGTGAAAGTTATTCTGCACACTTCTAATACTGGGGCAAGGCTTCCTCCACCTGAATTTTGTTTAACTTCAGAGATAAACTGTATAAAGTCAGAAGTCTATGTGGAAGGCAAAAAAATGAAATGAAACATTTGTTCAGAGTCCAGGAAACAAACTCACTCTGCAACCTAGTAAACAATAATGCATCATAACTTAAACATGAAATGGGTCTTTCTGCTTTTGATTAACTGACAAAACAGGGTGCAGCAAGCATAATTCCTATTCGCTGAGCTGTCTGTACAAGTCTGGATCTTGGATCTCCATGTCTGCCCAGATTTTATGCTGCTGTGCATAGTCTGTACATTATTTATCATACTGACATTATCACAAACAGTGAAATGTTAACCTTTGACGTGCACTGTACTGCTCCAGCATGTTCATGGGTGTATTGCTGTTTACTAAAGCACCAAAGGTCCCACAAGACACCTCAGCAGTAATAGAGTAATGCAAAAGCTGAGAAGTTCACAAACAGTGCCTGCATCTTGAAGTTTTTACAAATAAAAATAGTCTGTCAAGGAAAAGGCAAATGGATGACAGAGAGCAGGAAATGGAACCCAGATAAGCTGGAGAGATGAAGTAAGAGCACAGATCTGGATAGAGGAAGTAGCATGAAGGTAGAACCTATGCAAATGCATGAGGATAAAAAGAATAGAGATGACTCTGGTGGGCACCGTGCATCTGCAAGCCTTTTAGGAAATAACCTGACTTGTACAGTAATAGATACAGTAGTACATTGAGCAGGCAGGAAGAGTAGACTATGAATAGGCTATGAATGCACATGAAAATAGCAACAAAAAAAAACTTTACAAGTTAGTAGTTCATGTCAGAAAGAGAAATGAGGTGGGCTGCCATTATTTCCTACCTCTTGCCTTCCTTGGTTTTAGAAAGATCCTCCAAAGACTTGTATTACATGAGGAGTCTACAGTCAAGCACATCTGCTGCTGTACTCGCAGGAAGGCCTCATTGCTGCAGTCATTCTTTGAGTGTCTTGCTTACACCTCTGAAGACTGTGGTACTAAAAACATGACATCTGTCAATGCATCTTGGAATTTTGACAGATGTGTCGGTCACAGCTACAGCTTGTAAAATAATTTGGTTACATAATGTGTGCAAGTATTTTAGACATGGGCATTGTTCTCCTAATAAGTGTTCAGGCTGTTACAAGTATCTGAAGTAGTTTAATGTAACTTGGTAGTCTCTTCCATATGTCAGCTTCTCTCTCCAAGAACCAGTTGGTACACTTCTCATTCCTACAGTAACTTCTTAATATGTTGTCTGATTCTATACTATCTGATAACCCCAAACATTCCCAGAGGTAGATGTCAATAAATACCCTATATACCTGAATAAAGTTTCCTTAAATATCTATACAAGATGCTGTACAGGTTCAGATATTTTAGTCTTGTATGATTTAAATTTTCACATCCGTGGATGCCCTTGGTTTATTTCCACTGTATTCTTTCCAGCTTCCTTATGCTTGTTATCTTAAAAGGTTTCCATATTAATAGTTCCATACTCAACTTTGGTTCTAATGCAAGTAACAATTACTTAATTTCTCATTTCCTAGAATTTATAAATATTTTTATACAACCTATAGTTCTAAAACACTCTAACAATTGATATGATTAGGAAAACTCAAAAGCTGGATCTAACCTTATACCCAGGTCTTTAAATGAATCTACAGTTTCATTTACTGTGTGCTGTATTAAATATTCACCTTTCTATTTGTCTCCCAAACCTGATATGCTTTTTTGTTATATTTATCAGCATATTCCTCCTGTACCCAATGGTCGATTTTGACAAGTTCTTCTGCAGACACGACGTGTCTTTAACATGTAATCAATTTACCCAATTTCAAGTCATCTGCCTAACTGTGGAACACCTTAGATGAAACAGATCTGAAAGATGAAATCTAAACAAGTAAGGGCCTAGAACAGTCTTGTGATGCACATTGACTGTAACCTATAGTTTGACCTGTCCAGTTGCTGTATGATACTTGCCATGTCCTGTTTGTAAGCAATACAGCTATCCATCTTGGAGTGCATTAAAACCTAGTTCTAATTTATTGATCTGTGTTTTATGTATGACTGTTAAATGCTGATTAAATATGTATAAATTACACCACAGTCCAATTTTTATTCATAGTTGCTATTCTACAACATTGTGTTACAGATGGTAATAGATCTATTTTCAACACATGCATATACTGATGTATGGTTTCATGTCTCAACCTTTCCAATTCTTATCCGATATCTTTTCCATTGTTTCTATGACATGAAAGTCGACTTGAGGGTCTCTCTAACTCTGGGTTTGTCCTATTTTCCCTTAAAGAAAGGCAGGTTAAATGAGCGATTGTCTCCAATCCTCCGGAATCTCCCTATATTTATACAGCCTAGTAAATAGGTATAATAGCACTATAAGTTCTTGTTGAAGTGTTCTCACATCATTACTAACTCCATCTCCACGCTGAGTTGCTTTGGGTCCAGTTTCCATAGTTTTTTTCCAGTGTAAACTGAGGTTACCTGGATGTGATCAGGACATTATTACTCCCTTTTCAGCCAAACTTCATAACCTAAAATTTTGTAAATGTAACTAATGTGAGAACAAATTTCGGAATCTGCAGTTTAACAATTTGTATGTCTTTACTACTTCCACATCTTGTGCATCTATAAAATTGTTTCCTGTTGTGCTCAATATCTTTTTATATAAATTTTCTTGAAATTTTCTTGATCTTGTATCGCACTGTTTAATTTCTGTCCACCGTATTTCAGTTTTTCAACTATTTTCAAATTTCCAGTTTGACCTTTTTCCATATATTTTTTTTGTTTCTCATCTTAATAAAGTATCTTGATCTTATGGAAGTATATCCTCATGATGTGTGCCAAGATCCTGATGAGCATTATTTTTATTTGATG
>NC_056743.1:491673407-491744573 GCF_019279795.1 Protopterus annectens | reverse complement strand
GAAACAAGCAGAAAACTGTAATTCAAAGTGGAAATGTATGATGAGTCAGTAGGGAAGCTCAAGAAATGAGGAGAGACTGATTTTGAATGCAGATCCTTAAGGAGATTAACAATGCTCATAGCAGGGAGTATTCTAAGCAGTAAGCCAACATGAGAATGGAAAATGATTCTGCAAGTAGTGATGACTGCAAACAGGGATACTGTAGGGAGATTGAAAGGTAGTGGAAGAGGCCAAGAATTTATTTGGACTGCAGGCTAGAGATTCCCTTCCTTATCAGGGATTGATATCAAAGTATAGGCTAAGGGAAGGAAATGGGGAGATCATAAGTTAAGGACCCAGGACGGCATAGCAGTTAGAGTAGTCACCTCACAACAAGAGGTTCTTCAGTTAGATTCTCAGCTGGTGTGCATTTTGGGTGGAGTCTTAATGTCTTTCCTGCATTTGTGTGGGTTTCCTCCAGGGTGCTTGTTTCCTCCCACATTCCAAACATATGCGTAAGTGGATTGGGCACTCTAAATTGGTCCTAGTTGTGTGTGCGCTCGCTTGCAAATGTGTATGGTGCACCCTCCAAGGGTTGGGCTAACAACCTGAACATGTAAAACCCATAACTTCTACAGAAACGAGTACTGAAAGGTGCTTGTTGCCTGATATACCACATGGTGCGTAAACAGGGAGAAGTGAAGGACCAACACTGATGGACTTTTTAGTAGAATGTAGAAAAGCTGCTGTTAAAAGGAAAATTGGAGTACATAATATTGCATGACAGCTATAAGAATCCAAGGAGGTCAGAAAGTATTATGAAGACATTGGATAAGGAATTCACAAAGAAACAATGGGGGGATATATATGTATGCATGATTCCCAAATATGCAGCAAGGTCTAGAAGATTTAGGATATTTGGAAGTGTTTACATGGGTATTTTTATACAATAAATTGACAATTTTTCCTTGGGTAGATAGCTAATGATAGGTGTGATGAGTAAGTGATGGATACCTGAACATGTTTTTGGGAGTGTAGTGAGATGGCAGACTTTAAACTTTTCCTGCAGGCTACTCTATCAGTTCTACCAATTTGCTCACCCAGTATTTCTAAGGAAATGAGTGTTTGAGCTATGATACAGAATTTGAATTGTCTAGACATAGTAAGGCTATGCTGAGTCGAACTACGGTCGCTGCCAAAAAAGCAATTACTAGAAAACAAGTCTAAACCAAGTGTACTAGAAGTAATGAATATTGTAACAGAGATAACTGGAAATGGGATTTTTAGAAAAGGGTAGGAGCTAATTACATGGAAAAAATTGGAATTATGGCAACAATACATGCAGAATGTTTTGAGGAGAAATTAGGTTTAAAAAGGATTTGAATGAGCTATGTAATATTTGGCTGACTAACTGGATAGTTAACTGTTTATAATGTGTACAGCTAAAATGTCTATGGCTTGTTTTCTCTTGTTTGTTGTGTCATAAGTGATCATTTAATAAAGATGTTTCTTTAAAATGGTAATTTATAGAACAGTTCATGCAGAAAAATGGTTTGCAGGAGAAATGAGATTTAAGAGGAGGCAGTCACTGAATTTAATGTTTAGATTATATAACAATATATGTGATGTATAATGCTTGTAAATGTAAACTTATTAATATGGTTTGGCTTTATATGAAAGTTTGCTTATGCCATAAGTGATAATATAATAAAGGTATTTAAACTAAATAAAAATATTAAATGCTAGTGCTAATTCTGTGTCATGTCCGTTGGCAGTGGGTTACCCATTCTTTCTCAGTTTTCCACAGTTCTTACCCTCTTACATTTTTCTAATCAACCCTTTAACCATTTCATTGTTCTTATTTCTGGTTTTGTAAGACAACTTATCCTCCAGTCTTCCATGAAGCATATGATTCAATATGCTTGTAAGCCCCCCCAAAACAAAAAGTACATCTATGTCACTCCTCTCTCTTTCATGACTTAATGAGTAAATTCAAGTTGAATTGTAAATTTCACCCAAGTATTGGATTTTTTTCTTTACAAAGCAAATGACTGTCTAACAAACCTATCTAATTTGATATTTCTGTTCCCAGTTCCTTATTTGAAATAGTTATCAGGCCTGCTGCTGCTGAAAGAATCTTGTTGGCTATTTAAACACTTTGGCACAGTACTTTTCCCTGAAATGTTGAACAGCTGCACTTGAGCATCTATTTACTTTGTTTTATAAGCTGTTTTGGTAGTGTTCTGTTAAAACCACATACTTCATTCACTCTTCTACCGTAAAGTTCACCTGCACAGTTTTCTCATTGGTTCCTTTCTCACTTGACATTTTGATTCTTGATTTAAATAAATTTGCTTGTATCTTAATGGCAGTCGGACTTCAACTCCAATTAAAAAGTTAGTTCTCCACCCACCCTCCCTGTTTCTGTTTTGGTGTTAATCTTGGTGGCTTTGAAACTGCCTGCCCCTCTTGTAAATTTATGTTTGGATATTCCTTCTGGGCCCATCTCATTTGCTCACTCAACTGTGTGCAGTGAGATCACATTCTGATTTCTGGCACTCCTACTATGTACAAAGAGAGCATCTGGGAAAGGAAAAACAAATTTAAGCTGCTTTCCTGTAAGTGGTCTAGATGGTGTTTGTAGGCTTCTGAGCCCCCAAGCCTTTCTGTTTTGGAGGTAAGCCTTCTAGCTTAATTTTGTTTCTTAGAACTAGCCAGTTTTCTAGTTTCAGCACTCAAATCTGTTACTTTGAGCTCTGCACTTGTTCAGAACTCGTAAGCACTAAATAAGCTGCAAATTACTCGGCACTCAACTTTCCTCACTTGTCTAGAGGAAAACAGTTTTTAGTACTTAATAAATAAGCACCTATTCAGGCATGTCTGAGTCAGCTCCTGGTGATTTCCACTGTCTACCTAATGAATCTGGGCATCTTGGGGCAATGCAGCAATTGCCTCATGTACACAGACAACCCTCTCCTCCTACCACCCAGCACTACAACCTGTGAGAGATACACTTATATAGCCAAACTAGAAGCAAAGCACTCTTCACCCAAGACTGGACCAGGCAGTCAAGAGAAGGTGGTAAACACTTGCACCACACTCATCACTTAGTCCCTCAAAACCTACACCACCAAAACACACGCACATAGAAACACAAAACACACACCTACATTTGCTGAGGCTTTCAATAAAAACCTGCACAAGCTTCCGGGGCCTCCAAAGCAGAAACGCAAGCAAACTCCACCCCCCAACACAACCCAAATGAGACACGGCCCACAAACTGTGTGCCACTCAACCACAGCCCATAAGGCATAACATACACAACACTCTAGTCATAGGTGACTCTATAGTCAGGCACACTGATGTTCCACTCACCAGGCTAAACAAGGAGAAAGTTACTGTCAGGTGCCAGGATCCGCCACATAATGCACGCACTCAGGTCGCTCCACAATAAGTACAAATATGACACTGTCATTGTCCATGTTGATGTGAATGACCTGAGACATACCTTCCTGGACTACATGAAAAGAGACATGGAGGAGCTCTCTGATCTTGTAGCCCAGGCAGGTATGACCCTAGCCCTGAGTAGCATCCTGCCATCACCCAGAATGATACCACAGTACAAGGACAAAATGATTGACTTAAACAATTGGCTAAGCTTCTGGTGTCATTCTAAGGGGATCCAGTATGTCTGCCTGGGACGACATGATCGACAGACCACAATGCTTTGCCAGAGATGGCCTGCACCTGTCGCCCTTGGGATTCCGGATACTGGCTAAGGCTCTTGTCACCCCTATAGTGGCTTTTTTATGCAAGGTTCAAATGACAAATTCACCACTGTAACAGGTACAAGAAAGCAAAATCTGAGGGTAATGCTACTCAATGCTAGAAGTCTAAACCTCAAAATGCACTCACTCGAGGCACTCCTTAAAATGGAGAACATCAACATCTGTGCAGTGACAAAGACCTAGTTCAAAGCTCGAGAGAACACCCTGAATTACCAGGCTATAATTCATACCACACCTTTCGGCCACCTAATCCAGAACGAAGCACTAAAGGTGGTGGGGTGTCCATATTCATTAAGGATATCCACACCTCCAGGCTAGTTGCACAGCATAATGCATCCGAGATTATCCAGGTGCAACTAACTGTGGGCAAGACTGCAATCCAAATTGTACTTTGCTACAGACCGCCCACCATGCCCCAGGATTCCCACTCTTTTCTTGATGCACTGGAAAGTATTTCGGTACAACCCAACACCTTAATAATGGGCGATTTCAACTACCCCACAATTAACTGGGAAAACTACTTGTGTACCAACTCTCTTGCTCAATGTTTTCTGGAATTCATAAATTCCAACGCATTGGATCAACTTATTTACACCCCCACCAGGGGCAGCAATATCCTAGACCTGGTCATTACCAACATGGGCAACCAGTGTTACACACCAGAGGTCAATTCCTTGGTCAAATCCGACCACAAGCTAATCACCCTAGACATCCACATCCTGCCCCCACCCCCAATTAGGGAAACCACCCTAAAAAACTTCTCCAAAGCCAACTTCACACTTCTTAAAACAGAAGTGGCAAACTTCATGACACCCATGCAGATGGACAATAGAGGTACGACTGCTGAATCCTACACAAATACACTTTATAAGCACTTACACAAGTGCATGGATCATGCTATCCCTAATAGAACCAAGATGCTATCCCTAATAGAGCCAAGATGCTATCCTCCAAAACAAAGGAAGCCAATCTGGTGGTCTTCTGCCATAAACAAATTCTACAACAGAAGAAACAAACTTGCAAAAAAAAAAAAAAAAAAAAAATCCCATGACTGGAGGAACTCCCTGGTCAACCTCAGTAAGAAGCTGAGATCCCTCATAAAATCCTCCAAAGCTAGTTATGAAAAAATTGCCACAGACTCTAAAGATAACCACAAAGCATTTTATACCTATGTCAAGAATCTCCATGGCAACATTCAGGTCTGCTCTGAGTTGCAGCACAATGGCACTAAATATACAGAACCAACTGATATTGCCAACATCCTGGCAGATAGGTTCAGTACTAACTTTACCCCCCTCTCACCCCCTAGAGAGCCCATCTCTATACCGGAAAAATGCAAAGTTCCTGTAATCATGGCTGCACAGGTAAAAAACACACTCTCCAAAGCCAAGAACACAGCATCCATGGTACCTGACAATATCCCAGGCTGCATTCTATATGAACTACTGGATGAACTGGCACCCTACCCAAGTACCATGTTCAATCATACCTCACCTGAGGCTTTGTGCCCACTGAATGGTGCACTGCAACGGTTTTCCCACTCCACAAAGGGGGAGCCACGACAGACACTGGGATCTGCCTCCCCATTAGCCTGACGAGCCTGGTCTGCAAGGCCATGGAATGTATCATCATGGAACTCATAAACAAAGACATTGGTCATCTCCAAACTCTGGACCCTACCCAGTTAGGATTTGTAAAAGGCAGATCATGTCTCCTAAACCTGATGGACTTCTTTGAAGCAGTCACCAAAGCCATAGATGAGGGTAAGTGGTTCACACAGCTTATCTAGATCTCGCCAAGGCTTTCAACACCATCCCCTACTCTGTAATTATAGATAAGCTCACTAAACTATGTATAAATCACTATGTCACAAGATGGGTTGCCAACTGACTCATGGATAGAACCCACACTGTGAAAGTAGCGGACTCCAAATCCGACTTCAGACCAGTGACAAGTGGAGTACCACAGGGTTCAGTCCTGGGTCCTCTCCTGTTTGGTATCTACTTCTCTGAAGTACAGGCTAACACAAAAGGTCTTTGGCTAACAAAGTTTTCAGATGACTGCAAACTAGGATACATAATCGAAACTCCTAACGATGTGGACATACTACAAAAGGGCCTCACTGAGACCGATACCTGGTGTCAAAGCCATGGCATGAAGCTCAATGCCAAAAAGTGTATTGTCATCCTCTTTGGTAAAACTCTGTACCCATGAGCTACCACATAGCTGGTAGTCTACTTAATGCCAAAAATGTGATGAGACCTTGGGATACAGGTGGACATTAGTCTCTCCTTTGATAATCACATCGCCACAGTGGTCAGGAAATCCTTCTACGTGGCACACCATTATAAAAGGATTCTCATCCAGAAAGAGGTAATAGTTCCCCTCTACTCATCACTCAGACCCATTATAGAGTACAACACCCCTTTTGGTATGTACCTTACAAGACATCTATAACAACGGGAAAGGCCACAGAAATACCTCACAAAGAGGATTACTGGCCTCAAACAGATGCCCTATGCAGACCGACTCAAACTCTAGCTTTACTCTGTCACATATCGCCTACTCAGAGGCGATCTCTTCCTAACATACAAAGCTATGTCAAACCCAGAGCTGTTGGACATGCTCCACTTAAAGAAATCCCAATCCCTCTGAGCTACATGCTGGTGTCTAGGGACCTAAACCTTGTCACCACAATAAACAGAACATGCTGGAGGGATAGATTCTTGTCCCAGAGACTTCCCATACTCTGGAACAGAGTACCTATCTATGTCAAACAGAGCTTCTCATTAGTACTCCAAGAAAAATCTTGATGATTGGATGGGAAATAGGAAATTCACCCCAGGGATCACTTCTGTGGCTGCCTGACAGGCACAGGAAAATAACTTTTTTGTGTGGTGAAAGCCAGGGTACATTTTTGGCTAGGCTTATATAGGCCCTAGGGCCAATAGCCTAGTACCTACCTATTATCCGATTAATAATATAATTTGATTTCTGTAGGAGTGCTTCAGTGGGATAGGCATGGAGCTCCACTGTCTGACATAGGAGTATAGTGATTCTCCAGCTGTAATTACAAGATTTGGAAGTTGTTAGTAGGCTCTGATTATCTGAGTGAAGGCATTGGTCAGGGAACAGTGCTTGAGATTGCGTTCTAGAGAAGGACATGTGTGGTTGTATATTTTGTGGTCAATTTGAAGGTGAGTGAATGTTAAGTGATTATTTAGTTTTAGCCAGCTGAGCTTCATTAGTGTTGAGCAGTGGTGTGAATGGTAAGATTCATTGGCTGCAAATTTGGCTGTTAAAGCATGCCTCTAATTTATTTAGTAGGGTGGCTTGAATTTTGGTTAATATGGGTGATGCATAGAAAAGGGAGGGGAGAAGGTAGGATGATGCTAGGGATTTTGACTTAGGCAGGGTTTGTTTCAATAGAGGAAGCCCAGTTTTAAGTGAACTTTCTTGATGGCCTAGATGATGAGCAGTTCAGATTTTAGGTTGCTAATTACTTCTAGTAATTTGGTATTAGTTTCTTTGGTGCTGGTATTTAAGATAATATAAGGTGTACTGATGAAAGATCCGAGTATGAAAAGCATTACTTTTGCTTTGGCATTTAAGATTAACTGATGACAATTTAGCCATGATTTTATGGAAGTGAAGGAGTCTGGAAGGGTTGTGGTATTGTCTGCATATTGTACTAAGTTGGCAGGCTTGCTGAGTTTAGGTTTTGTAAAGGTATTGAAAAGTACTGGGGTCAGAATTGACTCTTGTGGTACACTGAGGGAAATTGGGAGAAAGGGGGATAGATCCTGATTCCATTTTGTGGCCTGTTTGGAGAGAGCTACAGAAAAAGCTAAGAGCTGAATGAGGTGGTGATTCAGTGATTTCAGAGTTGTATGGCTGCTGTGTCAAATGCTTTTTACAGATTCAGGAATGGGGATGGTATTGGGTTGCCATTGTTTTCTTCTGGTATTTGTTTTCTAAGAAACTAAGCAGAGCTGCTGTAGTGATGTGTTTGAAAACCTTGTGTGGGGAGAGCAGTTTGTTCTTGGAGATGGGTTAGGAGGTGAGTGCATGTCTAAAGTTTTGGGCAGAGATTAGAGAATTGCAGTGATTGGTAGTTGGAAATGTCTGTGGCTGATCCACCTTTGTGAAATGGTATAATATGAGATTTTTTTTCCAGATAATGGGTACTTAGTTTTCTGTGATGCATCTATTTGATTATTAAAATTGAGTATGCCACGAGATCAGCAGCTAACTTAAGGTATTCTGTTGAGAGTTTGTCAGCAGCTGGTACAGTGATCTTCGGGTTTTGAAGGTATTTGATGGAAAGGAGAATGGTTATTGTGAGGATAGAGATGGGAGGGTGGATTCGATTCTAGTAGACAAGAAGACCGCTTGAATGAAGTGTGCTGAATTGGGTGGCTATGAGGTCTGTTTTGTTTGGTAGGTCCAGAATTGCTTGATATTATGGTGGTTTGCCTTAAGGTTGAGTGAATGGCTGCAATTTGGTCTAGTTTGACCTGTTGGTTTTCTGTGTTGTCTAAAAATGTGCCACTTTTGTGGTGATTTGTCTTTTTTCCATACCTTCCATGCTTTGTCTCTCTGTTTAGTTTTTGTTGAGCAATGGAGCAGGATAGCATTTTGCTTTTAAGGGAGCTAACTCATTTATTATGTTAAGGAATATGTTGAAATATTTAACAGCATCTTCTAGTAGTAGCTTTTTTTAGTATTGTAGTTGTATTGGGAGGGATAGTTGAAAAAGGTCTTTGTTAAAAGATGTTTACTTGTTTAAATACTGTATGCTTGGGGCATGATTAGTTTGTCTTGTGATAAACTTGGAAAGATTGTAACTGAAAATGTGTGGGAGATATCCAAACTTAAGTGAGTTAAGGATCCAGTCTAGTAGTGAGCATTTGTTACTGTAATTCTAGTCAGTGAGAGCATTAATTGAATGAAACTAAATGTTAATAGAAAGGGTAGGGGGAGTCATTGTAAGTAATTAGTTTATATTCCCATACCCAAGTACAGTGGCTTATTTACATTGGTGGAAAACCATTGAAGGATATCTTCAAGAATGGGAATGTTGCCTGGAGGAATATATATGGCAGCAGCGCAAATAATTTTGTGCTTGTTCAGGTGAAGGAACATAATGGATATTTCTCTGCTGGGGTGATTTTTGAGTATCTCATGGTGAATAGTGTTTTTTTAAAAGGTATTGCAACTCCTTTCAGCATTGTTTGTGTATTCTGTCATTTATTATTATACTTTATTCTGACTGAATGATTGCCTTATCTTTAGTGTTTGGTTTAGCCATGTTTCAGTGACTGGAACATCTAGGTTGTATACTGCATTGCTTGCATGGAGATCTGGAAATTTGTTGTAGATGCTTCTGAAGTTTATGCGCATTAATAGGTTGTGGTTAAGATTAGCAAGTTGTGTGTTTGTAATGGTGGGTTAGATTAGGTTTGGTTAGTTTGACGGTATGGTTCAGTGTTTTGGTGGATGCCTCTACAGAGTGGGGGAATGTAAATGTGGTGAGAGTTGTACCATTTTTTTTTCTATTTTATTACTTAGGTCTGATATATGAGTCTGGTGGTTCTCTTGATGTAGCTGTAATTGAAGAGGGCCTGTCTTCCTAATGAGTAGACTGTGTGCAGTTTTGTACTTGGTTGGTGTTTTTCCCAACTCGATACTCCTAGTCAAGAGTGATATGGGGAGGTTGGATATTAATGGCTCTAGCCAAGATGAAAATGTTTTCTTCCTGTTTTCATCATCTTTGTAATATATAAACTACGTTTTACTAAGTGAATCCTTAATTCCAGTTCCCACTCATGTCTAGCAGTATTCTCTTCACCCTGAATTATTCACTACACAACTGAACATCTGTGACTATTACTACGTGGATCCTAATGCAGTGTCAGTATGTGGGGTTACTGAAATTACATGGAAAAGCGCATGGTTTCATAATCACTACCTTCTACTCTGCCATTTATCTTGTTGCATCACTGCCTCTCACTTGTGTACTCTTTAATGGTGTTTCCCAATACTTCTATACCTCCCTCTTCCACAATGATTTTCAGTACCTCATTTTCTGCTCTCCCAGTGGTTCTCATCACCAGACTACTTTCCTTTTCCAGTGTTTTTACTACCTCCTGCTCTCCCTCTTGTACTTAACTACCACACTCCCATTCTGCCAGTGGTTCTGATTACCTTATGTCCTATTCGCCCAAGTGGTACAAACTGCCATTCTACTCCACTAGAGGTTGTTTCAAACCCACAAGCTCCCATTCCCCCCAAATTACGTCTGCATTGTGTACTTCATTTGTTACTGTTAACAGTAACATCTAATATGAGCGAGAGTTTACAGTGCCTTTCAGTTTAACTGGGTAAGTGAACTGGTTCAAGGACCCTTTTCTGCCATGATGGGAGCCAGAAAGCAAGTCATATTACATAACCCAGTCAGTGCAGACATTGGCATCTTTGACATAATCAAAGTATTAGCAACATATATTACTGTAATCCATTTCTTCAGCATGTCAGTCAGTATTGCATACAACAATGTAACCTTATTTCAAGGTGCTCATTTTCTGTAAAATTTAAATGCTTATGGTTTGCATTAAATACTATAATCAGTTTGGCATGCAAAGTATAAATTGTACTTTCATTACAAAAATATGTACACTTCTAAGTGTCTTAAGTGCTTTAATGCAGTAGAGTAAAACTTGCATACCAATCAAACTTGTTTGCATAGAAATAAAATATTGAATATACAGAGGAAATAATTCACTATATCAATTAAATTATTCCATGTAGTAACATCATTTTGACTTATTTACATTACAGAAACACCTGTTAAGTTTACAATTGAAATTATTTCAACATTACTTAAATATTGAGAAGGAACATCTTTCAGTCAGTGTGTAGTTTTCTGTGTGCATTAGTTTTAATTATCTCATATCTCTGACGAATTTGCAGTTATTACCTAAATATTTTTATTGAATGTTGTCAGTATATGGTAATCAAGAAAAGTTACCTTTTATGTGCGGATTTTTTTGTACCTGATAAATCCAGAAAAGGGCAGTTCAATATTGTGGAACATTTTGAGACCATTTCAAGTATTTTCAGGATATAAATTGATTTATGTACCCTTTTCTGACTGAGTTGGTCCCACTAGGCTAGTAATATATTTTCATGGGAGCCATGAAGTTGGCATTTATTGCTTGGGGAGATTTGGGCACAGCATCAGGAACTTCTTCCTAAACACTTTGATAGTGCCATAAGATCTCTTACATCCACCTAAGCTGCCACCAGGTCTGATAGATTGGACCTTGGTTTAATGTCTCCTCTGGAGGATGACAGTCAGGAGTGAAGCACTCCCTAATGCCATACTCAAATGTCAGTAGTACAATCACCTGGAGGTGGGACTACAGCCTACAGCTTCTGGTCTTTGAACACCAGAGGTGAGTTTGCTACCTGTTACTCCACTGATGCAAAAATTAATGTAGGTAAAATTATGTACCAACGCATGAACTGGGTCAGTAATACCCATAATTATGGCAACTTAAGATTAAATATTTAGAAGTATGGATTAAAAAGGATTCTGTTATGGCAGTTAAGGACATGTGGGAAGATAACACAACTGTGAAACTTGAAGCTCTTGATTATGAATAGCAAGATACAAACAGTGAAAATGGCTTTTAGTCCCTTTAGTTTTGTATACAGGTCAGTCATATTTTTTAGGTTCATAGGAGTTTTTATTAGGCTAGTGGCCTCCTGGAGTCCTTACAAGCTTAGCCATGTTGATCCCAAGTTGTCTTAATTGTCCTTGATTAGAAGGACGTAATTCGCAGTATGAGTCAGGTGAATATATACTACCCATGTCCATGAGGAAAATGAGTGACAAAGTTAAGAATCATTACTAAAGAGTTAAATTAAGTAATTTGGGAGTGGAAGAAGTTAAGATTTAAGTGGAATAAATTGATCCTACAGAACAAGGTGGTTTAAGATTACCTGATTTGAATGGATACTTTAGAGCTTTGCAGTTAAAGCTGATATACATAGCACAAAGAAAAGGTTATAAACCAAACAAAAAAAAAAGAAAGGGATAATGATGTACGGGAAGTTAGCGAAATAAGGTGAGCATAGATTTTTCCATTGGAGCTCAGGAAGTTAGCACTAAAACTTCTAATGGGCAGAGATTAAGCCTTTTGACTATCAAAATCTGCCCTCACGTTTCAAAAAATGTTAATATTTCCTGGTAACATAGGGGATATGAAAGTATAAATGGAAAACTCTTCAGCACAAACATTTTATTCTTCCAGCTGAGAACTTTCATATGAGGGGGAGTTCTGTCTGTTACTTGGTTGTTGAGATATTTAGAAAAATGTGAAAATTGTATGTATATTAATATAAGTTAATATCTACCTGCAGTAGACAGAGGTCAGATATTAAGGCAGCTGAGTTTGCCATTGTGTAAGCCTTAAGATGAAATATTTTAAACTCTGTAATAAGCATGTTTTTTGAATTATTAATGCAAATATGAATGAACAGTAACACCTAGAGGCATCTGTAGGAGTAAACTGCAGATGGACCCTAGAGGCATCACTCTGATGTAATGAGTTAAGGAGAACAACTACAGTGAATGTTTTCATATAGCTCCAGTGAGTACTAGGGAAAACTAGTCCAAAAAAAGGAAAGGAGAAAGATTTTGCCAATAAAGATGATTACAAGTAGGGCTATAAAAATAACCAAGAGGGGCCTTCAATTTATTGGAAAAAATTGGAAAAGGAACTGTGACGATAAGAGGTACTGCCAGCCATGCCAGGAGAAATAGGGCAGTTGATTTGTAACATATACCAGCACAGCTAGCTGCAATTTGGTAAATAATTGTATGTCATTTGTATACCAAACTGATTTGTACAGATGCTTGTGCTGAAAATGTATTTGTGAGGTTTGCTTGTGTTAATATGTATCAAGTGTGTCCTGCTGGAAGGAAAATAAATGTACATGCATTATTGTAATGGACTATATGTATACATTGTAACAGCATGTACAGGAAGTGAAGAGGTTAATCTTAGTCCACCTGACATATCAAAATATCTGAAATTAAATAATTTTATGGGTTAAGCCGTAAAGATGGAATCCCACAGTTTTGAATGGAGCCAGAGATGCATGGTCTATGCTACAGCATAGTTGGTAGCTCCTGTAGGAAGAGTGAAATGGTTTTATGACTTCCAGCAGCTGCATCACATCTGGGCAAATCTGTCTGTACATATTGTAGCACATAGATGTTGAACCCTGGTAGCTTCTAGTAATGAGGAATAGTACAGGAAACAGTCACATGACCAGATATGTGATGTAATTCTGCACAGAAATAATTTAATATTAGAGAAGACTGAAGTCTCTGCAGCATTCTGCATTCTCTCTTGGATTTGACAACAAGGACCTCTCACCCATGTTGGATTGCTCTACTCTGTAAGTAGGAACAGTAGTTATTCTAATCAATCAGGAATAGACTAGCTAAATACGTTTTTTCTGTGACTGTGAAACTTGCCATCTGTGGTGTTTTTAATATTCTCTGTGACTGAAACTCTGGTGGTTTACTATAAATAGATGTTAACTATTTTCATGTTCTTTTAAAATATATTTAAACTTGTTTATGGGTGATCCTTTTGAGAAAATATTTAAACTTTGAGAGTATTTGCGCACATTTATTTGGTGACAACTCCGGCCATTCCTGAAAGCCTTGCTTTTTGGTCAACATTACCATTTGTATTAATATTAATTTCACCCAGTATAACTGGGAGACTTTGTAAGAACTGTGGGTAGCTGGTTTTGTAATGCCTGGTGAAAGTAATAGCTACCGTATAGTCTATGCAGAAGGGAGCATAGCTTGTAAACCTGTGCTAGCCTTTCCCGGGTGTGTGTGTCGGCTACTTGGAGCAGGGATATGAAGCACTGGTTTCCCAGAGAGCAGTGGAGGACTTGGCTTGGGCATATGGCTGAGGAGTTGACTCTGAAGGTGTGCCAGTGGGGAGTCTTACTTTGATACCTGGAGTGAGACAGAAATCCAGACCCTGGGCTGACTGTTCCCTGTGTGCTCATAAGTGAAATTGTGCTTGATATAGAGAGGTCTGCATCTAGAAATACTGGGTGTATTTGTTTGTATTCCAAGTGAACGTCCCTCTGCAATGTCAGTGGTGAGGATTCAGGCTCCTTGATTACTGTCGCAGAGTGGGGACCTCAAGGAACCAAGATTTTGGGAGCAAAAATCTAGAGAGGGAAAGGTAATAAATTGAGATGAGGCCAAGCAGCATTTTGGACTGCAGGTTAGAGACTGCCTTTCTTACCAGGGATTGCTCTCCGGAGTGTAGACAAAAAAAAGGGTAAGGGAGTGAAACTCGGGTAGAGATTTTATTTGAGTCTAGAAGAGAGGATGAGTTTTAAAAGGATTATTGGTCTGGTATAAAAAATACTGCACAACAGCTATAAGAATCAATTGTAGGAGGTTGTAAAAGATTGGGAATAGAGACTTGGCAATTTAAAAAGTAAGACATTTGTATGGCTCCCAAGTATGTGACAATACTCCAGAAGGTTTGGAATTTCTGTGGAAGTGGTTGCAGATGTATTTTTTTACCCTAAGCAGACCAGAGAATTTTTCCTCTAGTTAATAGCAAATGCTGGAGGTGTTCTGTTTCTTTCCTCTCCTCCGTCGCATGTTTTTTAGGAGTTGAGTGAGTTAGTAGATTTTAAAAACTTCCTGCTGAGTACTCTGTAAGAATAACTAAAATTCTTTTGAGCTGTGACACATGATATGAATTGCCTATACATATTAAGGCCTTATTAAATTTAAAGCTACTGGCTGTCAAAAAGCAATTACTAGGATATGGAAGCAAAAAATCTGTAACAACTGTAATTGAAGTACTGAATATAAATAGTGGTACAGCCATTGGAAAAGGGGAAGTGGCACGTTATTTGTGGGAACAATGCATGCACAATAATGCTCGTGGAGTGAGATTTATGGGAAGGCAGGAATTGATCAATTCATGTAAAGTTGTAGTGAATAAGAGAAAAAACATCATGGATAATCCATGACTATGACAAATGATATGCCATAAGAGTTGATTTTTTTTAATCTTTATTAAAATTATCACTTAGTGTGTCAAGAAGTGAGGACCAATTTCAAACCTTAGTAATATATAATGTTAACATTGGCCTGAATACTTGTAATCCCTCAGTCTGTTAGGTTGCTTTCATACCACCAGATGTCCTTTTCACTGTTACAGTATGCTTTACAATAGGGATCCAATGCCAAGGGCAGCCTGATGTCTGTTCAGTATACCAAAGCCTTTAGGTTGCTTTTTAAGGTACACTGAACATCACATGTATACTCCCTGCATATAGCATAGGGCATAAAGGTGGTTTCTGGATGTACCATCCTCAGAACTTATTTGCTGCCAGTCCAAACTCCATTGTTTGATCATTGGTCTGAATGCCTGCTTCATTGCTGATTCACCAAACCATTTCAAAAATGTGCCCTGCTGGGTTTTTGCTCTTATCTTTTTTTCCTTTTGTTTGTTGCTTGTGGGGTTTCATGTCATCTAGAAAGGGTAAATGTGAGTGCATGAGACAGATTCCCCATAAAGGCTGTCACAAACAGTGCTTATTTTGTGTCTCTGCTTCCCATGGCCATATGTCCTGTTCCATTTGTCAGGCTTTTGTTCCAAAGAGACTCTATAGTCAGTTTTCCCCTTTGGCCTTGTATTTAGAGAACCAATGTCTTAAGCTTTTAGAAAAAGAGACTGTGGAGGAACGTTCTGCTCTGAGGGTCAGCTGTCCATGAAGAAGGTGGCCAAGAAGTCTTGGTCATATCCTTCCACTAAACTGCCTCTGCCCAATGTCTCCTTTTGAGGCTAGCAAAAGCTCAGAGGTTTACCCAGTTCCTCCACTGGATCTCTGTGCCGTGACCCATTCAGGGGCTGGCATGGATCTGTTCTCACACATGTCCCTGGAAGCTTCACAGACATCCACTTCAGATGTTCATGGTGAAACCGTGGCTGATTATTACCGAAGGGTCTAGGGGTGTTCCTCCGATTCTGGTTAGAGAGCAAGTTCAGACTATGACTGTGGTGTCTGAACCTTCTACGTTTTACAGGGCAGACATCTGTTTGAAAAAGAAACAAAAGACAGCATATTTCTCCTACTCCAAAGGACCCTCTGAGTGAATGGCAGAGTTACACTCCGGGTTTATTGCCCTTCTGGCTTTGAAGCCCCCTCAGGGAGTCCCTGTTCCTGCTCCACCATGGTCCTCAACTCCTCTTAAAAGGCCTAGGGAACAGGATTCCTCTCAGGAATCCCTTCCATACAGACACCTTTTTTTGTGAGGATATGCTCTGGGGCCTTCAGGAGGTCAGGAAGCTCACAACTAGGAAATCCTGCTTATCCAGATGGATGAGGTTTTCTGTTTGGTGTCTCTTGTAACCTGGATCCACTTTCTGTGGATATTTCTTTGGTTCTCTTAGCTGGGTGAGCTGCTCAGTGCTGGGTTGACTTCATCTCCTGTTAAGCAGAGATAGCTAAGTGGGTCTTGTCTGCCTTTTATCACCTCCTTTAGCTTCTAGAGTTGAGGCTAAACAGTTTCTTGAAGGCGTTCTTCATATTAGACCTCCAGGAAACCTGCCCCTTTTTCCTGGGATTCTTAATTTGGTTTTAGAAAATTGACCTAGGCTCCTCCTAAACTTGCAGCTTCTGCTTCCTTACAGCATTGTTCTTGGAAGACTGTTTTGTTAGCCCTTCTGCCAGACTGGTGTCTGAGCTTAAAGCCCACTTTTTTTTACCTTATCCGCAAACTGCTACTGAGAAAAGTGATGCAGATCTTGGATGTGCATAGACAGCTCAGATTTTATTTGGTAAGCCTAAAACTTCAAAATCTGATCAGCTTTGTTTTTTTCATCCTAAATCCTTAGGTTTGGCTGTTTTCAAACACTTTCTTCTTGGATTTCTAAAGCCTTTTATTTTTGTTATGCCTTCCATGGCAAGAAACTTACCTCTGTTAAGACTCCTCTACAGCTGTGGCTTTTTATGGTGCGTTTTGGATAAGAACTCTATTCTTGTGGCAGCTAACTTGTCTCTGCATACATTTACCAAGCACTATAAGTGGGCTTTGATTTCTACAGCTGGCTTTATTAGTCATTCTCCATGGTTCCTAGAGAGCTACGCTGGTCCATCCTCTTCCCTCCTCTTCCTGAGCTTTTGCACTCTCCCTATTGTAAAGAATACTACAACAGTGAAATAGATGGATGTAGTATAATTGTGTAATATTTTACCATAACTGTAATGTCCTCTTCACTGTTGCAGTATTCACTGCCTCCCTCCTTCCCCCCTGGTTCTTTTTTATTCTGGATGTACTGGTTACCTCCTCTTTTTTTTTTTTTTCCCCCTTGGACCTAACATCCCTACTGGGGCTCTCAGTTTTGAGGATGGTATGTCTGGACATCACCTTTATGCCCTCCAGGGAGCATACGTGTGATATATGGCTTGTTAGAGCAACCCAAAGGCTTTGGTATACTAGCCCAACATCAGACTCCCCTTGGCAGGGGTTCCTTATTGTAAAAAATACTGCAACAGTGAAGAGAAGGCCATCTATCTTTATGGAAAGATCTTACAAAACTCCACTTTCTTCAATGGAGGTTTTTTTTTAATGATTTGAAGAATGTATTTAATGTCTGCTTTTGCTGGTACTGGAAGCCAAATAGTTTCCAGAGTAATGTGCTGATGTGTACCCCTGTTAACAAGACAAATAAAACATAGTGTTTTTACAGTAGTCTATAATCTATAATGGAGGCATTTTTATCCACTTTTTTGGTACAGTAATAGGCAAACGATATTCTAGTTTGGATATTACGACCTTTATTGGTAATGGCTCTTTGCTGGACATGATGTACTTACAGATAATTCGGTACTTTGCTTGCCTGGATTCTCAAAAATATCGTAATTCTGCTTATTGTAACTTTTATCTCCAATATGAAAACAGCAGCACCCTGATTTGTGTTTAGTCTTTGTGGTATTCCAAATAACACAGCACTTGTTTTTTTAGTGTTAATAGATTCATTCAAGTCCTATGTTTTAAAGTCTGCCTCTATAGAGCTGGAGAATTTGTATTTGCTTTAAGCATGATGTCTACATACAGAAGGCAGTTCATACGTGGAAGATTCCATGGTAGGTCATAAAGAAAGAATATGGGATCCAAGTATTGTCTCGCAAGGATCTCTTTTTAGTGATGGATCTTGTTCCTGATTGTATGCTACCCTGAAGGTTGTGTGTAAGATTATCTGTGAACCATTGTATTACTCATTCAATGAAAACTGTTTTCAATTGTATGTAGCAATATAATATTGGCAAATGCTCTTATTAGATCAAGGATGATGTCCCTATTAGCAATCCATCCTCCATATTCCAATATATCTGTTCTCTGAGAGAGAACACTACTGGTGCAGTACAATTTGGCCTAAATCACTGCTTACTATTGCTTAAAATGTCTTATTAAAATATACTTTCAAGAAGCTCACAAATTGTTCTCGAATTTTTGCTTAAGATCATAGACTTGCTAATGGGTGAAAGGGGGATGGAGAGATGTTAATCATGAAACCGAGGCATACAAAATAATTCAAGTTTCAAACTATGCAGTATTGTTTCAGTTGTAAGAGTAAGATGAACGAAGGCTATAGGCTTGGGAATCAACTAGGAATATGTGGTATAAAAAAACTGATTTATAAATGCAGTTTTTTCAAGCACACGAAGTACTTTTGTTCCGTGTTCCTAAAGCAGAACTGTGCATACTGAATGCATCTCTGTACTTGTAAACACAGGTGCATCATAAATTTCATTTTTATTTTGGGGAGTGGTTTTTGATTTTATTTATATTCATAGCTAGTAGTTTGCCTGTGGTTCTTTGCTATGATTTTTATTTTCCAGTTATAAATTTCTTACAGCTACTGTTTTTACTTACTCTGTTTAAAGTTTTGACTGTACTTGCACTTTGGTATCTGACTTCAGTCTTGCCATGTCTTACTTCAGTTAATTTGCTGCTAATGTCATTGGTTAGCCAGGGATTTGATTACCCATCCATCATAATTTCTAAACTAGGTATAGCTTTCCCTTTATAGGAGATAACCTATGAAATTAAAATAGTTAGGATGTCTTGTTAGTGCATTTATATAGTGAACTCCAGTTTAGAAGCTGCTGTTCATTAAATGAGATGATCCCCTGTTGAGGTGATGGCTGTTTGTAATTGATTGCTTGGTATTATTTAAAGAGATTTTTAAAGACTGGGTTGGCATGACGACATTGTCACTGACTGACTTTGGGAGAATGGACCATGTGCATATTTTACCTTGTGTGTTGGGATGGCATGACATCGGAGGCGGAGGCTTGTTTCGTTATGATATTGATCTTGTACATGTTAAAATGAGTTGTTGTTTATATGAATTTCTCAGCCTAATAAGTTGAGATTTGTATTTATTCATTCCATATTTAGCTCCTCCATAAACTTGTGATTTTTAATATTCTCCAGAATATCCTCTATCGTATGTAGTGAAGCTGGGGGTAGTGTATAAATTACAGCAATTAATGTTGTCTCTTACTTCCAAATAGAATTTCAATGAGTACATAGCGTGGAACCCCAGCCCTTTTTTTTTTTTGCCACATAATATAAATGTAATATATATCTAGGTATATACTACATAGGCTTATGACCACCAAGGCATTTATAAGCATAGCCATGCAATCTAACCCAGTTGCATCCCTATGTATAGGGGGCACTTATTTGGGTGGGGTATGTTAGGAACTTTCTAAAGCTATGTGGGGTAGGTATGTTTGTTTGGGCATTACTGCCTGTCTCTGTCTATCAGAGACATGAGGCCAGAGCTGAAGTAAATTTCCAATTTCCCATCCATTGGTCAAGGATATACTTAAATAGGGTTAGGGATGAGTTCTGCTCCACATGGATGGGGATGTAGACACATTTGTTTTGCCAACATGCCTTGTGTCGCAAGCAAAATTTAAATCCTTGGATCTAGTGGATGTTAGTGATAAACTGTTGCAGTCCTTACAAATGGGTTATCCAGCTCCCGGTGGCCCACAGTCGGTCAGAATACCAAAGTCCTTTCTTATATGATGTTAGCTGCCTCCAGATTAAGCCTGATGCCAGGACGTCCGGTATAAGGCAGGCAGCCAATGCCATTTCCTCAGTCTTTCTTGCCACAGAGCCAGAAGCAGAAGCAATTCACACGAGTGCCAGTCAGCTGGTTATGTCTTTTTTTTTTTGTGTTCCGACTTCTAAAGTTGAAGACCTCCTCAGAAAAGTACCCCATTGGAGACCCTTTTTTCTTGCTTTAATGAATGTCAGAGAAAATTAGTAACTGTCTTACCTGTGGAAAACCGATTCCGCATCGTGATTTTCATTCTTACTGTATTTCTTGTTTGGGCCTTGAGCACAACATCCCGAATTGTGATCCCTGTGCTTCTTTTAACCCACGTACCATACGCTGTAGAGCTAGGATTTTGTGTAACAACTTCGGAGTTTTGTTGGCATGGCATCTTCTGGTCTCCTGACTTCAGATGTGCCCAAGAAGTGCAAGGATAAGGACTGCAAAAGGCCTAGGGTTAAACTAACTGATGACATCCCTGTTAAGTTGGTTGTCGGTCCAGCAGCAGCAAGCGAGGCCCTTTCCTTGCCCCTGCAGTCCACTGATGTTCAGTAGCAGACATCATCGGAGGCATTTCCCGAGTCCTCCATTTCTCAGGCGTCTACCTTGCCTTCTGACCTGCCAGTCATTGCCTCTGATGGCTCCAGAGCCCTCTTTTCTCTGCCCGGAGACCAGAAACAGACCAACTTCGGCCCACATTTCTGTGGTGGCTAGGCCTCCCGAGTCCCTCCTGCTTTCTAGTAAGCCTCCCTGCAGAAAATATACTACTAAACAGGCATCGGTCTCTTCTCAGTTACCTCAGGCTAAGACGGTTAAGATGGCTAGTGATCTCTTAACTCTTATCAGGGGCGCTTGGCCGCCTCCTAAGGGGGCTAGGGAATCGTCCCCAGATGTTTTGTCTGCGTTAGTCAAGTTTCTAGCTACTCTAATGATTGAGGACATTCTCAGCTTTTTTCTGGTTTTGAGGACTCTGCTGCTGAAGGCTCCATCCCTTCTGCCTCCCCCATAAGGTTCTCTTTTGGGGATAAAAACAATTGCCAACTGGTATAACTTTCTTTTGGGGATAGTCTGAATACCCTCAAGAAGCATTTTAGATGGGAAAGTCGAGATTTCCCTCTGTCTAAGAAGCGGATTAGGGAGTTCTTGGATTTGCCTCTGCATAAGCCCTTTGGCTATTCCTCCGGTTTTGGAAATTGTTGATGTTTTCATGGAGAATTTTTTTACTCATAATTCTGTTCCTCCTGCTTCCAGAAAGCCTGACTGGTATTTGAGTTCCTGATTCTCATCGGTTCCTTTTCACGAATCCTACTGCTGATCCAGAGATTTCTCAGGGCCCTAAGGGTGTTAAAGTAATGGTTGCTAAAAATCCTGTTTGTCTGATAGGGAATCTAGGGCCTTAGGTGGGGTAAAAAGGTTTAGACTACTTCCACCCTGGCTATGAGGTCTGTTAATTGTCTCTTTCATATGCTTAAGTATCAGCAGCATACTTCGAGTCTATCAAGACTAAAATTGCTGGAGTTACTTTCTTGATGGAGAATAAGGACATGCAAGAATTATTGAATTGTGCCACTCTGGTTACTAAACATTCTCTTCATTGTGGGTTTGACACTTTGGAGGGTTCTTGCAGAGCAGCGGCAACTGGTTCTGTTATCAGAAGACATGCTTGGCTCAGGGAACAGCCCCTTTCTAAACTTGTAAAGTCTAAATTACTGGATGTGCCTTTGCATAAGGACAATCTTTTTGGAAGCAAAGCAGAAGAGGTGTTGAAGCTGGACGATATGGCTAAATCTATGTAAACTGTTAAGGACTTTCTGCAAGTTCAGCCTCCTCGTTTTAGCAGCCATTACCCTTCTAAGAGTTGGACTTTTCCTGACCCTAGTAAACAGGGTCGTACTAGATCCAGGGGCTACAGGTCTTCCAGGGGACAGACTTGCACCCCTTACAAGGCTAAACACTGGCAGGCTTCATCTTCTAAATCTGGGAGTTCTAAGCAGACTTCCCAAAGCAAGCATTCTCAATGACTTTGGCTTTCCCCTGCTTGCCTTTGCGGGCCCAGGGATTCCTTTGGTGGGAAGGTTAGCCATTTTTGCAGATGTCAGGCACACTATCACAGAAGACAAATGGGTGCTAAAAATAGTATCCCATGGCTACAAATTCTCCTTTCACACCTTCCCGGTCCTCCAAGGATACCCAGATATTTCCCCACTTCAAAGGGCAGAAACAGAAACCCAAGTTTCTTACTTGCTAAACCTGGGAGCAATGGAGCCAGTTCCTGCACTTCAGATAGGCCAGGGTTTTTTACTCAAGACTTTTCCTGATTCCCATAAAAGTGGGCACCTGGTGCCCTATTCTGGATTTTTCCATTCTAAACACCTTTTTGGTGATTCACAAATTCAAAATGCTTACCATTCAGCAGTTGCCGCCAGTGCTGGCCAAGAATTCCTGACTGGTGACTTTGGACCTAAAAGAAGCTTACTTGCACATCCCTATAAGAGAAAGCTGCAGGCAGTTCCTTCATTTCAGAGCAGGGAACAGGCACTTCCAATTCTCTGCACTGCCCTTTGGCTTCTCTACTGCTCCCAGAGATTTTACAAATTGTCTAGCTCCAGTCATTGCCTTTTGCAGGAAACAAAACATTCAAATTTACTCTTACTTGGACGATTGCCTTATTCAAGCTAACTCTCCAGAGCAACTTCTAAAGGATTTGGACTTTGTAAAGAACCTTCTCACTTCTTTGGGCTACACAATCAATGAAAAGAAGTCAAAAATTGTTACCCACCAGGGAGATTGTATTCCTGGGAGCGCGTCTGAACACAGCCGCCCAGGTGGTATCCCTCCCTCAAGATAAACAGATGGAGCTTTCAAATTACTTAAAGGACTTGGCAAGCATGACCCAGCTCTGTGCAAGGCAATTCCTGCAAACCCTGGGGTTCATGGCTTTATGTATTCTAATGATTCCATATGCAAGACTGCATATGAGGAAAATACAATGGTACCTCAAAAATATTTGGTGTCAACACACTCAGGATTTAGACTTGATTCTTCCTCTGGTTCCCTGTTTGCAGACAGAGTTCCTTTGGTGGGCAACAGCCTGTGCACAGAACAAAGGCCTACCTTTCTGTCCATGTCCTGCCAGCCAGACTCTCACCACAGATGCCTCTGACTATGCTTTGGGAGCACTTCCAGAGGGCACATGCATTCAGGGAACTTGGACCTATCAACAAGCTCAACTGCACATAAATCATAAGGAAATGATGGCAGTTTAGCAGGCCTAGATGGATTTTAAGCATCTTCTCTCTCCTGGTACTCTTCTAGTCAGGACAGACAACATTACAATCATATGGTACATTAACAAGCAGGGCGGGACTCACTCTTACCCCCTGTGCAGACAAAGCATGAGACTATGGTCCATGGCAGCTTCTTTGTGCATTCATCTGATAGCCCAGTTTATTCCAGGAAGGCTCGACACCTTGGCAGACAAATTGAGCAGGCAGATCCTGGATTCTTATGAGTGGCAACTAAACACGACCATCTTCCATCACATTATTCAGCATTGGGGCAATCCTCAGGTGGATCTCTCTTCTCCGGCCAACAACCTTCTTCCAACCTTTTGCACCAGGGATCATCACTACAAAGCTTGGAAAGTGGATGCTCTATCCTTCCCCTGGACACAGCTATCTATCTATGCATTCTGTCCTCGGCCTCTTCTTCCCAGAGTGCTGTTAAAGATAAGGGATGAAAAACCAAGGGCCATCATCATAGCTCCAGACTGGCCCAGGCAGCATTGGTATCCACTTCTTCGCAGTCTCTCCAAGTCTCTGGCTTGGCATCTTCCCCTGATACCAAATTTCTTGGGGCAAAATGGAGGAAAGAGTCTGCATCCTCACTTTCAGACTCTGTATTTGACTGCCTGGCTCATAATTTTAAACCTTTCTCAGCAGGTAGTTAAGGTCCTTCGTGAGGCCAGGAGGCCTAGCACTAGGAAATCTTATGCAGATAAGGGGAAAAGACTCTGCATTTGGATGGAGACTAGAGGAGAAAGACCCATCTCAACCTACTCTTCCTTTAATTCTTGATTACTTGGCAGGTTTACTTAATAGTGGACTTTCCTTCTCTTCTGTCAAGATTCATGCTTCAGCTATTTCTGCTCACTGTTCCTTTGAACAACCCATTTTCTCTCATCCCCTGATGAAACAGTTCCTCAGGGGAGTTAGCAATTTAAAGCCTCCCAGAAGGGCACCTACTCCTGCTTGGGATCTTAATTTTGTGCTTGAGAAACTTACTTTGCCCCCCTCTGAGCCTGCTGCCTCAGCAGATTTGAAGATTCTCTCCTGGAAAACTGCATTTCTTTTTGCCATTACTTCAGCTAGAAGAGTGTCTGAGCTGCTGGCCTTAATGGTAGTAGAGCCTTTTATCACTTATGTGGATCAGGTTTCTCTTCGGACTAATAATTCTTTTATGCTCAAGGTGGTTTCTAGCCTGACTCTTAACCAGTCTATCCACCTACCTTTCCTAATCCCTTAGAATAGAGGAGAAAGGTTACTACATTCTCTGGATGTGCATAGGCAACTTAGATTTTACCTGGATAGGACTAAACCTTTCAGAAAGTCAGATCAGTTGTTGGTCAATTTTGCTCCTGGAACCCAGGGCATATTCATTTCTAAACTGACTATTCCTAAGTGGATTGCTGATTTGTATTCACTTTTGTTACTTACAGCATGGCAAGGTTCCTGCTCAGGGCATTAGGATCCATTCTACTAGAGCTACCTCTACCTCAGCAGCTTTTCTTAGAGGTGTTCCTACTTAAGGACATCCTGGAAGCAGCTACCTGGACCTCTGTACACACTTTCACCAAACATTACAATTTGCCCTTGTTTTCTAAGTCCAGGGCTGGTTTTGCCACTGCAGTGTTGCAGGGCATTCTTACCAACCATTAATCCAGTGGTGGTCCTCCCTTTTTGTTTTTTCCTGGGCTTTGGGAATCAACCCATTTGTAAGGACCGCAACAGTGAAACACTAACATAGTACAGTTGTGTACACTTACCATAAATGCAGATGTTCAAGTGTATTCACTGTTGCAGTCCTGGTCACCCCCCTTCCATCCCCCTTTTTTCCTAGGGCACAGACTGGAATTTTTTTCTTTAGCTGGTCTTATTGTTTTGGGGGGCTCCTCAGTTATGGCAAGAAGAACTGAGGAAATGACGTTGGCTGCCTGCCTTTTTATACCTGACGTCCTGGCATCAGGCTTAATCCAGAGACAGCCGATGTTGTATACCAAGGACTTTGGTATTCTGGCCGACTGCGGGCTACCGGGAGCAGGGTAACCCATTTGTAAGGACTGCAACAGTGACATCTACACTTATGGTAAGTGTACACAACTGTACTTTCTGATGCTATTCCTTGTACAGATGTGCAAAAGGTAAATCCGAGCTGAATCCTTGTTGGATTTGTATGTATATGTGTGTGTGTGTGTGTGTGTGTGTGTGTGTGTGTCTATAGATAGATATATAGATATATATATATATATATATATATATATATATATATATATATATATATATATATATATATATATATATATATATATATATATGTATATATATATATATATATAGATATATATATATATTTGTGTGTATATGTGTGTGTGTGTGTGTATATATGTGTATATATATATATATATATATATATATATATATATATATATATATATATATATATATATATATATATATAAACACATGTATGTGCGTTAAAACTTGACAATGTACAAACATTACCCTTAAACCATGGCCTGTTCCTAATTTCCAGTTTATTATCTAAGCTAGCAACAATGACTGGACTTTCACAGTCCAATGACATGAATATTCTTCTCATAAAATTCAACCTCAACACCACCTTACACCTCAGTCTGCTAGACCCAACCTAAACATGTCTCATCACTCGCTCCTAGGTATAACATTAACAAACAACTTCCTATCAGTGATGGTGAACCTGTGACACGTATGTCAAAGGTGAGACACCACGACATTTTGGGTGACACATCAGCATTCACTTGAGTTACCATAGCCACTGCTTTTTTATTCATTGCTCATGTGAAATACACTGACTTTTTTTTTTTTTTGTCAGGAGCTTTTGACATGCCAAACCCAAAAGGTTTGTCATCCCTGTCCTTATCTCATCCAGCAGTTTCTGTATTAATCATTCATAGATAAATATCCCTCCAAAGCTCATATATTTCTGTACTGAATGTAAGTTGAGTTTAAATCCCCTCTCTCCATCATGGACTGGTTACCAGCTCTGAATTTCAACTGAACCTTGCACTGCCACAGAACTAGTGACCCGCAGAACTCAAACTTCCCAGTAATCCAAAGACTATACAAACCAAAAACTGATTGGCTATCCTATTTGGAAAGCCCTTCCTTTTTCCATAAACAGCCAGCACTGTACCCAAATGTGCAACCTTGCCAAGCAAGCAGTACACTGTTACAAGTCACCTGATATACCAAACTCTAGTATAAAATCACCCCAAATTTCTGGAAAAAGGTTAACTATTTTAAATGATGGTATAACCTTCTCTCCATGAATTCTGTATCCTCTCTACATTGCTCCTTTATCATTTCAGCATCCCCCTGAACCCTTGTAGCCAATTCCAAACAGCTTCTGCCACCTCAATATATCCCTTTATTCTACTTCAGAACTCTCCCACCCAAGGACATCGACCACCAATTAAACTTTGTAGCCCCCCCCCCAATACAGACAACCTTTACCCACACTTTCACTGCAGAGACCTTATCATAACTTCATTGAAACATGCATAGAACATGTGTATTGCACTTATTGTTATGCCTAATATCTGGAAAAATGCCATTGTGAAACCTCTCCCTAAGAAACTCCATTAAATTTCTGGCCCGTTTCTATTTTCCCTACATAAGGACAGATTCTGAAATAAACTCTCTCCCAAAAGCAGTATGGCTCTTGTTCTGGTTGCAGTACATCAACATCTAGCTGAGCATTCATTGAAAATATTCCTGGAATAGACAAAAGCTTAATTACTGAAAACATTTTTTTCCTCAACAGAGCATTTTATCTTGGCGATCACTCAGTTCTTCTAGACCACCACACTGTAATCAGCATTAGCAATGATGCAGTGCTCTGGTTCATAAACTCTAAGTGAATTTCAGTTCAAATTCCCCATCAATCCCTCAGCAGAAAGGTGTGCCAGAAGGATGTATTTTGTCTCCGCTCCTTATTTCTATCTATATTAACAAGCTCCTTTTTGTATTCACCATTCTTGTTCTTCTGTAGGTTGAGGACATGTTATTCTACTTCAATTACACTTACACTCACCCCCTCTCCAAACTAGAGTTTCAGGCTGGTTGTTATGCTCTTATTCAGTAGGCCTTTATGAACAATTATTGCTTAAATTTCTTTAAAACAAAAACGATGCTTTTTGATGCTAGGCAACTCGCTTCTATTTCAGGACCTCTACAAATCCTCTGAATAGTCCTATTGTAATTGTCACAACATTCAAATACCTAAGCATATGGTTGGACCCATTTCTAAATTTCCATCTCCAGCTACACTACAACCTTAAGAAAACTCTCCTGTTCTAGACTGAAAGGATTTCATCTTTCCAGACCCTGTAGGAATACCGTAGGTAAAGTTATATTACTGGCTCAATAATAATATAGTCTCCCGATTTCTGAAGCCTGTAAAAGTGCATCCAACTTTCAAATTATCTCAGACATGATATGCATTCATCACACTCTCCCAATAAAAGAAACATCGCAGGTAAACCACTGGAAAATTTTCACTGGCTACCTGAGAAACAATGCGACTCTCTACTCACCTCTCCAAACTCCTCAAGAATGAGACCATTCTCCAGCCTCCAGGCTATGCAAAGATGCACCAACATATAACCTTAGAAATCTCAACCACCAAGTCCTCTCCTCCATCCCGTACCCCCAAAACTAGTCTTCAGTACACAGACAATGTTTTCTCATGACTTGATCCCTGTCTGTGGGTCTCCTTTCCTCAGTTATCATTTCTTTTGCTCTGTTTTCTGGTGAGAGGATAAAGCACATTACAAGACTCTAGGAAAATTCAACTGCTCTCTTTCTCACTGGTCATATCATGTAACCTCTTATTCCCCCTACTTAGCTTGCTCTGCCTTTAATTTTCTTCGATTCTTTCAGCATGCCAACTCTGATATCCAGTGTATATATAATGTATTGTCAGTGCTCTATATAATGACATTTGTCTATTGCCTTTAATGCCCTCAAGTTGCCATTGGTATTCAAGTGCGTATGTATGATGTATGTAATATACGTGTGTGCGCACACGTGTGTAAACACATTAAGACAAAATGCAATATGTCTGTATAACTTCGTATATAATGCCATGCGCCTATTTTTACTGCCAGGCTGAGACTGCCATGTGCCTATTTTTACTGCCAGGCTGAGACTGAAATATATCCAATGTCAATATTCTATCTTGGTTAACAAATGCAAAATAATGTATTGATAACATGCCATATATCTACAAGGATAAACAAATCTTGAGATCCATGATTTTTTTCAGATCACCTGCTTCAGAACCATAGCTGACTTATTTCATACCTGACTTACTCCCCAGTCTGAAGCCCCTCACCTCTTAAGTTGAGGAGCAAAAAAGGGCCCTTTTTAGATTTGGTGCTCCTTGCCTGATCTGATCTTATGCCCTTACACCCTGAGATCAAAAAAGGCCTCTTTGACCTGGTGCTCATCCCTTCCCTAATGTAAAGAGTCATAATGCCCTTCATGCTGTTGAGAAAACATTAAAATAAGCTACATTTACCAATTGAGCTTCCTAATAGTTCGTACCTAGTGCTTCTGCCCCCTTCTCCCCAGCATAGCTATATTTTTGTCTTGTTTTAATAGGCAAAAAGTAGCAGTAACATTGTTTTGGATAATTTTATGGTGCATATTGGGACTTGAAACAAGTGTTATTGTACGACAGTTTCCTTTAATAGGAAGTGAGGAAGGTGTAATTTAAAATGTGTGTTCCACCATTATGGGAGACTCGCTACTATAACTCCAAAATCAGGCAAAAAGCAAACGTACAATGTTTCTGTAGTACTAGACCCAATTGTGACGGTAGTTTCAGAGGTATGCAACACTTGTTAAACATCCCCTCAACACAGTTATGGTTGGGTCTCATCCAAGCTGCATTTTTTCACTCTGGACTGTCGCTGAGTCTTTCCTCATCTATCAGCAGAAGTTTACAGACATTGGTCTATAAATAACTGATGAAAAAAGACCTTGAGCCAATGGAATAGACTTTACCAGCTTGAGCCTTAACGCTAGTTTATTATGTTACTAAAAGACCGCGTTTTCGCAACTCAAAAAAGGTAGCTTCCTCAGAGGATAAAAAGAGTGCGAGAACAGCACTCTTTTAAACTCTGCACTGTAATGCTCTTACAATTACATCACTTCCTACAAACGGAAGTTTTTTTTAAAAGAAAATCTGACAGAGCAACAAATGCCATATCATAACTACATTAAAACATTAAATTAATAAAATAATGGGCTTATAAAGACCATTTCAAACAATTGTTTAAAACAGTAATAAAATTGCTGTTTAACATACCATTAACTTTTACCATAAACCCTATCTACATATAATTTTTCAATTTAAATATAAATTTTATTATATCACTGTAACCATCTAGTGAGAATAAAATGTTATTATAAAAATTCAGAACGAAACATCACATTAGACAACCCAACCCCATGTTAAGGACCATGGGATGGAGTATTAATCTATACATGAAATGTGCATAAAATAACGTGTAGACAAAAATACATTCTGTGCTTCCATATATCATTTCAAAGCACATTTTTTATATGTATATCACTGCTCTCAATACCAGTCAACTAAATGTTTTTAAGTTCACAGCTCTTTCCAAGAAGACGCATGCGAACCATTCCAAATAAATGGTTGACTAGAAAAATCTTTACAAAAATAGGTAAGAAAACGAAACTGTATATAACCCCTGGGAATGCAATACATAATTAATAAACAAGCAGAAAGTGGCTTTTAACACGCAGACTCATTATATCAAATTTGTAAGTCACACATGAAATTGCTATATTAATAGAAGCTAAACTACTAGTCTTTTATTCCCCAAGAGTTTCAATAACTACCTCATATAAGATTTTAACTTTAAAAAAGAAGCTATATTACAACTATCATTTAAACCAGGAAAGTTAAAAGCGTCTAATTTCAGTTGCCATAGTAACTCTCTGGTTTCTAATAATATTGAGGTAGGACCCTCTTAAAGGCGAGGTAAATGGTCAATACCCATGAACACAAATGCATGCCCTGGGTAAGCTGCTATATGCTTGGCCAATGCATTTTCACTCTTAACGTTCTTAATGGCATAACAGTGCTGGTAAATCCGCTCTTTAAACCTTCTGTCTGTCTTACCGACAAAGCCGGGACAGCATGTGCAAAAAGCGACATAAATGATAGACTTAGTGTCACAATTAATTCTGTGGTTGATGTAGTATTTAGTACCCAATATACAAAATGTGCTACCTGTTTTTATATGGGAACAGAAATTACATAAACCGCAAGCAAAGGACCCCTTTATTCTATTACATACTGGGGCTAGTGAATTACTTTGTAACAAGTCTTTGATGTTTCTCCCCCTCCTAAACACAATGTTAGGCTTCTCACCCAATTTTTTGGACACAGAAGCATTTGAAGATAGAAAATACCAGTTCTTATTCAAGATATCCAAAATAGCATTAGAATTAAAGCTGAATGTCATAATAAATTTGCAAGAGTAATCAATAGGTAATGACTCTGCTGTTGGAACGCAATCATCTATGAGAGGAGAGTTTGCTATGATGGCTGAATTTTGAGTGGGACCATTATCATTTGGGGATGTCACAGAAAGAAGCGGTTTATAAAAACCACAATTTCTCTTTGCAATTACTTCAACTAGTAGGTCATCCACCAACCGTTGAGGGTAGTCACGATTCAAAAACAGTTTTAAGAATTCACTTTCAAGTAAAAAGTCGTTCAAGTCACTACACATTCTAACTGCCCTCACTAACTGACCTTTCACGATGGCTTTTTTCTGTTTAAAGGGGTGAAAGCTGGTGTAATGGAGAAAGGAATTTACATAAGTATCCTTTCTAAACATAACAGATTTTAAAAAGCCAGTTGTCATCCCTTAATAGTTTAACGTCCAAATAGTTAATCTCCTTTGTATCAAAGTGGTACGTAAATTTCAGAAAGGGTGTCATTGAATTTAAGAATTCAACAAATGAGTGTGCCAAAATAGAATCGCCTTTAAAAAGAATGAAGGAATCGTCTAAAAAGCGTGTATAAAACACTAACTTTTCCTTCCACTGAATGTTATTAAAGACGTAATGCCTTTCCCAATAGGCCATAAATAAATTGGCCACTGCAGCACCACATGGAGAGCCCATGGCCACCCCTTGTTTCTGTATGAAAATATCTCTCTCAAAAATAAAGAAATTAGAAGACAAGATAATATCCAATAATTCAGTGACATTGTCAATGTCACTTTTGGGGGCCCCAAGCTCTAATAACAGAAGCTCAATCCATTCCAAGACTTCCTGGTGTGGAATGGATGTATACAAATCCACCACATCGATGGTTAAAAAATTGGTAGTTTCATCTAACGTCAAACCATTCATGTTGGATAAAAAGGACCAGGAGTCCTTGCATATACTAGGGATGAGCTTAACATACTTGGCAAGCAGTGAGTCAATATATTTGGAACTTGGGTAAGAGATAGATGACCTGCCATCAATCAAAGCTCTCATTGGTGGATCTCCAAGGTTCTTATGAACCTTGGGTATACCAAACATGACAGGTGTTTTGGGATACAGTATGTCAATGTATTCAAAGGTGTCTGTCTATTCTGCCAGATATAAACAAGTCCCTAAAATAACCTCTTATTCTATTGGCACACACATTCATTTCATTAACCGAGGAAATTTCATAAGCTGTAGTATCTAATACCCTGTGCATTCTCTCCACATAGTCCATTTGTTCAAAAATGGCTAAACCGCCGCCCTTATCCGGCTTAATGATTCTAACAGTTGATGCACGCAGTTTAAGGGCTGCCAGCTGGTCTTTGTTAAACTGGTTGGGCATGATAGTAGTGGACTTAGCCAAGTGTCTTATATCCAATTTGCATGCACACTCAAACATTTTAAGGGCCACATGCAAAGGTGGGTTAAACACACTGGGAAGCTTAAGTTTAGACATAGAAGGCCTAGAAGAGTCGTTAAACATTAGTTTCAAGTTAAGTTTTCTCACATAACACTTCAAATCCAACAGCACCCTGGCAACATCACACTTTGTTGATGATACAAACGTGTTCCCCAAAGCCAGAAGCTCCACCAGTTCAGGTTCTAAAGTGAGAGAAGAAAAGTTATAAATCGTAAAATCTCCCCTTTTATTCAAAATAATGTTGGGTGTAACTTTATTAGAGGAGAAAGGGTTAGCATTCTCTAATTCCAATTCATATTCCTCCTCTGACGTCTTTGATTGTTCGTTTTCCCTAAAAAAGCTTTATCTGTATTTGGATCACTGTCGGGAATACCACCATGACTAGGGGCAAGTGTGTCATTATACCCACCATTCTTTTCCTGCCTATTTCTGTTTCTATTGCTTCTCCTCAAAGGGGGGTTACCACCATTATTAGTATTATGTCCCCCATTATTGCTAGGGTCCACAATGTCATCAACATCAATGGCTTCCGGTGAATCTTCCCTCCTTGGGTCCTGAACAGAGGTACACAAATTAGGGAAAACCTTATCATTAGAATACGCCAACCTATCCCTATATAATTTCTTTGATTTATTTGTTTTAAGTTTGACCATATATGTGTCAATGCTCGAAAAAATACGAGCATGGTCAAATTTAAATTGTAAAAAAGCCCCATCGACTTTAATTTCCTCATCCAGTAAACAAACTTCTTTAGTTAAGTCTTCAATACAAATAGAATAATGCTTCACGAGCAATTCTATCAGTTGTAAACCTTGTGTTTGAAACATTACTTTTAAGTCAGGTAAAAAGCCTTTGCTGTTAATCAAATTCGATGGTACAAAGCCATTCCTAAGACCTTTAGGGACAATACCCTCATTTAAACATTGCTTGAAATACGCAACTTCAAGCTGCAATTTCCTCAGTTTAAAAGTTTTAATATCCAGTAGTTTTAACTTGTCCGACACTGTTACTACACAGTTATGAAATACAGCATTGTTCTGCACCAACGAGCCATCATTAAGTGGTTTAGCAAACTGCATAAAGTCACCTGTGTTCCGTATCCATTCGGAAATCGATGCCACGCCAATAAGTGCATTCCCTCGCTCATTCACCCCATTTTGCGTATTTGGCTACACATTACCAGTCTCAGTCCCTGATAAATTGGGTAAAGATGCAGCCATTTTCAACGGTTGCGCCGCTGGGATGGAATCCAATGTGTCGACAAGTACTCTGCTAACACCAGCACGGTTAGCTGAAATATCCGAATGAACAGAAGAGCGTGAGGAATGAACGCTCTCTAAGCAGTAAAACGTTCATTCAAAGCTTCAATCTTTTGCGTTAATGTCAGTAGCAAGTTAGACACATCCGCAGTATCAGGTTTAGATGACCCGAATATATTAGGACTGGCAGGGCTCTCCATAAGCGCAAAAGCCGAAAAACTGTACAACTACGAACAAATCCACAAACAGATGAAAAAAGACCTTGAGCCAATGGAATAGACTTTACCAGCTTGAGCCTTAACGCAAGTTTATTATGTTACTAAAAGACAGCGTTTTCGCTACTCAAAAAAGGTAGCTTCCTCAGAGGATAAAAAGAGTGCGAGAACAGCACTCTTTTAAACTCTGCACTGTAATGCTCTTACAATTACATCACTTCCTACAAACGGAAGTTTTTTTTAAAAGAAAATCTGACAGTGCAACAAATGCCATATCATAACTACATTAAAACATTAAATTAATAAAATAATGGGCTTATAAAGACCATTTCAAACAATTGTTTAAAACAGTAATAAAATTGCTGTTTAACATACCATTAAATTTTACCATAAACCCTATCTACATATAATTTTTCAATTTAAATATACATTTTATTATATCACTGTAACCATCTAGTGAGAATAAAATGTTATTATAAAAAAATAACGTGTAGACAAAAATACATTCTGTGCGTCCATATATCATTTCAAAGCACATTTTTTTATATGTATACCACTGCTGTCAATACCAGTCAACTAAATGTTTTTAAGTTCACAGCTCTTTCCAAGAAGACGCATGTGAACCATTCCAAATAAATGGTTGACTAGAAAAATCTTTACAAAAATAGGTAAGAAAACGAAACTGTATATAACCCCTGGGAATGCAATACATAATTAATAAACAAGCAGAAAGTGGCTTTTAACACGCAGACTCATTATATCAAATTTGTAAGTCACACATGAAATTGCTATATTAATAGAAGCTAAACTACTAGTCTTCTATTCCCCAAGAGTTTCAATAACTACCTCATATAAGATTTTAACTTTAAAAAAGAAGCTATATTACAACTATCATTTAAACCAGGAAAGTTAAAAGCGTCTAATTTCAGTTGCCATAGTAACTCTCTGGTTTCTAATAATATTGATGTAGGACCCCCTCTTAAAGGCGTAGGTAAATGGTCAATACCCATGAACACAAATGCATGCCCTGGGTAAGCTGCTATATGCTTGGCCAATGCATTTTCACTCTTAACGTTCTTAATGGCATAACAGTGCTGGTAAATCTGCTCTTTAAACCTTCTTTCTGTCTTACCGACATAAAAGCCGGGACAGCATGTGCAAAAAGCGACATAAATGATCGACTTAGTGTCACAATTAATTCTGTGGTTGATGTAGTATTTAGTACCCAATATACAAAATGTGCTACCTGTTTTTATATGGGAACAGAAATTACATAAACCGCAAGCAAAGGACCCCTTTATTCTATTACATACTGGGGCTAGTGAATTACTTTGTAACAAGTATTTGATGTTTCTCCCCCTCCTAAACACAATGTTAGGCTTCTCACCCAATTTTATGGACACAGAAGCATTTGAAGATAGAAAATACCAGTTCTTATTCAAGATATCCAAAATAGCATTAGAATTCAAGCTGAATGTCATAATAAATTTGCAAGAGTAATCAATAGGTAATGACTCTGCTGTTGGAACGCAATCATCTATGAGAGGAGAGTTTGCTATGATGGCTGAATTTTGGACCTTGGAGATCCACCAATGAGAGCTTTTATTGATGGCAGGTCATCTATCTCTTACCCATGTTCCAAATATATTGACTCACTGCTTGCCAAGTATGTTAAGCTCATCCCTAGTATATGCAAGGACTCCTGGTCCTTTTTATCCAACATGAATGGTTTGACGTTAGATGAAACTACCAATGTTTTAACCATCGATGTGGTGGATTTGTATACATCCATTCCACACCAGGAAGTCTTGGAATGGATTGAGCTTCTGTTATTAGAGCTTGGGGCCCCCAAAAGTGACATTGACAATGTCACTGAATTATTGGATATTATCTTGTCTTCTAATTTCTTTATTTTTGAAAGAGATATTTACATACAGAAACAAGGGGTGGCCATGGGCTCTCCGTGTGGTGCTGCAGTGGCCAATTTATTTATGGCCTATTGGGAAAGGCATTACGTCTTTAATAACATTCAGTGGAAGGAAAAGTTATTGTTTTATACACGCTTTTTAGACGATGCCTTCATTCTTTTTAAAGGCGATTCTATTTTGGCACACTCATTTGTTGAATTCTTAAATTCAACGACACCCTTTCTGAAATTTACGTACCACTTAGGAGATTAACTATTTGGACGTTAAACTATTAAGGGATGACACAACTGGCTTTTTATTAGAAAGGATACTTATGTAAATTCCTTTCTCCATTACACCAGCTTTCACCCCTTTAAACAGAAAAAAGCCATCATGAAAGGTCAGTTAGTGAGGGCAGTTAGAATGTGTAGTGACTTGAACGACTTTTTACTTGAAAGTGAATTCTTAAAAGAACTGTTTTTGAATCGTGACTACCCTCAACGGTTGGTGGATGACTTACTAGTTGAAGTAATTGCAAAGAGAAATTGTGGTTTTTATAAACCGCTTCTTTCTGTGACATCCCCAAATGATAATGGTCCCACTCAAAATTCAGCCATCATAGCAAACTCTCCTCTCATAGATGATTGCGCTCCAACAGCAGAGTCATTACCTATTGATTACTCTTGCAAATTTATTATGACATTCAGCTTTAATTCTAATGCTATTTTGGATATCTTGAATAAGAACTGGTATTTTCTATCTTCAAATGCTTCTGTGTCCAAAAAATTGGGTGAGAAGCCTAACATTGTGTTTAGGAGGGGGAGAAACATCAAAGACTTGTTACAAAGTAATTCACTAGCCCCAGTATGTAATAGAATAAAAGGGGTCCTTTGCTTGCGGTTTATGTAATTTCTGTTCCCATATAAAAACAGGTAGCACATTTTGTATATTGGGTACTAAATACTACATCAACCACAGAATTAATTGTGACACTAAGTCTATCATTTATGTTGCTTTTTGCACATGCTGTCCCGGCTTTTATGTCGGTAAGACAGACAGAAGGTTTAAAGAGCGGATTTACCAGCACTGTTATGCCATTAAGAACGTTAAGAGTGAAAATGCATTGGCCAAGCATATAGCAGCTTACCCAGGGCATGCATTTGTGTTCATGGGTATTGACCATTTACCTACGCCTTTAAGAGGGGGTCCTACCTCAATATTATTAGAAACCAGAGAGTTACTATGGCAACTGAAATTAGACGCTTTTAACTTTCCTGGTTTAAATGATAGTTGTAATATAGCTTCTTTTTTAAAGTTAAAATCTTATATGAGGTAGTTATTGAAACTCTTGGGGAATAGAAGACTAGTAGTTTAGCTTCTATTAATATAGCAATTTCATGTGTGACTTACAAATTTGATATAATGAGTCTGCGTGTTAAAAGCCACTTTCTGCTTGTTTATTAATTATGTATTGCATTCCCAGGGATTATATACAGTTTCGTTTTCTTACCTATTTTTGTAAAGATTTTTCTAGTCAACCATTTATTTGGAATGGTTCGCATGCGTCGTCTTGGAAAGAGCTGTGAACTTAAAAACATTTAGTTGACTGGTATTGAGAGCAGTGATATACATATAAAAAATGTGCTTTGAAATGATATATGGAAGCACAGAATGTATTTTTGTCTACACGTTATTTTATGCACATTTCATGTATAGATTAATACTCCATCCCATGGTCCTTAACATGGGGTTGGGTTGTCTAATGTGATGTTTTGTTCTGAATTTTTATAATAACATTTTATTCTCACTAGATGGTTACAGTGATATAATAAAATTTATATTTAAATTGAAAAATTATATGTAGATAGGGTTTATGGTAAAAGTTAATGGTATGTTAAACAGCAATTTTATTACTGTTTTAAACAATTGTTTGAAATGGTCTTTATAAGCCCATTATTTTATTAATTTAATGTTTTAATGTAGTTATGATATGGCATTTGTTGCACTGTCAGATTTTCTTTTAAAAAAAACTTCCGTTTGTAGGAAGTGATGTAATTGTAAGAGCATTACAGTGCAGAGTTTAAAAGAGTGCTGTTCTCGCGCTCTTTTTATCCTTTGAGGAAGCTACCTTTTTTGAGTAGCGAAAACGCTGTCTTTTAGTAACATAATAAACTTGCGTTAATGCTCAAGCTGGTAAAGTCTATTCCATTGGCTCAAGGTCTTTTTTCATCTGTTTGTGGATTTGTTCGTAGTTGTCTATAAATAACTAATAGGACAGTATTTAAAAATTGTCCATGACTTTTTTTTTTTTTTTTCCTGCAGTCATATTTACTTGTCTATGCAACATCACTTGCCAAGCACTTTACTGGCTTTCAAAGCTGGTAGAATACATTTTTTTCTCTCAACTTGTAGGAGGTGAATTTCATCACAGCCCTCTATACATTCTGTATAATCTTTATTCTCCTTCAAAAGTTTTCCACTAAAGATTACATCCACTGCTGATTATACCAGTTTTTTCTTTCATGATGCTTCTCTCATTCGTGCTGCAACATGTATACTCTGTCATTTACTGTACTTATACAGTTTCCTAAATTTATGATACTGTTCCGTAATGTTGCATGTTTATATGATTGTTCTTATGGGTTTCTATTTTTAAATCCTAAACATACATGATGTTAATGCATCTCTTTAGCCCATCTTATACGATGTCTTTTCCAGCACAGTTGAGATGGAATCAGTCCTGAAACAGCTCATCATTTGCTCATGCTGCGCAACTGCAGTTCAGCTTCATGAAAATCATGTAAGATTTCGTGGTAAGAAAATCATGTCGGGAAAACAGGGAGGGCATTGCTCAGCAAGGTAAAAACTCCAATCTGAACAAGCGGTGCGTGAGACTAATCAAGGTCACTAAAGCCAAACTGGAGATAAAAATGAGAGTCTGAAGCGAAGGACAATCATAAGGCTTTATTTGGTTATGCCCACAACCTTAATGGCAACACCCAACAATGTGATTAACTGATGGTGAAGCCTAAAGAGTATAGCAAGAGTATAGCAAACATGATGGCAGATAAACTTTGCTCCAGATTTACCCCCTATCACCACCAGTCACCCCCACTCAGGAAATGCACCCCCCCTGCATTTCTCCATAAACAATTACTAGGGAGCTGGTCCTTACTGTACTCTAAGGCTAAGATCACTGCTTCAATTTGGGGCTGATACATCCTGAATAGCATGACACCTATCCTGTCAGGTCCACTCTAATTTGTATTCAGCCATAGCCTCCAGACAAGCGTTTATGCCAAATGATTTGAGGACTGCAACAGTTATCCCTTGCAAAGGGGGAGGAGCCTTTCATGGACCCAGGGAACTACAGACGCATGAGTCTGACTAGTCTTGTATGAAAGGCCATGGAAAGAATAGTCACTGACCTAATAATGACAGGAAGGAAGCCTCCAGACACTGGACTCTACCCAGTTTGGTTTTGACAGACAGTTCATCCCTACTTGAAGTTCTTTGAGAAGGTCACTAAAGCTACGGATGAGGGCAAAACAGTACATCAAAGCAATTTACACAATACCTCACTCAGGCATTGTAGATAAACTTACAACTCTTATGTCCCCTGATGAGTAGACTGTTGACTCACTGACTATGCAAGAAATTAGGACAGGGGAATTCACCTCCACAAAGAGGTTAGTCACTAATGGAGTCCAACAGTGAGTGATGTTGGAGCCTGTCCTCCTTGGAATCTTTCTGAAGTCGAGGCAGATGTCAAGAGCCTCTGGCTGACAAAGTATGCAGATGACTATGAATGAGATGTGGTCATTTAAATCCCTTAAAGACATAGATAACCCTTCAAGGGGCCTGAAGCAGTCAAAACTGATGCCAGAGCTCAGGGCTACAATACAATATGAAAGCATGCACAATAGTACCTCCTGATAATTACCACATTGACAATACACCTTTAGAAGTTGTCAGTGGTCAATGTTCTTGGAATCCATGTTGATAGTAACCTGTCCTTAGACCACCTCTTGACTATTGTGCTGAGAAAATTCTGTGTTGCAGAACTTGTAAACAAAGACATGGTATTCAGGTCCAAGCAGATCATTCCACTGTACAATGCATCATTCAGCTTTTTCCTGACCAGGCACTTGCAGCAGCTTGAGAGACTCTGTTACAAAAAGAATAAAGGAGTAAACCAGTCCTGTGTGGATCATTTCAATGACCTGTCCATGTACTATCTCCTGCTGCATGGTATTCTATGCCTAGCCTACAAGGCATTCTCTAATCCCACACTGAAATATCCATTCTAAGGACCTAAAACCTTTTTGACATAAACTGGGCATGATGGAGGAACAGGTATGTTCCTCAAAGATTACCCCTTCTATGGACTAGAATTCCCATCCATGTGAAGTAAGGTGCATCTTTAACCCTATTCAAACATAACATAGACCAATGGATGGGCAATAGGTGCCAACCATGGGTAAATGTATATCCCTAATGGCTAGGGGCAGTCTGTGAATGATGTGTACAAGCTTATATCGTAACAAAGTTCTTCAGAATATTGATGCATGCCAGACAAATTATCGAATAAAGTAAGCTGTAGTAGGCTTAAAATTGATCTTGAGCCAATCATTTGGTAAACCACCAATGAACTCAATTACATATAATTCAAAATCAGGAGCCCTAGCATTTAATAAAAGCTGTGGCACTTAATCTCCCTAACCTCGGCTCTCTGAAAGAGCAGCCCTGCAATGGTTTTACCCTTGGTAAAGTTACAGATTGCAGATTTTTGGAGTAGTTCTTACACCCTTGCAGGATAGGCTTTTTGTCCAGGGTTACGTGTGGGGATGTGGGTGGTAAAGCCTACCACATGGGGTTTACAGGGGGCTTGTCTCCTACAATTTTGTCTTGTCATTCAGGATCAGCAGATATCTTTTGATGAGCTTACATTGTTTACTGCTGGAAGGTTGCGTTGACTAGTGATGTATGACTGGATCATATCACTCCTTGGATAAAATGGTTTATCTCGCATTTAAAAAACATTATTTAGTGTGTTTTTCACTGTTGAAACTGTGTTGAATGGAAAACCGTCTTACTGCATAAATGTTTTTGCACAAGCTGTCTGCCATGCATATACATGTATCTAAATCACTATGAAATATTTGTGGGTGGTTTCTGTTGGAGTGGACATGGTGCACACTTGTAGAGATACGGTAGATGTTCTTCATCTCACATTGCTGCAGTCCTTACATATGGGTAGTCCGCTGTCCTCGGTCGGCCCGAATACCAAAGTATTAGGCTGACGTCGGTCAAGGCGCCTAAAACTGACATCAGGACATCAGGGTACAAATGCGCATGACCGACGTCATATCCTCAGTCTTTTTTGCCGCATGGTCCGATGCAGAAGCAGCGTTGCAAGTGCCGTTCGGCGTTCTGAAATTTTTCGAGTTCGGAGTTTCAGACCGAATCCAAGTTGGCTAAGTACCCGTTAGAATATTTTGTTTTTTTCTTGCCTCAGTGTTTTACCGGATGTCAGAAAAAGTGAATAACTGTATTTCTTGTGGGAAACAGATACCGCATAGGGATTATCATTCTTTGTGTATTCCTTGTTTGGGGCCTGAACACGACGTTGTTGGGTGTCGCTTTTGTGCTAGATTCAATAAGCGCACTATTAAGCGAAGGTTAGATTGTGCTAGGCTGGTCTTCGTGAAGCGTTGCAATTATAATATGCCGTCGGACTCTCCGGCGCCCGCTTCTTCGAAGAAGCGCAAAGACAAAACAGTTAAATCCAGGCAAGATGAGTCGTCCGTTCCGGACGCCGGTTCTTTAGAGGCTTCAGTGGAACCAGTGGTTCCGACGGAGACTTCTCTGGAGTCTCAGGGGGAGACTTTGATATTGCAGGATGTGGCCTCTCAGGAGGCAGGTCAGGCTGAAGGGGCTTCTCAGGTTTCTGTACTCCCTTCCCTTCCTAGGGTGGTTAGGCCCTCTCCTTCTGTTTCCAAGGCTTCTCCCAGAGGCAGGCCAGGTTTAGCTTCTGTTGGTGTCACTCCTAGTTCAGCAGGGTCTGTGCCCAAGAAGCACATGCTTAAAATGGCAGAAGATTTGATTACTCTGATTAGAGGTTCTTTGCCCCCTCCTGATAAGAGGCCTAGGGTGGAGCCAGAGTTGGGAAGATGTTCTTCATCTCACATTGCTGCAGTCCTTACACTTGGGTAGTCCGCTGTCCTCGGTCGGCCCGAATATCAAAGTATTAGGCTGACGTCGGTCAAGGCGCTTAAGACTGACATCAGGACGTCAGGGTACAAATGCGCATGACCGACGTCCTATCCTCAGTCTTTTATGCCGCATGGTCCGATGCAGAAGCAGCGTTGCAAGTGCCGTTCGGCGTTCTGAAATTTTTCGAATTCGGAGTTTCAGACAGAGTCAAAGTTGGCTAAGTACCCGTTAGAATATTTTAGTTTTTTCTTGCCTCAGTGGTTTACCGGATGTCAGAAAAAGTGAATAACTGTATTTCTTGTGGGAAACAGATACCGCATAGAGATTATCATACTTTGTGTATTCCTTGTTTGGGGCCTGAGCACGACGTTGATGGGTGTCGCTTTTGTGCTAGGTTCAATAAGCGCACTATTAAGCAAAGGTTAGATTGTGCCAGGTTGGTCTTTGGGAAGCGGTGTAATTATAAGATGCCGTCGGATGCTCCGACGCCCACTTCTTCGAAGAAGCGCAAAGACAAGGCAGCTAAACCCAGGCAAGAAGAGTCGTCCATACCGGACGCCGGTTCTTTAGAGGCGTCAGTGGAACCGGTGGTTCCGCCGGAGGCTTCTCTGGAGTCCCCGGGGGAGACTTTGTTATTGCAGGATGTGGCCTCTCAGGAGGCAGGTCAGGCTGAAGGGGCTTCTCAGGTTACTGTACTCCCCTCCCTTCCTAGGGTGGTTAGGCCCTCTCCTTCTGTTTCTAAGGCTTCTCCCAGAGGCAGGCCAGGTTTAGCTTCTGTTGGTGTCACTCCTAGTTCTTCAGGATCTGTGCCCAAGAAGCACATGCTTAAAATGGCAGAAGATTTAATTTCTTTGATTAGAGGTTCTTTGCCCCCTCCAGATAAGAGGCCTAGGGTGGAACCAGAGTTGGGGAGTTTTGAGCAGCCTTCAGATGTTTCAGAGTCTTCGGCTGAAGACTTGCAGGAGTACTCTCCTTATTCTGATTCTGATGCAGATGATTCTACCCCTTCTGCTTCTCCTCCAGAGGATTTTTCGTTTTCAGAGACTCTTCATTCCATGAGGGAGCATTTTAAGTGGGAAGGTCAGGACTTCTCTGATTCCAGGAAAAGGCTTAGTGAGTTTTGTTTTGCCCCAGCATAGGCCTTTGGCTATACCTCCTGTTCTGGATGTTGTGGAAGATGTGTTTGCGGAGGCTTCACTTAATCCTGATTCTTTGCCTCCTGCTCCTGTTAAACCGGATAGGTATTATAGGGTGCCTGAGGCTCATAAATATCTTTATAAGAGTCCTAGGGCGGACCCAGAAACTGTTAGTCAGGGACCTAAGGGTGTCAAGGCCTCTGTTGTAAAAAATCTGGTTCCTCCAGATAAAGAGGCCAGAGCTTTGGATAGATGGGGAAAGAAAGTCTATACTTCTTCCACCTTAGCTATGAGGGCTTTGAATTGCCAGTTTCACATGTTGAAATATCAGAACTATCTTCTTTCTCAACTGAAGTCTAAGGTAGATGCTCTGGTGGAAGGCATTGAGTGTAAGGAATTACAAGATTTAGTGCATGTCTCTGAACAGGTGGGTAAGCATTCTTTACAATGTGGTTTTGATGCTGTACAGGCCACGTCTAGGGTGGCTGCCACTTGGTCAGTTCTTCGCAGGCACGCCTGGCTGAGGGATCAGAATTTATCTGAACATGTTAAGACAAGGATTTTGGATGCTCCTTTACAGTCTGATGTGTTGTTTGGTTCACCTGTTGAGTCAGTCTTGAAGAAAATGGAAGACAAGGCTAAGTCTATGCAGACTGTTAAAGATTTTTTGCAAGTCCAGCCTCCGAAGTTTAGTAGGAATTGGCCTACTAAGGGGTGGACATACCCTTCTTATGATTCACAGTCTAGGGGTAGATCTAGACGTGGTAGGGGTAGAGCTCAGAGCTCCTTCAGACCTAGAACAGGGAGTTCTCCTGCACAATCTTCAGGTGAGGGCAGGGGCCAGTCCTTTCGTAAACAGGCCCAATGACCTACCTTTTCAGCTGCCAGATCCTTCTTGCCTGGCAGCACCTTTGGGAGGAAGGTTGGCACTCTTCAGGGAAAATTGGACTTTGATTACCCAAGACAAATGGGTACTGGATATCATACACCAAGGTTACAGGTTTTATTTCCATACCTTGCCTCCTTTCAAAGGCATGCCGGACGTTCCTCCTCAGCAAAGACTAGAGGCTCACAAGCAAATTTCTCTGCTGCTCCAAATAGGGGCCATACAACCGGTCCCTCTGCCAGAAGTGGGCCTAGGATTTTATTCTCGCCTGTTCCTAGTACCAAAGAAGGGGAACACGTGGAGACCAATTTTGGATTTATCTATCCTCAACACTTAACTGGACATTCCCAAGTTCAAAATGTTGACGTTACAACAGCTTTTACCTCTGCTGGGCAAAGATCACTGGATGGTGACTCTGGATCTCAAGGAGGCTTACCTTCATGTTCCTATCAGGCTAAGTTGCAGGAAGTATCTGCGTTTTCGAGCTGGGACTTCTCATTATCAGTTCTCTGCATTGCCCTTTGGCTTATCTACTGCGCCCAGAGTGTTCACGAAGGTTCTGGCTCCAGTGATTGCTTTCTTCAGGCTAAGAGGAATACAAATCTATCCTTATTTGGACGATTGCCTGATTCTGGCCCAAGGAAAGGACGAACTTCATCATTTGCAATATGTGATAGCAGTGCTAAGATGCCTGGGGTATTCTGTGAACGAAATAAAGTCCAGTCTAGTACCCTCTCAGGACATGTGCTTTCTGGGTGTGAGACTGAATACAGCATCCCAGATGGCCTTTTGACCCCGGACAAACAAAAGAATCTTTCTCTTTACTTCCATCAATTGTCTCATCAGTCCAGGCTGACTGCAAGGACAGTCCTTCAAGCCTTGGGGTTCATGGCATCTTGTATTCTGGTGCTTCCCAATGCCAAACTGCATATGAGGAAGCTACAATGGTATCTCAAAATGTATGGACACAGCACTGACGAGATATGGACACTGTCAGTCAGATAATACCTTCGAATCAAAAGGAACTTTTGTGGTGGGCTCAGGAATGTCACCTAAACAAGGGACTCTCTGTGACCCGGCCAGAGGCGAGTCAAATTCTAACGACAGATGCCTCAGACAAAGCTTGGGGAGCTCATCTAAATGGAAAGTGGATACAAGACACGTGGCCTGCCAGACTTCAACATCTACATATCAACTTGAAGGAGATGTTAGCAGTCCAATTTGCATTAATAGCTTTCAAGGATTTACTTCTTCCAGGGCAGGTGTTGGTTCTAACAGACAACACAACTGTCATGTGGTACATCAACAAGCAAGGGGGCACACATTCTTATCCTCTATGCAGACAAGCAATGATTTTGTGGGAGACTGCTCTCAGTTTACAGCTAAATCTTCAGGCAAGGTTTCTGCCGGAGCACAGAACTCCTTAGCAGATGTGTTGAGCAGGCAAATTATGGATCCCCACGAGTGGAAATTGGATCCTCATGTATTTCAGAAATTGACAGTGTCATGGGGAACTCCAGACATAGATCTGTTCGCTTCTCCACTAAACTACCAGCTGCCAAAGTTTTGCACAAAAAGGTTTCATCCCACAGCTTGGAAAGTGGATGCTCTTTCATTCAATTGGAGCAATCTTCATGTGTATGCCTTTCCACCTCTGCCTCTCCTCCCAAAGGTACTCCTGAAGGTCAGACAGGACAAGCCAAAGATGATTTTAATAGCTCCAGATTGGCCTTGACAGCACTGGTACCCATTACTGAGAAGTCTGGTACGGAGCCTCCATGGCCTTTGCCTTGATTCCACACCTGCTGTCTCAGGAGAACAGTCATTTACTCAATGTCAAACTTCACTCTCTTCACCTGACAGCCTGGCATATTCTGTTTTAAACCCTGGAGGGTCTCAGCTTCCGCAGCAAGTTTTGAATGTTATTTTGGAGGCCAGAAGGCCTAGTACAAGGAAAGTGTACGCAGATAAATGGAAGAGATTTTTATTTTGGAGTACAGCAAAGGAATTTGATGTTTCTAAGCCTAATTTAAGTGTGGCTCTTCAATATCTTACTGAGTTACTGGACAAAGGTTTGTCCTTCTCTTCTATTAAAGTTCATGCTGCAGCAATTTCTGCTCACTATGACTGTGACCCACCATTGTTTTCTCATCCTTTGTTTAAGCAATTCCTTAGAGGGGCAAAGAATATAAGACCCCCACGGAGAGCTCCTACTCCTGCTTGGGATCTCAATTTTGTGTTGGAGAAACTCACTCTACAACCTTTTGAGCCTGCAGCTACTGCTGAGTTGAAATATTTATCATGGAAGACTGCTTTTTTGTTGGTCATTACCTCTGCAAGAAGGGTTTCTGAGTTACAGGCCCTTATGGCAGTTGAGCCTTTCTTAATTTTCCATAAGGATAGGGTATCTTTGCGTACTAATCCGTCCTTTATGCCTAAAGTGGTTTCTAGTGTGGCTTTAAACCAAACTATTCATTTGCCTACTTTTTATGCAAACCCCCAAAATAAAGGGGAAATGATTTTGCACACTTTGGATATACACAGGCAGTTGCAATATTATTTGAGCAGAACTAAAGGGTTCAGGCAGTCTCAGCAGTTATTTGTTTCTTTTGCTTTGGGTTCTCAGGGCAAGCCTGTGTCAAAACAAACTATTTCTAAGTGGATTGGGTTTTGTATTGCTTTCTGTTATTCCCATCATGGCAAGGAGTTTCCAGCTGAGATTAGGCCTCATTCCACTAGGGCTACTGCCACTTCTACAGCTTTTTTAAGGGGGGTGGCAACTAATGATATTTTGGAGGCAGCTACTTGGAGTTCAGTGCATACTTTCTCTAAGCATTATCACCTTCCACTTTACTCTAAATCGAGGGCTGGTTTTGCCACTGCAATTTTACAGGGCATTTTGGCAGCTCCTACTGCATTATAGTTTTGCCATCCTCCCTTATCTCTGCTTTGGGATTCTACCCAAGTGTAAGGACTGCAGCAATGTGAGATGAAGAACATAGTACAGTTTTGTACCTACCATAAATGTAGATGTTCGAAGATCCACATTGCTGCAGTCCAATTTACCCTCCCTCCTTCCCCTCTGTAGTTAGAGGCGGTTGTGTGGTTTGGGTTGTACATATTGTGAATATTGTATATTTTGTACATATGGTTAGTACAAGGGTGGTTGGTTGTTTTTTGCTGTCTTTTGGTTTTTGACCTTTCTGTTTAGGGTCTTCTGACATCTGGGGCAAGAAAAGACTGAGGATAGGACGTCGGTCATGCGCATTTGTACCCTGACGTCCTGATGTCAGTCTTAAGCGACTTGACCGACGTCAGCCTAATACTTTGATATTCGGGCCGACCGAGGACAGCGGACTACCCAAGTGTAAGGACTGCAGCAATGTGGATCTTCGAACATCTACATTTATGGTAGGTACAAAACTGTACTTTTTGAGCAGGCTTCGGATGTTTCAGAGTCTTCGGCTGAAGACTTGCAGGAGTACTCTCCTTATTCTGATTCTGATGCAGATGATTCTACTCCTTCTGCTTCTCCTCCAGAGGATTTTTCTTTTTCAGAGACACTTCATTCTATGAGGGAACATTTTAAGTGGGAAGGTCAGGACTTCTCTGATTCCCGGAAAAGGCTTAGGGAATTTTTGCATGTTAAGTTGTCAATCTCGCCTTCATTCTTGCTGGATGGGGTTCGGAGCCGATCCTCGGCTCCGACTCGGCACTAGCTTTAGCTCGAGAACTCCTTTTACCAGCTCGAGGCAACCCTATATCCCATGATGCAAGGCGGAACTACCCCAGATCTCGTTTGCCGCTTAGCGAAAGAGGTCTCCTTTGCCAGCTGAGGTAAGTTTTTTCTTGTTAAAGAAGAAAAAGTTTAGTTAGGGGTTTAATTTCCCTTCAGTGTTAGGTTAGCCTGTATTTAGTACAGCCCACCCTATTCCCTTCCTTTTTTAAACTTTTAAAATAGTTTTTTCAGTTAAATCTTTAGTCAGGCCTAGTTCCCCAAGTTATTCCCTTCCTGTGTGTCTGTGTAGGGATTAAGTTGTGTGTTTGTGGGGACTGTTTGTGTATATCCTTTTAGGATGTCTAGGGAAGGCAAGGTCTCAGGCTTCAAGAAGTGTGACCAGTGCTGTCAGAAAATGTCCCTGACAGACGGTCACACTTCTTGTGTGTATTGCCTGGGGCCTTTGCACCTGCAGGACTCCTGTGCGTTGTGTCATGCCTTTAGCCAGAGAGTCCTGCAGGAAAGGAGGAACAAATTGATCCTCCGAGGTTTGTTAAAACCTGAAGGTTCTCCTCCTAAGCAAGGGCAGGAAAACCTCTTAAGTCACGAAGGCTCAGGCTACAGTGTCCAAGCCTCCTCCGGTGGCTCCGGCCCGTCGAGCCGATATCGCTCCGGCTGGAGCCGATACTTCTGCTAGAGTAGTGGGTTCGGTGCCGGCCGGCTCCGATACCCTGACTACTGTTGCCTTGTCGGCTCGGCTGGAGCCGACACTTTATCAGCATCGGGCCGAGATCCTCGGCTCCATCTGGGGTTCAAGGGACTTCGGGTCCGGCCGCAAGAGATCCCGGTCCCTTCGATACTAAGTATTCACTCGGCTCGGGGTCTCCTCTTTTGTCGGAGCGGAGCCATCGGAGCCGATCTTCGAGATCTTCCAGGCTGTCTGACCACGATTTGGAGAGGGTGGTAAGCAGGCTGTTGAAATCTCAGGCACTGGCCCAAATGCTCCATAGCCCGTCTCAACAGACTTCGGCTACAGCCCCAATTCTTGAGATTCCTCCTCCGACTCCACACCAGAGTTCGGAGCCGGAGCTTCTTGGGACAGCGACTGTTTCGATGCCGGAGCCGATGCATCCTTCGGCTCCATCATCCTCGGCTCTGATCTCCTCCTTGAGACTTTCCTTGGAGGGATCCGGTCGTCGGGTTTCCACTGTCGGCTCTGAGGGGGCTAGTGGCATCGGACCCTTGTCCGACCCCGCTCTCCCTCTCGGAGCTTCGGCTTTGCCAAGCTCGGCGCCCCCATCGCCGTCGGAGCCTTCTCTCCCCTTGGAGCCCCCCATTCCTGTTCCTTCGAGCGGTGTGTTCAGGTCTCCGGGAGAGGAGCCTTTGGGGTGATGGGGAGTGTCCTGGCCTCTGAGCCTGGTCAACGGTCTATCCCTCTAGCTCCTCCCTCATCAGTGCCTGCAGATGCCTCTTGCCAGCCTCTTGCTCTCAGGCCCAGGGATCCATCGCCCCAGGTTTCCCCACTGGGAATTTCCTCCTCTTCCGAGGTTTCTCCTGACCCTGCAGGGGAACCCCCTTGGAAGAGGACGTGTAAGAGGAAACACACAGACTCCCCTGAGACTACTACATCTGATACCGACTTAGATGAGTCGGAGGGTTCCCCTCGGTCCCCTCTGAGGATGTCTCATTTTCAGACATCCTTGAGCTCCTCAAACAGAGGGGAATTGGCCTCCATTGACCCCTCCGAGGATGAGTCGGTATACCTGGAGGCTTTGGATCCCGACCCTCCACCTCCTGGGTGTCTCCGCCTTTCGACCCACTCATGCAAGTAGTGGCTCGGAAGGCGTGGGCGGCTCCAGATTCTGTGGAACCTGTCCCCAGGAGACCATCCAAGTTCATCACGGCCCCTTCGGACAAACAGTTCCTGTCCAAAGGTGTCTCTGTGGATGCTATGGTGGCGGCGGCCACTAAGAAGGAACTGGTGGATCCTTCAGTACCTGTCCATCCTCCTAATAAGGATTCTAGGACCATGGACAGGTATGGTAAGCGGATGTTTTCTTCAGCGACCTTTGCAATGCGTTAAGCTGAATTACCTTTGTCACTTCACCAGGCTTCAACGAGATATTCTCAAGGAACTGGGAGAAGTAGTCCAGGATCCTTCAGCTGCTGGGGCTCAGGAAAAGATTGCCTCTCAGCTAGCTATCCTGAATTCGATATCTAACTCCTCCATGCGGCTCATATCTTATGCAGCCGATGGAACGAGCAGGGCCGCAGGCACAGGTGTTGCTCTTAGACGCCAAGCCTGGATGCGGCTGTGTAATTTTGCGGACCCCTTTAAGGCGTCCTTCACCAACACCCCCTTTGACGGTTCGGCTTTGTTCGGACCTCAGGTGAATGATACTTTGACCAGATGTGAACAGGACGGTAAAACTCTTTCTGCCGTTGGAGTCCAGTTTTCCACTCCTTCTAGACCATATCCCAAGGGTCAGAAGGGGGGGAAGATGTGGTTCCGTAAAGCCCAAGGAGCTACACCGGACACACGTGGTCAGTTTACCCCCAGAGGCAGTGGGGGTAACAATAATAGACGCCGCCCTAGAGGCAGGGGGGGGTCCTCAGAACCAGGGCAACAGGGAGCCTCTTCCTGAGAAGCCCTTTCAGCATCCCTGAGGTGTTGCCCGACTGTCCACCCTTGGAGGCAGTCGGGGGGAAGAATTTCGCTGTACCCAGTAGCCTGGCAATCCCTATCACAAGACAAGTGGGTACAGTCGATTATATCAGAGGGTTACAAAATCCCCTTCGAAAGGTTTCCCATACCTCTACAATCCCTTCCAGACATCTCACCCGGTCAAAGGGATTTGGCAAAACAGGAAGTTTCAAAACTCCTGGGAAAAAGAGCCATCCAAACAGTGCCGGCAGACCAAGTAGGATCCGGCTTCTACTCAAGATTCTTTTTGGTCCCCAAAAGGACGGGAGATTGGAGACCAATACTAGACCTAAGCAGACTAAACAAGTCTGTCAGAAAGGCAAGATTCCGGATGGTCACGCTGCAATCCATTCTGCCCTTTCTGGGCAAGGACAACTGGATGTGCTCGATAGACCTTCAGGATGCGTACTATCATATAAAGATTCACAGACGCTCCAGAAGGTTTCTCCGCCGGCTGGGAGCCAGTCATTACCAATTCAGAGCACTGCCCTTTGGCCTCACTTCAGCCCCAGAGTGTTCACCAAATGCATGGCAGTGGTCACAGCTCACCTGAGACGTCGAGGATTCCAAGTGTTTCCTTATTTGGACGACTGGCTCCTCTCCGCCACCTCCAAGGATCAGCTTCTTGGTCCAGAGACTACACCTTACAGCTTTGCAAGAGTCTAGGAATTTCGTGAATTTCAAAAATCCTCTCTGCTGCCTTGCCAATCTATCACCTTTATAGGCAGAGTTAGATACCGTCAGAATGTTAGCCAGGCTAACAAATCAAAGGATTCTGGACATCCAGAAATTTGTTCAGCTTCTGTTACAAAGCAACAAGGTCAAAGCCAGGTTTGTCTTGAAAGTTCTAGGCCTAATGGCTGCAGCCATTGTTCTTCTTCCACTGGCTCGCTTCCACATGCGTCTCCTGCAGTGGATGTTGTTCACGCAGTGGTCGTACCACGATCTGCCCATGAGACACGAGATCTTAGTGACACAGTCTTGCAGGGCTCATCTACGATGGTGGATATCTTCCCCTCTTCTTCATCAGGGCCGACCCTTTGTTCCCCTCCTCCAGTTGCCACAGTCACCACGGATGCCTCTCTGATCGGGTGGGGGCATTATCAGGGCAGGATGGTCCACGGACGTGGCAACCCATAGAATACCACCTGCACATAAATGTCCTGGAGATGAGAGCAGTGCTTTTAACGTTGCAAGCCCTCGACGACTTTCTTCCCACAGGGACTATTGCAGTACAGACGGACAACATGTCCGTGGTCTGGTACATCAACAAACAGGGCGGAACCAGGTCCTATCCCTTATGTCAAGAAGCTCTCAGACTTTGGCAATGGGCAATCTCTTCTCAGCGGTTTCTGATAGCAACGCACATCCCCGGCAGGTCCAACCTATTGGCGGACAGGCTAAGCAGATCTATTCTGATGCCTCATGAGTGGTCTCTCAATCAGTCTGTAGTGGATCAGATTTTTCTGAAGTGGGGCACCCCTTGTTGCGATCTTTTCGCTACCCCTCAAAACAGCAAGTGCCCAGATTACTTCACACTATTTCCTCTTCCAGACCAACCCTTGAGAGACTCTCTAACCCAGGATTGGCCTCGGGGACTTCTTTATGCTTTTCCTCCCTTTCCATTGATTCCACAAGTCATTCAGAAAGCCACCGTCTTGAGAGCCAAATTGATCCTCATTGCTCCATATTGGCCTCGACAAATTTGGTTTCCGTCTCTACATCATCACCTTCTGGTGCAGCCCTGGCATCTGGACCCAGTTCTGGATCTTTTGATCCACCAGTCGGGTCAGCAGCACCGGGCCATTCATTCTCTCAACCTCACTGCTTGGTTGCTCCACTTCCTTCCCTAGCCAGGCTACCAATGGTTTCTGACTCAGAGACATTTTAGTGTCTTTAAAGTCGTCCACTAGAACTGTTTATGCTAGCAAGTGGTGACGTTTTTCTATTTGGGCAAACGCCAGAAATATTGATCCTTTCACCGCTCCTATACATTCTGTTTTGGATTTCCTGGCGGAGGTTTTTCATTCGGGATCGTCATCATCTACAGTCAAAGTACAACTGGCTGCTATTTCCAAATTTCATGTTGGCTTGCAGGACAATAACATCATGTCTCATAGGTTATGCAAAGCCTTTTTGAGAGGAGTTTTTCTCCTAAAACCGCCTGTGAAACATCCTCCTCCGCAATGGGATCTGAACTTAATGTTGGCATCCCTAATTCTACCTCCTTTCGAACAGTCTGCTACGTGTTCTTTAAAGTTGTTGACATGGAAAACTATATTTTTGCTGGCTGTTACTTCTGCAAGAAGAGTTTCTGAGATTCAGGCCCTCTGTATTCGTTCACCTTATCTGGTGTTTCATAAGGATAGGGTTTCGCTCAGAACTAACCCTTCCTTTCTTCCCAAGGTTGTATCTCAAGCCAATATTAACCAATCTATTGATCTACCAGTTTTCTTTCCTAACTATTCTGACAGGGCTGAACAGAAGCTGCATTTTTTGGATGTTCATCGTCAGCTCAGGTACTACTTACATAGGACTAAACAAATTAGAAAATCAGACCAATTGTTTGTCTCCTATGCAGAAAACAGGTTGGGTCTTCCGGTATCTAAAGTGACCTTATCTAGATGGTTGACTTCCACCATTTCCTATGTATACTCTCTAAGGGGCAAACAACTATCTTCTAAGCCAAAAGCACATTCGACCAGGAGTCTATCCACTTCTGTAGCCTTTCAGGATAGACTTCCCATTGACACTATTTGTGCAGCAGCTACTTGGGCCACGCCTCATACCTTTGTGTCTCATTACAAGTTGGATTTGGCCTCCAGAGATAGGGCCAGTTTTGGTTCCACTGTTCTCAAGAGTCTGTTCCATTGAGCCACCCGGGATACAGGTGCTAGGACGCGTCCCATCCAGCAAGAATGAAGGCGAGATTGACAACTTAACATTTAGAAGTTATGTACCTACCATAACGTTCCATGTTAGTTGTCTTCTCTGCCTTCTTTCTTGCATCCCTCCCTCCTTCCCCTGGCCTGGACAGATCTTGGAGAGTTCCTATTAGATTGCTTCCTCTGGAGCATTGTTATGAGGACTTCTTTTAGGAACCATGGTTCCTAATTATATTAGGATAAGTCTTTAGCAGGGTTAGTTAGCTGCCAAACGAGATCTGAGGTAGTTCCGCCTTGCATCATGGGATATAGGGTTGCCTCGAGCTGGTAAAAGGAGTTCTCGAGCTAAAGCTAGTGCCGAGTTGGAGCCGAGGATCAGCTCCGAACCCCATCCAGCAAGAAAGAAGGCGAGAGAAGACAACTAACATGGAACGTTATGGTAGGTACATAACTTCTAATTTTGCCCCAACATAGGCCCTTGGCTAATACCCCCTGTTCTGGATGTTGTGGAAGATGTGTTTGCAGAGGCTTCACTTAATCCTGATTCTCTGCCTCCTGCTCCTGTTAAACCGGATAGGTATTACAGGGTGCCTGAGGCTCATAAATATCTTTATAAGAGTCCTAGGGCGGACCCAGAAACTATTAGTCAGGGACCTAAGGGTGTCAAGGCCTCTGTTGTAAAAAATCCGGTTCCTTTCGATAGAGGCCAGAGCTTTGGATAGATGGGGAAAGAAGGTCTATACATCTTCTACCTTAGCTATGAGGGCTTTGAATTGCCATCAAAACTTTCTTCTTTCTCAATTGAAGTCTAAGGTGGATGCTCTGGCGGAAGGCATTGAGTGTAAAGAATTACAAGATTTGGTGCATGTCTCTGAACAGGTGGGTAAGCATTCATTACAATGTGGCTTTGATGCTGTGCAGGCCTAGTCTAGGGTGGCTGCCACTGGTTCAGTTCTTCGCAGGCACGCCTGGCTGAAGGATCAGAATTTATCTGACCATGTTAAGACAAGGATTTTGGATGCTCCTTTGCAGTCTGATGTGTTTGGTTCACCTGTGGAGGAGTCAGTCTTGAAGAAAATGGAAGACAAGGCTAAGTCTATGCAGGCTGTTAAAGATTTTTTGCAAGTTCAGCCTCCGAAGTTTAGTAGGAATTGGCCTGCTAAGGGGTGGACGTATCCTTCTTATGATTCTCAGTCTAGGGGTAGATCTAGACGTGGTAGGGGCAGAGCTCAGAGTTCTTTCAGACCTAGAACAGGGAGTTCTCCTGCACAATCTTCGGGTGAGGGCAGGGGCCAGTCCTTTCGTAAACAGGCCCAATGACCTACCTTTTCAGCTGCCAGATCCTTCTTGCCTGGCAGCACCTTTGGGAGGAAGGTTGGCACTCTTCAAGGAAAATTGGAATTTGATTACCCAAGACAAATGGGTACTGGATATCATACACCAAGGTTACAAGTTTTATTTCCATACCTTGCCTCCTTTCAAAGGCATGCCGGACGTTCCTCCTCAGCAAAGACTAGAGGCTCACAAACAAATTTCTCTACTACTTCAAATAGGGGCCATACAACCGGTCCCTCTGCCAGAAGTGGGCCTAGGATTTTATTCTCGCCTGTTTCTAGTACCAAAGAAAGGGAACACGTGGGGACCAATTTTGGATTTATCTATCCTCAACACATATCTGGACATTCCCAAGTTCAAAATGTTGACGTTACAACAGCTTTTACCTCTGCTGGGCAAAGATCACTGGATGGTGACTCTGGATCTCAAGGAGGCTTACCTTCATGTTCCTATCAGGCTCAGTTGCAGGAAGTATCTGCGTTTTCGGGCTGGGACTTCTCATTATCAGTTCTCTGCATTGCCCTTTGGCTTATCTACTGCGCCCAGAGTGTTCACGAAGGTTCTGGCTCTAGTGATAGCTTTCTTCAGGCTAAGAGGAATACAAATCTATCCTTATTTGGACGATTGCCTGATTCTGGCCCAAGGAAGGGACGAACTTCATCATTTACAGTATGTGATGGCAGTGTTAAGATGCCTGGGGTATTCTGTGAACGAAATAAAGTCCAGTCTAGTACCCTCTCAGGACATGTGCTTTCTGGGTGTGAGACTGAATACAGCATCCCAGATGGCCTTTTTGACCCCGGACAAACAAAAGAATCTTTCTCTTTACTTCCACCAATTGTCACGTCAGTCCAGGCTGACTGCAAGGACAGTCCTTCAAGCCTTGGGGTTCATGGCATCTTGTATTCTGGTACTTCCCAATGCCAAACTGCATATGAGGAAGCTACAATGGCATCTCAAAAATGTATGGACACAGCACTGCCAAGATATGGACACTGTCATTCAGATAATACCTTGCATTCAAAAGGAATTTTTGTGGTGGGCTCAGGAATGTCACCTAAACAAGGGACTCTGTGACCCGGCCAGAGGCGAGTCAGATTCTAACGACAGATGCCTCAGACAAAGCTTGGGGAGCTCATCTAAATGGAAAATGGGTACAAGACACGTGGCCTGCCAGACTTCAACATCTACATATCAACTTGAAGGAGATGTTAGCAGTCCAATTTGCATTGATAGCTTTCAAGGAGTTACTTCTTCCAGGGCAGGTGTTGATTCTAACAGACAACACAACTGTCATGTGGTACATCAACAAGCAAGGGGAACATTCTTATCCTCTATGCAGACAAGCAATGATTTTGTGGGAGACTGCTCTCAGTTTACAGCTAAATCTTCAGGCAAGGTTTCTGCCAGGAGCACAGAACTCCTTAGCAGATGTGTTGAGCAGACAAATTATGGATCCCCACGAGTGGAAATTGGATCCTCATGTATTTCAGAAATTGACAGTGTTATGGGGAACTCCAGACATAGATCTGTTCGCTTCTCCACTAAATTACCAGCTGCCAAAGTTTTGCACAAAAAGGTTTCATCCCACAGCTTGGAGAGTGGATGCTCTCTCATTCAATTGGAGCAATCTTCATGTGTATGCCTTTCCACGTCTGCCTCTCCTCCCAAAGGTACTCCTGAAGGTCAGACAGGACAAGCCAAACATGATTTTAATAGCTCCGGATTGGCCTCGACAGCACTGGTACCCATTACTGAGAAGTCTGGTACGGGAGCCTCCATGGCCTTTGCCTTCGATTCCTCACCTGCTGTCTCAGGAGAACAGTCATTTACTCAATGTCAAACTTCACTCTCTACATCTAACAGCCTGGCATATTCTGTTTTAAACCCTGGAGGGTCTCAGCTTCCACAACAAGTTTTGAATGTTATTTTGGAGGCCAGAAGGCCTAGTACAAGGAAGGTGTACGCAGATAAATGGAGGAGATTTTAATTTGGGAGTACAGCAAAGGACTTTGATGTTTCTAAACCTAATTTAAGTGTGGCTCTTCAATACCTTACTGAGTTACTGGACAAAGGTTTGTCCTTCTCCTCTGTTAAGGTTCATGCTGCAGCAATTTCTGCTCACTATGACTGTGACCCACCATTATTTTCTCATCCTTTGTTTAAGCAATTCCTTAGAGGGGCAAAGAATATAAGACCCCCACGTAGAGCTCCTACTCCTGCTTGGGATCTCAATTTTGTGTTGGAGAAACTCACTCTACAACATTTTGAGCCTGCAGCGACTGCCGAGTTGAAATATTTATCATGGAAGACTGCTTTTTTGTTGGCCATTACATCTGCGAGAAGGGTTTCTGAATTACAGGCCCTTATGGCGGTTGAGCCTTTCTTAATTTTCCACAAGGATAGGGTGTCTTTGCGTACTAACCCTTCCTTTATGCCTAAAGTGGTTTCTAGTGTGGCTTTGAACCAAACTATTCATTTGCCTACTTTTTATGCAAACGCCCAAAATAAAGGGGAGAAGATTTTGCACACTTTGGATATACACAGCCAGTTGCGATATTATTTGGACAGAACTAAAGGGTTCAGGCAGTCTCAGCAGTTGTTTGTTTCATTTGCTTTGTGTTCTCAGGGCAAACCTGTTTCAAAACAAACTATTTCTAAGTGGATTGGTTTTTGTATTGCTTTCTGTTATTCCCATCATGGTAAGGAGATTCCAACTGGGATTAGGCCTCATTCCACTAGGGCTACTGCCACTTCTACAGCTTTTTTAAGGGGGGTGGCTACTAAGGATATTTTGGAGGCAGCTACTTGGAGTTCAGTGCATACTTTCTCTAAGCATTACCACCTTCCACTTTACTCTAAATCTAGGGCTGGATTTGCCACTGCAATTTTGCAGGGCATTTTGGCAGCTCCTAATGCTTTATAGTTTTACCATCCTCCCTTACCTCTGCTTTTGGGATTCTACCCATATGTAAGGACTGCAGCAATGTGAGATGAAGAACATAGTACAGTTTTGTACCTACCATAAATGTAGATGTTCGAAGATCCACATTGCTGCAGTCCAATTTACCCTCCCTCCTTCCCCTCTGTAGTTAGAGGTGGTTGTGTGGTTTGGGTTGTGAATATTGTAAATATTGTAAATATGATTAGTGCAGGGGTGGTTGGTTGTTTTTTGCTGTTTTTTGGCTTTAGCCTTTCTTTTTAGGGCCTTCTGACATCTGGTGCAAGAAAAGACTGAGGATATGACGTCGGTCATGCGCATTTGTACCCTGACGTCCTGATGTCAGTTTTAAGCGCCTTGACCGACGTCAGCCTAATACTTTGGTATTCGGGCTGACCGAGGACAGCGGACTACCCATATGTAAGGACTGCAGCAATGTGGATCTTCGAACATCTACATTTATGGTAGGTACAAAACTGTACTTTTTGTACCTGCAGAGCGGGAACTTTAGACACACTGGGCAGTGTGTGCACAGCTAGGTAAAAGCAATTTCATGAAGTCTGCACTATCTACTTAAGGTGATGTCTGACTGCTTTTACTGCCCATGGAAACAAAATAAGTTATCTACTAATCAACACTAATGTTTTAGCAGAATTAGTTTGTCATTAACAGTACCAAGGTCCGTGCATTCATTGTAAACTTTAGGATCTAGATTTTCTTTAGTAAGAGAAGCAACTTTCAAACTATGAATGCATTTACCAGTAGTACTTATTGCATGATGGCATTTGGTTATGTAAAAACTCGTAAGGTTTCCTTATTGCACTGTAACAAAAAAAGCTTCATCGTTAATATAAGTGAGCTACATTAGCATAATGTAGAAGGGATTCCTTTCTATTTAAATTGTTTTGCCTTGTTATACTGATATAATTCATGCTAAAAATGATGAAAAATAGTTATGTACATTATCAGAATCCTTTCTTGAGGTTTATTTGCTTTTCCTAGTTTTCCTCCTCTAAAATATATTTAACATTTTTGAAGAAAAAGTAATTGCTAGGTGTCTGTATCATAAAACAGGTGTAAATACCACTTGGCAAAATATACTTGTCAGATAACCAATAAAAATAGCCTCATGTGCTATAATATGCCAACAAGTTACCCGTGTAACATACTTGATCAATATCGGGCATGTCACAGATAGAATGGATGTCCATTTCCAGAACAGTTTCTCTATTTGCCTTCCTACTCTTATAAAATGTGCAAGGCAGTGTCCTGAATGACCAGTTGTGTCTTTCGGCTTTCCCGGTTAGGGGTCGCCACAGCGGAACTCCGGTCCGCTAATGATTGGCAGTAGATTTTTTTTTTACGTGCAGAGTTGCCAGCCCTGACGCACAACCTTCAACGAAGGTATGCCCATTCACGCACGTCTCCACACAGAAGATGCTCTAGCTGAGAATCAAACAGGACAACGTCTTACTGTGAGGCGACAATGCTACTGAAGCACCACCACCGCAGTGTCCTGAATGACCACTACAGAAGGGAATTAAACATAATCATGGGTGTGACAAGCTAAAATTATATACCTACCAAAGGCTTTATTTGTGAAACTAGCATATCTTAAAGGTATCCACCACAGTTATTTTTATTTACATTTGGGTAATTGGTTAAGTGCAATTTTTTTGCAAGATTTAGAAATGAAAGTGTATACCAAATGTACTTATCAAAACGGACTTTTTCCAGAATCTAAAAACTTGAAAATGTCTGCAAAAAACATTCGGCTTTATTTCCTTGTAAATGAAAAAAGCTCATGTGTAATTGATTCAATAACTTTAGTAGATGGAACATTCAAATGCTTAATTCTGCAGATTTGTTGAAGGAAAATCTGTTTTCATAAATTATGAAAGAATGCATTTTTTTCATAAACGTTACTTTATCATATCTTAAGAATGGAAGGCTGTTGATCCTTTCCTTTCCATTTATAAACAATGGATTAAGTAGTGTGTACCAGTCAAACTTCTCCATTTCATTTTAAAACCTGTATGCTGCGATATGACATTACAGAAACTCTCAAATTTCAGCAGTGTTAATTTTCAAAAGCTAGCATATGGCAAGCCAGATTCCCAATCTAAGAAAATCTTTTAGCAGCACTTTCACAGAAGTTATGCACAATATTTTGCTTTCAGTGCAGTGTTATGCCACAAAGAATGAAGCATTTTCTTACATTAGGGGTAATTAGAAAACTAATTAGTGTCATCTTTTGTCATTTGCAACAGCATTCATTTAAGTCATAAGGCATAATGATTTGGCATGGTACAGTACCCACTTGAATATAATAAAATCATTAGCTCTTTGGGGGTCGTTTCTAGCAGTCTTTCATATATGTAGAAGGCCCAAGATTTTCTTGGCTGGAGTTCAAGAATTTGTAATTATAAAACAAAGATGTGCTTTAACCATCAAGAACTGCAAATGTGTAGATGAAGTACCTCTATTACATTAACAATCTGACAGCTTGTATGAAGAGCTCCAGGTTTGTTCATTATGAGGAAATTTGAAATGCATTATGAAATGTTAGTTAAAGACGAGTATATTTGAAAGGATATTTATTGTACCTGTATAGAAGCATGTACAGAAAATATCTACTCGGGGGGGGGATGAATTTTAGGTTGACATGAAGTAAAACCGAAGGATTACATTTACTAATGCAACTCTCATCTCTCTTGCACACGTACAGATGGTCTTGTCTCATGAGTTGCTGCTCAATACATGCTGTCTGCATGACAAGTTTCAAGATCTGACTTGTACTACCTCAGAAACTATGTGCTGTATCCAAGTCCAAGTAGGTAAACTGGGTTTGTGATAACTATGATTTCATCTGAGATCTTTCGGGGAAGGATACAAGGAAGATGCATTAAGACCCGTTGTCCCTTGCATAGGAGGAACAGACTGTTACAGTGAAAAGCAGCAAATGTGGTCTTCAAAATGTAGCAGACTACTTCACCAGGTTATTCTATGACTGTGTCACAGGTCTGAATCTTATTCCAGAGTTCAGAAAGAAACCAAAGTAATATAAATTCAAAACATATGAACTGACTAAGTTGTCTAAAATTGACTGGGAAATTCTGTATTAACCAGTTTAGTACAACTTCTCTACAATATAATCAGGAGCCGTAGTTAAGGCTAATGAACTACATGGAATTTGCGAATATTGTAACTTGAATGCCAAAAATACTGGGGCTTGGTACATGGAGGTAAAAAATTAATATTTCCATACACTAATCAGGCAGTCCAAAATTATAAATGAGGTCAAAGAGTAATACTCTTATGAGACATATTAATATTGTTTTTATCAATCCCAGACACATCTTCTTTTTGTGTATATGACAGCTTAAGACTTGTGTTGGTCACAAACGTACACAATCATTACTATAATTATGACACGATCATTACTCTTTTGACGAACACATTCAAACTTAAAATATTTGTCAAAATGCTGATTGTTCTGGGGAGAACTTGGCTTGTATGTTCAGATGTTCTTGTTGGATTGAAGTAATTTGATTATAGGAGTTTTAGCCAACAGCTTGACTTAATACAGTGAAAGGGAAGAAATTCATGTCATGGACTAATATTTCATCTAAGTTTTAGAATATATCATTAGAAAGGGCGTAAGTGGTGTAAAGTTTGATAAAAAGACTGTAGAAACCCAAGTTAACCAGGATCTAGATTAATAAAATGAACTGCAATATAATTAAGATGTACAAAACAGTCCAAGACCGTCAGTGAAGACAATGATTCGATAAGTAAAAGCAAATCCTTTATTTGGTTGATAGTGATAAAATCCAAGAATCATCAAATGGAAAACAGCAGTATCAGACAAGCGCTTTCGCTTGGATAATTCCAAGCTTTATCAAGTCAAAAACAGTTTCATTCAAAAAAAGCTACTGTTTAAATACGTGTTCTAATTAATCACATGTTTGATTCAAACGAGATCACGTTTCAAAAACCTTTTAAACATGTCATAAAAAATATATGTATCCGCAAGTCTTTCAAATATGCATAAAAAATTAAAATCTGCACTCCATGTAAAATATAAGACTAATAAACCATGTTTGTAACATTGTGAGAAAGTGTTCGTGGATTGTCCAGATAAAAGGGGGGGGGGGTGTGGGCTGTGTGAAGTGAACGTATGTGTGTAAAAACCAAATGGGTTCTAAATTCAAAAAAGACTACATGGAATGAAAATGTATGGGTTACACATTTGCAGTCATGACAAAGTGGTATTGCACTATACCTAAATAGCATCCCATCGGTTGTTTGTGAGGGGTGTGTAAAATGGGGTAGAAAGTGATAGTGATGTAGCAGGGCATACTACAGCCTGGCCCTTCTAAGCTTCAGCACTGAACCTATGCTGAGTGTGCCATTCAGTCCCGGGGGCCTCCCTGCGTCCAGCTTAAGCTGCCAAATCAGCTCCCTGTATTCCAGGGTTGACTCCCAGTCACCACCTCTAGTGCTTGGATTCACGTGTTCAAGGATCATAAAAGCCAGTTTGTAGTTGTGGCATGTAAGTGAATGTTTGAAAAATGCGTTGCTTTCCTTTTTTCTTTTCTATATCATAAGTATGTTCATACAACCTTTTCCTGAATTCTCTTTCGGTTTTGCCTATATAGAAGGCATCACAGGTGGTACAGAGCCCAATATAGACCACTCCTTTGGTTCCACATGTGAAGTGTCCGGAGGATCTAATGGTGTGTGTGTCTGGATTTTAAATAAATGTGAGATTCGTTTATGAGACCACACTGCTTACAGGCACCACATTTGTAGGTGGCTTTTTGTTGAGAGTTGTTCGTGATTATTTTGGGTTTCTTCTCAAAAATTTCCTTAAGGTTTTGCCCCCTCTTCCTCAAAAACTGGGGTTGTGCAGGAATGATGCTCCTAAAGTCATCATTACCTGCCAGCACAAACCAATATTTCGAAACAATGGTTTCAATTTGTGAGGAATTGGCAGAAAAAGTGTAAGCAAAGTTACCTTCCTTATCATGGTTACATTGTGTTGCTGGTTTGGGGATTTGCAGTTGTGTACGTCCAAGCAAAGGGGGGTATAAAGTGTTTCTTTTGGTGGTAATTTCATCCGTTAGGGAGTCAAGTAGGTTAGCAGGATAACCTCTTTCACTGAACATGCTGTGTAGATTCTGTCTCTTGTAGGAAGTCAGAAAGTCTGCTGCACATTCTCGAGGCTCTTATAAGCTGTCCCTTTACTATGCCTTTCTTTTGATAGAACGGATGCTGACTCTCATAATGTAGTAGGGAGTTTGAAAAAGTGGATTTCCTATGAACCTTTGAATGTATTTCTAAAGATTGAGGGTCCCTGTAAATGGTAACATCAATGTAGTGCAATTCATCATGGTTGATGTTGTGTGTGAAGGTCAGAAAATCTGTAGTGCTATTAATGTATTGCAAGAAGGCTGATAACTGGTCTTCAGAGTAAGAGTAATACTCTTATGAGACATATTAATATTGTTTTTATCAATCCCAGACACATCTTCTTTTTGTGTATATGACAGCTTAAGACTTGTGTTGGTCACAAACGTACACAATCATTACTATAATTATGACACGATCATTACTCTTTTGACGAACACATTCAAACTTAAAATATTTGTCAAAATGCTGATTGTTCTGGGGAGAACTTGGCTTGTATGTTCAGATGTTCTTGTTGGATTGAAGTAATTTGATTATAGGAGTTTTAGCCAACAGCTTGACTTAATACAGTGAAAGGGAAGAAATTCATGTCATGGACTAATATTTCATCTAAGTTTTAGAATATATCATTAGAAAGGGCGTAAGTGGTGTAAAGTTTGATAAAAAGACTGTAGAAACCCAAGTTAACCAGGATCTAGATTAATAAAATGAACTGCAATATAATTAAGATGTACTCCTAAGAGGCTTGTCATGGACCTACCACTTCTCCAGATATTAACATCATAATTTTTATTTTTTTTGCAGTTTTGTTTTCTACCCCACTGCTGATGGTCTGTTGCCACCAGTGACTACTTATCCATCTGGCACTCTTCCACCCTGGGCTTATTCTGACTCATTTTAAAGGCCTGTAAGGAGATCAGCATTCTAGTGCTGTCATACTGCTACAGAGTAGGTATTTTCTATCGTCCCTTTTTTCTCTTGTGCATGCCTGTGAGCATCCAGTGTGTGGAAGTGCAATGGGGATGTGCCACTTAACTGCCTCCATGGTGATTTGACCAATGTCACCTGGCTCTCATGACTTAGGATGGTGCTCCTCCCCATGTCCTCAACCTCTACTGGCATTGCTAATTGAACCTGGGACACCTAGGCCATTACGTTTTCTTATTTTGGTTTGGATATTCAGGAAAGCACTTCTGGATTATTTACTTTATGGTGGATACCCAGGGAGAGAAGCTTTAAACACCTAATGAACACACTTGCATGTATACGCTTATGTAAGAGTATGCACAGGAATACATCAGGAAGTAGTTGTACATAATCTTTACAAGACATGAAATTGCCAGCAAGTAAACTTAAGTTGAGATGTATGAGCTAAATGTTCATGCACTGTTTTGGTACAATACTTTATCATGTTTATCAAGTCAGTTAATGGAGAGTTCAAAAGAGAAATAGCATAACAGAAAAAACTGTCATGATGGTAGTGAGTGTTATGGGGAGGATGGGTTTATCAGTATATGGGAGATGTGGTTGTTGCAGTGACTATGGGTTTATCAGTATATGGGAGGTGTGGTTAAGAGTAGTGAGGGGAAGGTGCATTCTTTATGTAATTAAGAACAGGTTAGGCATATAGAGTAGTCTGTTGCACAGATGAGGGGATTATTGTAGGAATGACAGAATAGGGAGGATGATATTAGGACGGGTGTTAGATGGGCACAATAAGGAAGTTATAACAATGTGAGGAGCAGATACTGCAGGACACCAGACCACAGGATATAAAATCTACTAATTTATTAAATCAAGCAGGGTTGTTGGCAAAAAATGATCATTTGAAGCTCAACATGTGTTTTGTCCCATATACAATGCAGAATGGGATTTCCTCGGAACAACATATTGCCCTCAAACCTTACTAAATTACTGGGTATGCTTCTGGTACTAGTAAAATATATACATGTACAATACTTACAAAAAAAAATCCTTCCATATTTCAGCCTATTCTCTGGATTCTTGGATTGGTTCTTAGTTGGTTTAGTTGTTTTGGTGCACCAACGCTTTTGTGTTTGGGATAGCATAAGGAACCAAACCAAAACAGAACACAGCTTCAGGGATGGAGCCAATAAATATCCAAGTTCAAATGAAGGATAAACGCTGATATAAAAAACTTTCTTTTATTGCCACAAAACCAAGGTTAACGCCAATGTATTCCACTGAAAAAACACACGTTTTCGTTGCTAAAATGCAACTTCCTCAGACCATGAGAGCATCTGAATGAATGGTTTATATACACTAATTTTAAAAACAACATGTGATTCCTATTAACTACTTAAAGGTGTACATCTTGAAATACCATATGCTTTTACTTGTATATACTTTCAGCAAAGTTGATTAACTTTGTAAACATTACTACCAACATGTAGTTAAACCCGTGGAACATTTATAAACATATCTATTAAAAATATATTAAAATACAAATGTCTCCTTGTTGGACCCTATTATTTGATTATTTTAAAAAATTTTTTTAAAAGACATAAAATACTCTAGTATTAGAGTGAAAGTGACTACATTCTACTAGCCTTAAGTTTTAATATAGGTTTAATAGAAATGTAGTCATTCAAACCAGGCTTCTTGTTTGATTCCAACAAAATCTGCCAATGAGTCTCCCTTTCTTCTAACTTGGCCTGCCAAGGTCCTCCCCTGGGGTCCAGATTAATCTTTTCTAGTACAAAGAATCTGTATTTAGCTGTAGGGCATGTCTGTGTATGTTTATACAGGGCATTATTGATATTGGCTTTTTTTACATCGTACATATGTTCATATATCCTGCGTTTAAGAGTACGTTCTGTTTTGCCCACATAATATGCTGGGCACTGTAAACAGACTGCAAGGTAAACTACTCTAATGCTATTGCAGTTGTAATACTCTCTTGCTTTTACTACTCTGTCCAAAGCTGTAATAGTAACTGTTTCGTCCTGTAGGATATATGAACACTGTGGGCAAGTACCACATTTATATGTGCCCTTGCGTACACGTGTAGTTTTGTTTTCTATGGGTACTTGTTCTAATAAACTTTTGATATTTTTGCCCCTACTAAAAACCATCTTTAATTCTTTTCCTTGCAAGTTGGATAGATCAGTAATGGCCATAAAGGCATCCCACTCTTGCATAATAATAGTTCTAATCTCTGTTGAGCTTGAACTGTACTGGGTAATAAAGGCATGTGGAAAATCTGCATTGTTGTCAACCATTTTCTGCCCAGATGTACTGATACCTGTCCCCAATACTGGGATGTATCTTTCCCTTCTACCCTTGACCACCTGTTCCTGGATTTGGTTAATAAACATTGCAGGATATCCTCTATCCATGAACATGGTTTTCAAATTGTGACATTCCTTTAGGAAATCATCATCTTCCGAAGTCATGCGTGAAATCCTTACGTACTGTCCTTTAACAATACCCCTTTTCTGATGAAATGGGTGAGAGCTGTTGAAGTGGATATAGCTATTTGAATAGGTAGGTTTTCTATATACATTGGATTTGAAACCCCCTTGTGCTCTCTTACTGAGAAGGACATCTAGGTACTCTACCCTATCCTCAGATATTTGATGGGTAAATTTTAGGAAATCAGTTGTTTTTGCTAAGTAATCCATAAATTCCTGGATTTCACTATAAGACCCTGTCCAAAAAATACAGATATCATCCAAAAACCTGTGGTAGGCTACCCAATGTTTGCTGTATGCACTGTTCATTACAAATTTGCTTTCCCAAATGGAGAGAATGATGTTCATGAGGCTATCTCATCTAGTCCAAAAAGTTAATCCAGGGACAGCTTTCTCATTATGAATTTAATGAAATTGTGATGTAAAACTAATTTCATTAAATTCATAATGAGAAAGCTGTCCCCTGGATTAACTTTTGGACTAGATGAGATAGCCTCGTCCAACCATTGTAGCCCTGTTTCATGAGGAATAATGAACAGTGCATACAGCAAACATTGGGTAGCCTACCACAGGTTTTTGGATGATATCTGTATTTTTTGGACAGGGTCTTATAGTGAAATCCAGGAATTTATGGATTACTTAGCAAAAACAACTGATTTCCTAAAATGTACCCATCAAATATCTGAGGATAGGGTAGAGTACCTAGATGTCCTTCTCAGTAAGAGAGCACAAGGGGGTTTCAAATCCAATGTATATAGAAAACCTACCTATTCAAATAGCTATATCCACTTCAACAGCTCTCACCCATTTCATCAGAAAAGGGGTATTGTTAAAGGACAGTACGTAAGGATTTCACGCATGACTTCGGAAGATGATGATTTCCTAAAGGAATGTCACAATTTGAAAACCATGTTCATGGATAGAGGATATCCTGCAATGTTTATTAACCAAATCCAGGAACAGGTGGTCAAGGGTAGAAGGGAAAGATACATCCCAGTATTGGGGACAGGTATCAGTACATCTGGGCAGAAAATGGTTGACAACAATGCAGATTTTCCACATGCCTTTATTACCCAGTACAGTTCAAGCTCAACAGAGATTAGAACTATTATTATGCAAGAGTGGGATGCCTTTATGGCCATTACTGATCTATCCAACTTGCAAGGAAAAGAATTAAAGATGGTTTTTAGTAGGGGCAAAAATATCAAAAGTTTATTAGAACAAGTACCCATAGAAAACAAAACTACACGTGTACGCAAGGGCACATATAAATGTGGTACTTGCCCACAGTGTTCATATATCCTACAGGACGAAACAGTTACTATTACAGCTTTGGACAGAGTAGTAAAAGCAAGAGAGTATTACAACTGCAATAGCATTAGAGTAGTTTACCTTGCAGTCTGTTTACAGTGCCCAGCATATTATGTGGGCAAAACAGAACGTACTCTTAAACGCAGGATATATGAACATATGTACGATGTAAAAAAAGCCAATATCAATAATGCCCTGTATAAACATACACAGACATGCCCTACAGCTAAATACAGATTCTTTGTACTAGAAAAGATTAATCTGGACCCCAGGGGAGGACCTTGGCAGGCCAAGTTAGAAGAAAGGGAGACTCATTGGCAGATTTTGTTGGAATCAAACAAGAAGCCTGGTTTGAATGACTACATTTCTATTAAACCTATATTAAAACTTAAGGCTAGTAGAATGTAGTCACTTTCACTCTAATACTAGAGTATTTTATGTCTTTTAAAATTTTTTTTTAAAATAATCAAATAATAGGGTCCAACAAGGAGACATTTGTATTTTAATATATTTTTAATAGATATGTTTATAAATGTTCCACGGGTTTAACTACAACATGTTGGTAGTAATGTTTACAAAGTTAATCAACTTTGCTGAAAGTATATACAAGTAAAAGCATATGGTATTTCAAGATGTACACCTTTAAGTAGTTAATAGGAATCACATGTTGTTTTTAAAATTAGTGTATATAAACCATTCATTCAGATGCTCTCATGGTCTGAGGAAGTTGCATTTTAGCAACGAAAACGTGTGTTTTTTCAGTGGAATACATTGGCGTTAACCTTGGTTTTGTGGCAATAAAAGAAAGTTTTTTATATCAGTGTTTATCCTTCATTTGAACTTGGATATTTATTGGCTCCATCCCTGAAGCTGTGTTCTGTTTTGGTTTGGTTTGTTACAGCTTCCCTCAGGTTCGTGGTTTACTGATAGCATAAGGAAGTTACAATTAGGATAGTGTTGACCTGGGGTGATACAGGAACAAATGAACTTGTTAAACTGAACCAAAAATTACTAACCAAACTACATCAAAAAACTCAAAGGCCGTGTAAAGCTGAAGAACTGCACTCCAATTTTTTTCACTTTCTTGTTTTTATTGTATGGACTACAGAAAACCAGACCTAAAACTTCACACTGCCTTTGACTACTTTTTAGTTGGAGCCTGAACTGTGATTTGAAATGGGCTGGCATTCTCCATGGATCCAATGTTTAATGGCAAGGCATTCTCTAGTTTGTTTCCTGAAATTAAATTATTTCATTAGACTGAGTAGAGACTTGTCTTGGGGATGAAATTGTCACCTTGGGGTGTACTGTGTAATACTGTTTAGAGATGAACAATTATCAGGTTTATAGTTCAGATTAATTCCATGGTTAGAGCGGTTTCCCCTCTACTCCACAGTGTATGTCTATTAACATTTGCATCCCCCCTGGAACTCCTCTTACTCCCCTTTTTTTAAATTTCCATACCTTCTTCAAAAATTGTCTACTGCTGCATAAGTAAGAGTCCTTCCTTTGTTCTAGACCATATTTAGGTCAAATTCCATCTTGCTAGAAATACTGGAGTAGCAAATGGCTGTAACTAAAGAAAGAATTCTTTGAGCTGAGACATCAGATCTGAATTGTCTAAGCATAACAAGGTCCGTTTAAGCTTAATTCTTTTGGTTGCCAAAAAAGCAATTACTAGGAAATGGAAATCAAAATCTTAAACCAACTGTGTTTGAAGTACTGAATGGCATAAAAGAGAGAAGATCTGGAAGAGGGATCTTCAGGAGAAGGGAAGGAGTAAATTATAAAATGGGAGCAATATGTGCAGAATAATGGTCAGGAGGAGTTAGGTTTAAGGGAAAACAGGAATTTAGTGATTTATGTAATGTTGGACTGGAAAGTTATAAAAAAAATTGTAATTTACCTACATTATATGTTAATATAGTTTTTCTTCTATTAGTGTGTGTGCCTATATCTTGTATGCATGCTGCTTCAGATTTCATGTGCTTCCCTGTATGTCAGACCCTTCTGGTGCCATTACCGGACTGTGTCATTCTGTTTAGTGCCTTTCCCCTAAGCTCATTATAAAGCTGTTTCACAATCTTAAAACTAAATATTTGGAGAGCTTTACTTAAGTGATTAGAGTGGATTACAATGTCAGTAATATTGGGAAGAAGTAGATACAAAACGGAGTAGATCTTTAACAGCTGCACGCAATGTGCAACCTCAATAGCTCACGAAATCAGATTTAGTAGTTAAACTATAGAGTGTGTGTGCCTAGTTTTAGGCATTGGGGAAGTGTATGTTAGGAGGCCATCTACCATTGGTGGAGGGGAGATGGGAGGCATGCTGTGCTGTTCTATTTGATTTATCTATTTTTATTTCCTCAAAACACAGTTATCTAATTCAGTGAGGCAACAAATGATGACAGAGTGAAGACCCTGGGTAACTAGCATTGTTCCTGTCCTATTAAAATTCAAATTAATTTCATTTATTGAAGCATGATTCCATGTTGAGGACACACTGATGGGGGTTGGCATAATTAAGGTATTTACCTTCAACAGTAGGTACAGGGTTTAATGCTCACTTTTGGACACTGTTTATTGATTAGGCTTGTAATAGTCTGCAAACTGATTACCTAGTATTAACCTAGGAACAAGCCAGAGTGTTGAGTGACTAAGTTAAAAAGTGAGTCCTTATTTTATATTTTAAGTCCCCTATATATGCATTTGTCTGAAACTGCCTTCCCAACATGATCTGACCTGCAACCTCACTGAGGTCTTGGTATGATGTGGGTCTTAGCTTGCAGCTATGGTAATTCATCCAATGTCCTACTTAGGACAATGCTGCCACCATGTGTGCCCAACCTGCACTATGGATCCAATACAGAGAGCATCTAGGCATGTACCGTACTGTCCTGTCCTCCTATAGAGGCATGTCCATTCTTCCTTTTCTTCTCCTCAGATGGTGGAGCTGCTAATTGAGCCTGAGCCTCCCAGGCCATTTATTTGATTTTGTTTCAGATATCTGGGAAAAGTCTGTCTGGTTTAAAAAGAAATTCAGGCAGAGGCCTGGGGTAAAAAGCTTCAAATACATTATGATAAATGTGTACATATGTTTACATAAGATTATACAGTTATACATTCAGGAAGTAGTTGTACATAGTCTTCATAACACCTGAAAATACCAGCAAGTAAACTGATTTAAGTTGGTGTATGAACTAAATGCTTTTGCAAGTTTTTTGTGCAATACTTTATCATGTTAATTTATACAATGATTAAAAACTTGAGTGGTATAGACACTGGAATGGTAGAAAGACAAAACCTAAAAATGAAAGAAACCTGTCATAATTGAGTGTGTTTAAAGGAAGGTTTATCGATATAATGTAGATATTAGAGTAAGGAGGGAAGTTGGGTTTGGCCATAATATGTAAGAACAGGATAGTTAGTGTAGAATAGTTGGGTTCCTATTGCGTGATCGAAAATTGTAAATGGAGAAAACGTATTGACCAAACCCGTTAGGTCGAAACGTCGAGCACTTAACACGAACATCGACAGAGGGAATATTTTCCCTTTACTTCAATGCTGTGCGATCTCGGAGTAGGAATATTTAAGTAGCGAGGGTGTGGGGGGCTTACCCCCTGCCTACAGCATTTAGGTAAGTATAGTATTTTTATTTTTATTTTATTATATTTTTGAAATTTCAAACATCGCTCATATGGTGTTGACCATTTGTTGTTTGAGGTTTGAAACTTTTGAAAATATAATATAGACCCGAATAGTCTGTTGCACAGATAGGAGTAGAAATGCAGTAGTGACAG
>NC_056743.1:491598407-491668407 GCF_019279795.1 Protopterus annectens | reverse complement strand
CCTAAAGCTTACTATATTAAAATATAATCCGTACAAATGGATGGGAAACTGAAAATCCATCCCTGCCCCAGTTTAGCGCACTCATCTCTCATGGATGGGAGCAACAATGTTCCAAAACGGCCTTATGCCCATCTTTGGATTACTGATGCACAAAAAAACAAGAGCCAAAAACTATGATGGGACTATTTAAGCTAGGCTACATGTGATCCTCCCATATCAATAATCTAGTAAGTAGGTATGCGTACTCTCTGTTCACTGTAACCATTTTCATTTCTGGATGGACTCCATTCACTGCCACCATATTGCATTAGACTTTTTACTTCCATATCTGCAGCAGTACTCCGGAATCTCTCTGGGACTGTGTAGTTGCTCCTAAAACTCCGGTCACTGCTGGTTAATATGTCCACCCTGCCCAGCATCCTTGTTAGTCTGCCAACTGACTGTATTGATCCTTATGGGGGTGCACAACTCTTAGTGCAAATTAGGATCCCCAAAACTCTAAAGCTAGTGCTGTTCATTTATCAGTTTCAGCTTAGAATGACACTTATTTTTTAGAAGACCCAACACAAAATACACTTATTAAACCTATTGCAGACTAAAATTCCTGCACAATTATTTCCAGTGTTAAGTGTGGATTTTTCATTCATAGCATGGCATGTGCCATTAAGAACGTAAGCACAGGGTGTACTCCATCTACAGCACTGGAGTATGAATCCATACATTTTAGCACACAATGCTATTTTGATGGCCCCAGCAAAAGAAATACATTTAATAGTTCCATCACTGCCACCACATTTAGCAACCTCACTATGTGATGCACATTTATCGACCTAATTGTGAATACTAGATGTTCATCATGTTTTACTGTTGCAGTCCTAATCAATGGGTTATCCTGCTCCTGGTAGCCCTCGATCGGCCAGAATACCAAAGATAAGAATGATGTTGGCTGTAGTCAGTTGTCAAGGACGTCAGGGCATCTGATACAAAAGGAGGCAGCCAACATCACTTCAAGTTTTCCTTGCTGTGGAACCCGAAGCAGAAGAATTTCTTGCATGAGTGCTGGTCGGCAGTTTACCTTTGTTTCCGACTAAACAGTTTTAAGTCAACTACAGCTAAATACCCCATTGGGGATCCTCTTTTCTTGCCTTAACGAATGTCAGAAAAGGTTAATAATTATCTTACTGTGGAAGGCAGATTCCCCATAGAGATTTTCATTCCTATTGTATTTGTTTAGGCCTTGACCACGACGTCCCTAATTGAGATCCCTGTGTTTCCTTTAATCCACATACTATTCATCGTCTGGCTAAGCTTTTAGCTAAGCATTTTGGAGTTTGGCCTAAGTTTGCTAGTATGGCATCCGCTGGTCTTCAGGCTTCAGATAACTCCAAGAAATGTAAGGATAAGGACCGTGGCAGGCTCCCGAAGGTAAAGTCCTCGGATGATACGTTGGTCGTCAGTCATGTGATAGCTAGTGAGGCTCCTTTGCAGCCTGCAGATTTTTGTAGGTTCATATGAGGCTATCCACCCTAGGGCATTTATAAGCTTAGCCAGAGTGTGTTTGGCTTTCGCCACCCATTTTAAATTAATTTTGCTATGCCCCTTTTTGAGGTTAGTATACTGTGCCTCTGTCTAACAGTGACACAGAAGTGATACCCAGGGTAAACCTACGATCTCCCATCCACTCATCAAGATTCCTCTTTAAGAGAGTCAATGAGGGACTCTGCCTAACCTGGACTGGTATTTTATTCCAGAGTGAAGGGAGCCTCTGGGTTATGAATCTGTCCCTCCAGCATGTCCTATTTATTTCAGTAATGAGGTAAGTCTCTCGAGCGCGTAGCTCGATGGGATTTGGATTTTCTGAGGTGCAGCATGTCCATTAATTCTGGGTTGGACATGGCTTTATACGTCAGGCACAGATCGCCTCTGAGCAGACGGTATGTCACCGAGTAGAGCTGAAGTTTCTTTAACCAGGCAGCATATGGCATCTGTTTGAGCCCTTTGATCCTCTTGGTGAAGTACTTTTGGGGTCTTTCCAGTTGCTGCAGGTGTCTGGTAAGGTACATCCCAAAAGGGGCATTGTACTCAATTATCGGCCTGATGAGGGATGAGTAAAGAGGCACGATGACCTCCCCTGATTTTAGATGTGAAACCCTTCATGATTAGGTGGGCTATATAAAATGTTTTTCTAACCACTTTGGCCACGTGGTTGTCAAATGAGAGATTGCTATTAACTTGGGTCCCCAGGTCCCTAATTACTTCGTCTGTACTTAATGGATTACCACCTATGTGGTAATTTGTGGGCACTTTGTTTTTGCCAAAGGTGATGACTATACACTTTTTGCCGTTTAGCTTGAGGCCATGGCTCTGGCACCAGTTGTCTGTTTCTATGAGGCCCTTTTGGAGGATGCTTGTGTCTGCTGGAGAGTCTATTATGGCGCCCAGTTTGCAGTCATCTGCGAACTTGGTCAGCCACAGTCCTTCCATGTTGGCCTGTACCTCCGAGAAATATATACCGAACAAGAGAGGTCCCAGGACGGAGCCTTGTGGGATGCCACTTGTAATTGGTTTGGAGTCTGACATGGCTCCAGCAATTCTAACCATGTGGGTTCTGTCCTTGAGCCAGTTTGCAACCCATCTAGTGACATAGGGGTTTATATTTAAGCTGGTGAGCTCATCTATAATGCCTGAGTGGGGTATTGTATCAAAGGCTTTTGCGAGGTCCAGGTAGGCTGTGTGGACCACCTTCCCCTCGTCAATGGCCTTGGTGACTGTTTTAAAGAAGTCAACCAGGTTTAAGAGGCAGGATCTGCCCTTAAAGCCGAACTGGGTAGGATCCAGTGTCTGTAGGTCCCCAATATCTTTATGAGGTCCATGATGATCCTTTCCATAGCTTTGCAGACCATGCTAGTCAGGCTTATGGGGCGATAGTTTCCAGGATCCATTGAGGCACCACCTTTGTTGAGAGGGACCACTGTTGATGTACACCACTCTTTGGGTACATATCCTGTAGTAAGGCTGAGATTGAACAGTAGTTTTATGTTTGGGTTTAGCTCTTCTTGGAGTTCATGTAGGACGCAGCCCGGGACACCATCTGGTCCCATTGATGCTGTGTTTTTTGCTTTGGAGAGGGCAGCTCTTACCTGAGCATCTGAGATGTCAGGGGGGCAGCACTCTGCTGGGATTGATATTTGCCCTTTTGGTGGAGGTGGGGGGGGGGGTTGCACTGAACCTGTCAGCTAGGATGTTGGCAATGTCTGTGGGTTCGGTGTATTTTTTGTCATTTTGGACTAATTCTGAGCATATCTGGGAATTCCCACCCAGGTTCCTAACATAATTAAAGAAAGCCTTGTGATTATCCTTAGTGTCCTGTGCAATTTTTCTCTCGAAGCTGACCTTAGACGATTTTGAGTGCTCGTAGTTTTTTGCTAATACTGAACAGAGATGCCTTCCCTTTTTGGGATTTTGCTCTATCATGTAGTAGCCTTCTCCTTCAATTGTATAGTTTGTTTATGGCTGGGGTCCACCAGACAGGACGTCTGCCTTTGGAGGATTGGGTCTTGGTTTTATTTGGGATTGCATGATCCATACATTCCTGAAGGTGTTCATAGAATGTGTTTATAAAGGATTCTGCAGTCTGGGCCATATTTTCCACAGGCCTGGGGGCTTTGAAGGATTCCACCTCGGTTTTGAGGAGTGTGAAATTTGCTTTAGAGAAGTTTTTCACTGTGGTTTTCAGGGCAGGGGGTGGAGTCGGGATGTGAATATCCAGTGAGATTAGTTTATGGTCTGATCTTACCAGTGAGGGATACACTTCTGGTCTGGAGCATAGAGTCCCCATGTTGGTGATGGATCAGGTCCAGTATGTTTTGTGGGAGTGGTAACAAGTTGTTCCATAGCATTTGAGTTTATAAATTCTAGGAACCTTTGGGCTAGGGTGTTGGAGCTAGAGTAATGCTCCCAGTCTATGTTTGGGTAGTTGAAGTCGCCCAATATAATGGTGTTTGGAGAGGCCTTCATATTTTCCAGTGTTCTCCGGAAGGCCGAGTGGGGTTCCTGGGTTTGGGAGGGTGGTCTGTAGCAGGCTATAAACTGGAAGGCAGTTTTACCCACTGTTAGTTGCACATGGATAGTCTCTGAAGCTTCGTGCTGTGCCACCAACCTGGAAGTGTGGGTATCTTTGACGAATATTGATACTCCCCCTCCTTTTGTGGTTCGGTCCAAGTTTTGGTGCCGAAAAACATGGTATGAGGTATAACCTGGTAGTGCTGGGGTGCTCTCGGGATACTTGAACCATGTTTCTGTTACTGCACAGATATCGATTTTCTCCATGCTAAGGAGAGTTTTGAGTGTGTGCATCTTGAGGTTTAGACTTCTGGCATTGTGTAGCATTACTCTTAGATGTTCTTAGTCTCACATTGCTGCAGTCATGACCTGTGGGTAGTCTGCTGTCCTCGGTCGGCCCGAATACCAAAGGGCTAGGCTGGCGTCGGTCATTGTCGCTTAGAGCTGACGTCAGTAGCAAGTAGTACTTAAGCGCATGACCGACGCCATATCCTCAGTCTTTCTTGACGCGTGGTCCAAAGCAGAAGCAGTGTTTGCGAGTGCCGTTCGGCGTTCTGAAATTTTCATTTACCGAGTTTCAGACCGAAGACCAAGTTGGGCTAAGTACCCTGTTGGGGAAATTTTTGTTTTTTCTTGCCTTAGTTATCCGGATGTCAGAAAAAATCAATAATTGCATTTCTTGTGGGAAACAGATACCTCATAGGGATTATCATTCTCTCTGTATTCCTTGCTTAGGGCCTGAGCACGACGTAGTCGGGTGTCGCTTTTGTGCTAGATTTAATAAGCGCACCATTAAGCGAAGGTTAGACTGTGCCAGGCTTGTTTTCGGTAAGCGGTGTAACTATAACATGCCGTCGGATCCTCCGACGCCCGCTACCGCTAATAAGCATAAGGATAAATCCTTGAGATCTAAACCGGATGAGTCGTCCGTTGCGGACGCCGGTTCCTCGGAGCCTCCGGTTGAATCTATGGATCCTGCCGAGGGTTCGGCTGAATCCCAGGGGGAACCTTTACTTTTACAGGAGTTGGCCTCTCAGGAGTCAGGACAGGCCGAGGGTGCTTCTCAGGTTTCAGTAGTTCCATCCTTACAAAAGGTTATTAGGCCTTCTACTTCAGTGGCTAAAGGCCATGCTAAGGCCAAACCTGGTCTTGCTGGACCTGGTCTTTCTTCTAGCTCTCCAGCCCCTGTTCCTAAAAAACATATGTTGAAAATGGCGGAGGACTTGATTACTTTGATCAGGGGTTCTATGCCCCCCCCAGAGAAGAGGCCTAGGGTGGAGGCAGATTTAGAGGGAATGGATCATTCCTCGGACTACTCTGATTCCTCAGCTGAGGAAATTCAGGATTTTCCTTCCTATTCTGATTCGGATGCAGAGGACTCCTGTCCTTCTGCTTCTCCTCCAGAAGATTTTTCCTTTTCTGAAACTTTACATACCATGAGGGAGCATTTCAAGTGGGAAGGTCAAGATTTTTCAGATTCTAGGAAAAGGCTTAGGGAATTTTTGTTTCTGCCACAACATAGGCCCTTGGCTATTCCTCCTGTCTTAGATGTTGTTCAGGATGTTTTTTCTGAAGCTTCCCTTAATCCTGATTCTCTGCCTCCGGCCCCTGTTAACTCTGACGGGTATTACAGAGTTCCAGAAGCACATAAGTACTTGTATAAGAGTTCTAGGGCTGATCCGGAAACCATTATTCCAGGCCCTAAGGGGGTTAAGGCTTCTGTGGCTAAAAATCCAGTCCCTTTGGATAAAGATTCTAGGGCGTTAGACAGGTGGGGGAAAAAAGTGTACACCACCTCTACGTTAGCCATGAGGGCTTTGAATTGCCAATTTCATATGCTGAAGTATCAGAACTTTTTGTTAGGCCAATTGAAATCTAAGGTAGATGCTTTATCTGAGGGTATAGAGTGTAAGGAGCTCCAGGAGTTGGTTCATGCATCAGATCAAGTTGGCAAGCATTCTTTGCAGTGTGGTTTTGATGCTCTTCAGGCTTCTGCTAGGGTGGCTGCTACAGGTTCAGTTATTCGTAGGCATGCCTGGCTTAAGGATCAAAATTTGACAGAACATGTAAAGGCTCGAATTTTGGATGCTCCTCTTCAATCTGAAGTTCTTTTTGGTCCTCCTGTGGAATCAGTTTTGAAAAAGATGGAAGATGAGGCTAAGTCTATGCAGACGGTCAAGGATTTTTTGCAGGTGCAGCCCCCTAAGTTTAGTAGGAATTGGCCTGCTAGGGGATGGTCTTATCCTTCTTCGGATTATCAGCCTAAGGGCAGGTCTAGACGGGTTAGAGGCAGGGCTCACGCTCAGGGTTCCTTCAGGCCTAGGACTTGGAGTTCTCCTGCACAGTCTTCTGGTGAGGGCAGGGGTCAGCCCTTTCGTAAGCAGATCCAATGACCTGTATCTTCCGCTGCCAGACCCTCCCTTACTGGCAGCTCCTCTAGGAGGAAAGTTGGGACTTTTCAAAGAAAACTGGAATTTGATCACCCAAGACAAATGGGTGTTGGATATAATAAATCGAGGTTACAAGTTTTATTTTCACACTTTTCCTCCTTTCAAGGGCATGCCGGATGTGCCTCCTCAACAAAGGCTGTAGACTCAGGAGCAGATTTCTTTACTTTTGCAGATGGAGGCGATTCAGGTGGTCCCTCCTTCAGAAGTAGGCCTAGGGTTTTATTCCCGTCTATTCCTGGTACCAAAGAAAGGAAACTCTTGGAGGCCAATTCTGGATTTGTCCATTCTCAACACCTACCTAGAAATTCCAAAGTTCAAGATGTTAACATTACAACAACTTCTGCCTATGATAGGCAAAGATCATTGGATGGTAACCCTGGATCTCAAAGAGGCCTATCTTCACATCCCTATCAAGCCCAGCTGCAGGAGATTCCTGAGATTTCGGGCTGGTACTTCACATTATCAATTCTCTGCATTGCCCTTTGGCTTATCTACTGTGCCCAGGGTGTTCACAAAAGTTCTGGCTCCTGTGATTGCTTTCTTGAGACAGGGAGGAATACAAATTTATCCTTATTTGGACGATTCCCTGATTCTTGCTCAAAACAAAGACAAATTAGTACAGCATCTCCAGTATGTAATGACAGTTTTAAGGTGCCTAGGGTATACTGTAAACGAAATAAAGTCCAGTCTAGTGCCCTCTCAGGACATGTGCTTTCTGGGTGTGAGACTGAATACAGCCTCTCAGATGGCATTTCTGACCCCAGACAAACAAAGAACTCTTCCTCTCTACTTCCAGCAGTTATCAGTAATGTCCAGGCTGACTGCAAGGACAGTCCTCCAAGCCTTGGGGTTCATGGCATCTTGCATTCTAGTACTTCCCAATGCCAAACTGCATATGAGGAAGCTTCAATGGTATCTCAAAAGTGTGTGGGCTCAGCACTCCCACAGTTTGGACACTGTAATTCGGATTATACCTTGCATCCAGAAAGAATTACTTTGGTGGGCTCAGGAATGTCACCTAAACAAGGGACTCTCTTTGTCCAGACCAGAGGCGAGTCAGATCCTAACGACAGATGCCTCGGACTTGGATTGGGGAGCACACTTCAATGGAAAATGGATACAAGACATGTGGCCTCCCAAACTTCTACATTTGCATATCAACATGAAGGAGATGTTAGCAGTTCAATTTGCTTTGATGGCGTTCAAGGAACTCCTTCAGCCAGGACAGGTGTTGATACAAACAGACAACACAACAGTCATGTGGTACAGCAACAAGCAGGGGGGTACCAATTCTTACCCTCTTTGCAGACGAGCAATGATTTTATGGGAGACTGCTCTGGGTTTGCGAATCAATCTTAAGGCAAGGTTTCTGCCAGGAGCACAGAACTCCCTAGCAGATGTTTTGAGCAGACAAATGGTGGATCCCCACGAGTGGAAGCTGGATCCTCAGATTTTCAAACAATTGACTGTGGCTTGGGGAACTCCAGGCATAGATCTATTCGCTTCCCCACTCAATTTTCAACTTCCAAAATTTTGCACAAAGATGTTCCACCCAGATGCTTGGAAAGTGGATGCTCTGTCTTTCAGTTGGAACAACCTTCACGTTTATGCTTTTCCTCCTCTGCCTGTTCTTCCCAGGGTACTCTTGAAAGTCAGATGGGACAAGCCTTGCATGATTCTGATAGCACCAGACTGGCCACGTCAACATTGGTATCCTCTGCTGAGGAGTTTAATCCAGGAGCCTCCTTGGCCTCTGCCACAGATTCCTCATTTGTTGTCTCAGTCAAACAATCATTTTCTCAATGTTCAGGTGCAGTCCCTCCATCTGATAGCCTGGCGTATTCTGTGATGGAGCCGGTGGGGTCTCGGCTTCCTCAACAGGTTTTAGATGTCATTTTGGAAGCTAGGTGGCCTAGCACTAGAAAAGTTTATGCTGATAAATGGAAGAGATTTTTTCTTTGGAGCACTGCAAAGGGTTTTGATGTTTCAGTGCCTAATTTGAGTTTTGCTCTACAGTACCTTACTGAATTACTGGACAAGGGTTTGTCATTCTCTTCTGTGAAGGTTCATGCTGCAGCCATTTCTGCTCACTATGATTGTGACCCTCCTTTATTTTCCCATCCTTTGTTCAAACAATTTCTTAGAGAGGCAAAGAATATAAGACCCCCACGTAGAGCTCCTACTCCTTCCTGGGATCTCAATTTTGTTTTGGAGAAACTTACTTTACCTCCTTTTGAACCTGCAGCTACGTCTGAACTGAAGTTTTTGTCTTGGAAGACTGCTTTTTTGTTGGCCATTACCTCTGCCAGGAGGGTATCTGAATTACAGGCTCTCATGGCAGTAGAACCTTTTTTGATATTTCATAAGGATAGAGTTTCTTTGCGGACTAACCCTACTTTCATGCCTAAAGTGATTTCTAGTGTGGCCTTGAATCAGTCTATTCATTTGCCTACTTTTTATGCTGAACCCCAAAATAAAGGGGAAAAAGTATTGCATTCTTTGGATATCCATAGGCAGTTACATTACTACTTGAACAGAACTAAGGAGTTCAGACAGACTCAACAGTTATTTGTTTCTTTTGCCTTGAGTTCACAGGGGAAAGCTGTTTCTAAGCAGACTATTTCAAAGTGGATTGGTCATTGTATTGCCTTTTGTTATTCTCATCATGGGAAGGATGTCCCTGCTGGGATCAGGCCTCATTCTACTAGGGCTACTGCCACTTCTACTGCTTTTTTGAGGGGTGTAGCTACTAAGGATATTTTGGAAGCAGCTACTTGGAGTTCTGTACACACTTTCACTAAGCATTACCATCTCCCTCTCTATTCCAAGTCCAGGGCTGGGTTTGCCACTGCAGTTTTACAGGGCATGTTAGCAGCCCCTAATTCCTTGTAATTTGCCAGCCTCCCTTTTCCTTTGCTTTGGGATTCTACCCACAGGTCATGACTGCAGCAATGTGAGACGAAGAACATAGTACAGTTTTGTACCTACCATAAATGTAGATGTTCGAGGATCTACATTGCTGCAGTCCAATTTTCCCTCCCTCCTTCCCCTCTATAGGTGGGGGTTGCTGGGTTTTGTTTGGAGATACTCTTTACTTACACACTGGGGGTTGTTGGGCATTTTCTATTTTTGGCTTTGGCCTTTTCTTTTAGGCCTTCTGACATCTGGGGCAAGAAAGACTGAGGATATGGCGTCGGTCATGCGCTTAAGTACTACTGCGTACTGATGTCAGCTCTAAGCGACAATGACCGACGCCAGCCTAGCCCTTTGGTATTCGGGCCGACCGAGGACAGCGGACTACCCACAGGTCATGACTGCAGCAATGTAGATCCTCGAACATCTACATTTATGGTAGGTACAAAACTGTACTTTTCTTATCCCTTGTGATACCTATGAAGGTGGGTTTGTCTTTTGAGCCTTGCCTAAAAAAGGCACTATGGAGGTAGCAAGAGCCTTTGCCAATATCCGAAAGCCCAGGGGTGACAGGTGCAAGCCATCCCTAGCGAAGCATCGTGGTTTGTCGAGCATGTCATCCCAGGCTGACAAGCAAGTGCAGAAAGGGTTTATTAGGTAGAATGCAGTAAAGAGGTGGGACTGGGGGAGAGTCCTAGATCAAATCTACAGTGGGGCGGGCACTGCAAAAGCCACCAAATTTAAACTACAACCAAGAACAGAGAGGGGGCATGGGGAAAAGTTTCAACAGAGATGTGAGGAATCAGAGTGCAAATTATAAAACCAAAAAAATATATATTGATCTCTGTATATTTGCAGAACAGTAAGACAACAGATATCTAAGCAACAATTTAGCTCTATAATACAGAAAAATATACTCAGCTCTATATATTTGCAGATAGTCTTGTAAGGCTGTCTCTCAACACACAGGTTCCACTTTAACCGCAGGCCTCTGTTGAGACCATTTCAGAGGCCCCCATGCCTACAGCTTCCTTTTTGCCTTATGACCTTCTGCCTGTTGCCTCTTCAGCTGGATCCGGAGCCGCAAAGCTGACTCCGTTGTCTGAAACCTCTGTTCTTCATTCAGACAGCAAGCTCATACGGACCACTTAGGCTGCAACTTCAGCGGTTGCCAGACCTCCCGAGTCTTTTAGACTTGCAGGTAAATTTTCCTGTCATAAGCCTGTGACGAAGCAGGCTCCAGTTTCCTTTTGTTCCCTCATTCTCAAATGGTTAAAATGGCTGACCTTTTGACTCCTTATTAGGGGTTCACAGCCTCCTTCAAAAAGAGGTAGGGATGTCTCTCCTGAGGCTTTGTCCTTATCAGGTTCTGATACTTCCAGCATTTCTGTTGAAGAGGAAGTTTCTCAAGCTTTCTCTCCTTTTGAGGATTCAGACACAGAGGAGTCCATCTCTTCTGCTTCTCCTCCAGAGGATTTCTCTTATGGTGATGCTTTAAATACTCTCAGGGAGCATTTTAAATGGGAAAGTCAGGATTACCCCCTTTCTAAGAAAAGAATGAGGGAGTTTTTGGATTTGCCTCAGCATAAGCCTTTGGCTATTCCACATGTGTTGGAAGTGGTGGTTTTTCTGGAAAATTCCTCTACTCGAAATTCGGTTCCTCCTGCTCCCAGGAAACCTGATGGGTACTATAAAGTCCCTGATACTCATTTGTTTCTTTTTAGGAATCCGTTGGCTGATCCAGAGGTTATTTCTCAAGGCCCTAAAGGAGTTAAGGCCACTGTTACTAAAAATCCTATTCCTTCTGACAGGTAATCTAGGAACCTATATAGGTTGCTATTAGGTCCACTAATTGTCTTTTTCATATGCTGAAGTATCAGCAGCATACCTTGGAAGCCATTAAGTCTAGGATAGCAGGTGTGCCTCAGTTGGTGGAGAGTAAGGATATGCAGGATTTGCTGAATTCTACCAGTCTTGTCAATCAGCATTACATTGTGGTTTTGAAATTATGGAAGCCTCCCGTAGGGCTACGGCTACTGGTTCTGTTATTAGAAGGCATGCTTGGCTCAGGGAGCAACCCCTACCAGAGCATGTCGAGGCTAAGCTTTTAGATGTACCTTTGCATAAGGACAGGCTTTTTGGCAGTAAAGCAGAGGAAGTGCTCAAGAAGATGGAACACCAGGCCAAGTCCATGCAGACAGTAAGACTTTCTGTGAGTTTATCTTCCTCGCTTTAGCAGGAGTTGCCCTTCTAAGAGTTGGACATTCCCTGATACCAGCAGACCGAGCTGTTCTAGGACTAGAGGTTATAAACCTTCTAGGTGACAGTTGGCTATCCCTCAAAGGTCTAAGTGTTGGCAGGCTTCCTCTTCCAAGACGGGAAGTTCTAAGCCTGCCTCTCGATCTAAACATTCTCACTGATTTTGTCCAACTTCTGCCTGTTCTTGCATGCATGGAGAGTCCTTTAGGGGGAAGGTTGGCCCTTTTTACAAATGTCTGGGCCAGCATCACGGATGACAAATGGGTACTCAGAACTGTAGCCCTAGGTCACAAGTTTACTTTCCACACCTTTGTAGTACCCATAGGATTCCCCGGATGCTCCTCCAAATCAAAGGGCAGAAGTAGAAAAGCAAATTTTGTCTGTTGCATCTGGTAGCAATAGAATCAGTTCCTGCTCAGCAGGTAGGCCAGAGTTTCTGTTCCAGACTTTTCCTAGTTACAAAAAAAGGCACCTGGCATCCTATCCTAGTTCTATCCATTCTGAATTCTCTCTTGATAATTCTAAAGTTCAAAATGCTCACTCTGCATCAGTTGCCAGTGTTAAAAAAGGATTCCTGGCTGGTAATGTTGGATTACAAAGAAGCTTATCTGCACATCCCTATCGGGGAAAGTTGCAGGCAATATCTTAGTTTCAGGGTGGGCAAGCAACATTTATTAATTCTCTGCGCTGCCCTTTGGCTTATCTACTGCTCCCAGAGTTTTCACAAAGTGTCTAGCTCCAGTCATGGCTTTTTGCAGGCAAGAGAAAATTCAGATTTATCCATACTTGGGCGACTGTCTAATTCAAGCAAATTCGCAGGAACACTTGTTAAAGAATCTAGAATTTGTAAAGACACTTATGTCTTCCTTGGGTTACACACTCAACATGGAAAAATCAAAAATGGTGCCATCCAAAGAGATGACATTCCTGGGAACAAGTCTGAACACAGCCGCCCAGATACATCTCACCCAGGAGAAACAGACAACTCTCTGCTTACTTCAAGGAATTGGCAAGCCTGTCCCAGCTCCCTGCAAGGAAATAACTGCAAGCTATGGGATTCATGGCCTCTTGCATTCTCATGATTCCATATGCAAGACTGCATATGAGGAAATTGTAATGGTACCTCAGGAACATTTAGTGTCAACACCCACAGGACGTGGATGTGATAATTCCTCTGCTTCCATGTCTGCAGACAGTTTCTATGGTGGGCAGCAGCCTGCCTACAGAACAAAGGCATGCCTTTTCGCCCTCTCCTGGCCACTCAAGTTCTTACCACAGACTGATCGGACTACAACTGGGGAACTCACCTGGATGGCAGATACATACAGGAAAGTTGGAATGCCCAGCAGATGTACCTGCACAGAAATTTTAAAGGAGTTGATGGTAGTCCAGCAGGCCTTACTAGCTTTCAAGCATCTTTTTTTCTCCAGGGACCCTACTTGTCAGGACAGACTGATACCACAGTCGTGTGGTACATCAACTAGCAGGGAGGGACTCATTCTTACCTCCTGTGCAGACAGAGCATGAGTCTTTGGTCCATAGCAGCATCCCTGGGCCTGCATCTCCTAGCTCAGTTTCTATCAGGAAGGCTCAATGTTTTGGCAGACGAGTTGAGCAGACAGACCCTTGATCCTTATGAGTGGCAGCTGAACAGAGCAGTTTTTTACAGCATCATTCAACATTGGGGCACTTCAATTGGATCTTTCCTCCTCTCTGGACAACCATCTTCTACCTGTTGTTTGCACCAGACAGCATTACAGCAGAGCCTGGAAAGTGGATGCTCTGTCCTTCCCTTGGACGCTGCTGTCACTTTATGCCTTCCCTCCTCTTCCCAGAGTATTATTGAAGATCAGGGATGAATGACCAAGGACTATTCTCATAGCTCCGGACTGGCCTAGACAGCATTGGTATCCACTGCTTCACAGTCTCTCCCAATTTCCTCCTTAGCATCTTCCTCTGAAGCCAGATCTTTTGGTTCAGGAAGGAGGAAACATTCAACATCCTCATCTTCAGTCTCTCCGTTTGGCAGCATGGCTCATTGTATGACTCCATCATTTTCTTCTTCCCTTTCCCAGCAGGTGGTTGACTTGCTGAGAGAGGTTAGGAGGCCTAGAACTAGGAAGTCTTATGCTGGCAAATGGGAAAGATTCTCTTATTGGATGCAGGCTAGAGAGGAATCTTCTTCTCAGCCTACTCTTCCTCTGATCCTGGAATACCTGGCCGATTTGCTTCAGGGTGGTCTTTCTTTTTCCTCTGTCAAGATCCATGCTTCAGCCATTTCTGCTCATTGTTCTGAACAACCCATTTTCTCTCATCCTCTGATGAAAATGCTTCTCAGAGTTGCTTGCAACTTAAAACCTCCCAGAAGTGTGCCTACTCCAGCCTGGGATCTTAATTTTGTTCTAAAGAAACTCACTCTTCCTCCTTTTGAGCCAGCTGCCACTGTAGATTTAAAGTTTCTCTCGTGGAAGACTGCCTTCCTTTTGGCTATAACTTCAGCAAGGAGGGTTTCAGAGCTGCAAGCTTTGGATGTGGAGCCTTTTCTTATTTTTCATGCAGATAGGGTCTCTCTGAGAACCAACTACTCCTTTATGCCGAAGGTGGTTTCTAGCCTGATTCTTAATCGGTCCATACACCTTCCTTCCTACCTTTCCTAATCCTCAAAATAGAGGTGAAAGGATCCTACATTCTCTTGATGTGCACAGACAGCTGAGGTTTTACCTGGACAGGACTAAAGACCTTCGGAAATCAGCACAGTTATTGGTCAGTTTTGCCCCTGGAGCCCAGGGCAAGGCTACTTTTAAGCAAACCATTTCTAAGTGGATTGCACATTGTATCACCTTTTGCTATTCTTTTCATGGCAAGGTTCCTCCTCCAAGGGGTTAGGAATTGCTCCACTTCTGCAGCCTTTTTAAGGGGTGGCCCAACTGAAGACATTTTGGAGGCTGCCACATGGTCTTCTGTTCACACTTTCACAAAGCATTATAATTTGCTTTTGTTTTCTAGAGCCAGGGCAGGGTTTGCCACTGCTGTTCTGCAGGGCATTATCTCCAATCCTTGATTCTATTGGTTCCTCCTCACTTTTCTCTGCTTTGGTAATCAACCCGTTGGTTAGGACTGCAACAGTGAAACATGAACATGGTACAGTTGTGTACACTTACCATAAATGTCGATGTTCGAGTGTATTCACTGTTGCAGTTCTGCTTTCCCTCCCTCCTTTCCCCTTTTCTCTTTTCCTAAGGTACAGGCTAAATTTGGTTTAAACCTTGTTTTCTGGGGGCTTCTGACTGTTATGGCAAGAAAGACTGAGGAAGTGATGTCTGCTGCTGCCTTTTGTATTGGACGCCCTGACGTTCTTTACAACTGACTACAGCCGAGGTCATTATTACTTACCTTTAGTATTCTGGCTGATTGAGGGCTACCGGGAGCCAGATAACCCATTTGTTAGGACTGCAACACTGAATACACCCTAACATCTACAACTTTCCAGCACGGATTACACTTTCATCAGATTCAGCATATAGCAAACCTTTATCAGCCCCATATGGACTACTGTTTTATTAGTCTCCTCATTGATGGGCTACTTGACCTCCTTTGATCTTCATGCGAAGGGACTGTCTCTGGAGAGAGCCAGCCTGCAGAGTCAGGTGGCTGGTTTATTTGTCTTTTGTTAACTGGGTTAGTCCACTGGGCTGGGGGCCCATTTTCAGTGGAGACCTGAGAAGAAAAGCTCCACAAATACAAGATAAAAAAGATGATGCCAAAAAATAATACACACCATAAAACCAAGTTACATTGCAAGTTTAAAAACCTAAAAAAGGGCAAGATAAAATGACATGAGTAACAACATCCAATGCCTTGTAGGAATCATTAAGAGTATGCAATTTGTGCATGTATAATAACAAAATGATAGCGGTCGAGTTAGTGGGACAGAATCTAAGGATAGTAAGTGGAGTGTAGAGAAGAGTGAAGAAATAATTGAAGAGACAGGGAATAGCAAAGAATGGCAGTTGTCAGTTAGTGGGTGGAGTGGAAGCAGAGGTGGTAAAGTTAATGGAGAGAAGGAAATGAGAGAGTTGGGTTGGCCAGGGAAATAAATAAAATAGGGGGGCAAAGTTGGGAGGAAAGTTTAGTTTTTAATAGTGCTCAGTGGTGTAGCTATGGATCCACAGGATTGTAAGTGTGTGTATGTAATATATGTATATATATATATATAGATATATATATATATGTGTGTATGTATATATATATATATATATATATATATATATATATATATATATATATATATATATAAAATGTATGACTGGAATAGTTCTGCTGTGGTAGTGGCAGTTGCAGGAGTGAGAGTTGGCTTAGGTATTTTCAGTTTTTAAGAAGAGTGAAGTTTGGATTGGATGGTTACTGAGGAAGTAATCGTAAGGGGGCTGAAATTGTGTCATTGGAGGAGTGGGATGTTACTTTTGTTCTCCAGGACTTCCAGAGATTTCTAGATTGCATGCACAGGAGGAAGGCTACTCAACCCATCCCACTCTTTGGGACTGTCACAATTTTGGCATTTTGCTTAATACTGTGAGTACATGTGGGTCATTAATTGCTGTAGTTTAAAAGCTTTTCTTCAGACTATGCTTGTGGGGATATGTTTCATCCACATTGTTTTGAAAGTGCAGAGAAATATCAAGGAGTTCCTAAGTCTATTATCACGCTGCCTTTCTTCATGGAAAAATTGAATAGGATGTTGCGGGCTTGCTTATGGCAGTTTTGTGCTGGGGAAGTGTCTAAACCCCATGATAAGCAGGTATTATATGTGCCTAAGGATAGACTTCATGTGACTGAAACTGTGACCACCTTCATGCAATTCACTTCATAAAAAGGAACTGCTCACTGCAGAACAAAAAAAAAATTCTGACAATATCACTGTAGACTACAATGAACTAAAAATTAATTACAATGCTCAGATGGGCACATCTATCACCCAGCCAAGGGTACCCACAGGCATGTGCAAGGGGGTCCACTTGCACCCCCCTCTCCTCGGAACAGGCTGCCTGGGAGAATAATTTTTTCTTTTAATTAAAAAAAAATAAATACATTTAAGGGCATTTTTAATAATGGCCATTTGTGTCCAGTTGCACAGATGCTTTTGCGTCTGTGCGTGCGACTAATGGTTTGTCTTAATCTTCTGGAATTTGAATTCCAGAAGATGTTTGGACTGTGGACAGATGTACAACTGAGATGTAGGTGTGTGCATGTTGGCCTTAAGTGTTTGAGGGGTGTGTGTCTGTGTGTAAGGAATGGGTAGGGGTGTGTGGATGTAAGTAGTTAAATAGGGGTGTGTATGCGTGTATGTCAGAAGTAGGTAGGTAAAGGTAGGGGTGTATATGTAGGTAGGTCTGTGTGTGCATGTTTGTAAGAGGGATCGGTGTCGGTGTGTTTAAGTAAGGAGAGGTAGTGTGTGGGTGGGGGTCATACATCGCTATTATCCAGATTTTGGCCTCATTTTCTATTTGTTTCCCATACAATTGTGTTTTCTGGCAAATCATTGAGGATTGAAGTCAGAAAATAATGGCAATTTGAGTTTGACTTCATATCCTGTGAAAATGCTTACTAATGCAAACCTTGTTATATCCACTTTCTAAGGAGGGGTAGAAGTGTGTGTGTGTGTGTGTGTGTGTGTGTGTATGTATGTCTTACTTTTCAACTGTACTAATTTTCACAGAATGCCCAGATTTTTGCCTTATATTTTTGGTCTGCTCCTCCATAGAAATTTTTTTTTTTGACAAATCAATGGGATGAGCTAAAGATTAAAGTTACTAAATAATGACGTATTTAAAATTCAAACTTCATATCCTTTAGAAAATGATTTCCAACACTCATCCTTTTGTTCTAGTAACTTTTAAATGTATCCCTAGATTTGGGCCTTTGTCCCCAACATAACAGGCTTTGTCCAGATTTCTTGCACTGTGAGTGATCATACCTCTTAGCTGTCCAGATTTTTACCCCATATTCCTCCTAAAAAGGATTAAAGTTGCTAAATAAGACATTTGAGTTTTGGATGTCATATCCTTTAGAAAAATGCATACTAACACAAATCCTGTTCTAGCAGTTTTCTAAGTTCATAAGAGCAATATTTATCTGTCCCTTTTTATTTTAGGATTTGTCTAGATTTCATGCATTAAGAAGTTGGTGTGTATGTTCTATTTACTTAGTAGGTACAATTTATTTTCAAGTGCATTTTCAAGGAATTGTCAGCTTCAAGGAAAGAGAAATTTACTGCTGCTCATGCCAAGTCTGCTTAAAATTTTCAAACTTTCTTGTTCGCTTTTGTGGTAAAGAATTTTAAAGCATTGTTAGTAGCACAGCAGGTAGCATACAATACTTTCATCTTTATGTTGGTAGGCTTTAGGTTCTACTCCCACAACATGTAGATTTGTATTTTAAGGGTTGTGGTGATTACACATGTGTCCTCCTTTGGATGAGATGCCTAGTAACTGCACCTGTTTTTCAGCTTGCCATCCATTCCCTATTGCAATATACCAGCTTTCCATTTTTTTAATGTAACCTAGATAATTTATTTTTTAAGGGCAGCAGGCACTGAATTTGTACATGAAACACTGAAATATAAAGTTGTTTTCTAGCAACAACCACTTAATTAGTTTCAGATCTTTCTAATGTGGGATTATTCAGGTGATTTTTACTTCTGCGTAGATAGTTTATATTGACCGACAGTGGTGATTTGTAATGACAGAAGGCTGTGGCCTTTTATGGTTGAAATTGTCTGAATTGGGCAGTTGGCTCATATGTTTTGTTTTATTGCTAACTGGAAAAATGTTCAAACCTGTAAATTGAAAACACATGAACAAGTGGTGCTGTATTATAGAAGGAATCTAATTCAGTTGTATTTTAATTTAATACAGTTAGGAAGGTCAATCAAAGAACTTTTGCATGGCCCTAAAAAATGTGTGCAAGGGGCCTATGATTTTGAAACAGCCAGAAGGCAAACTTAACCTGCCACTGGCCAGATGCATTTTCTTTGAATGTGGGTTTCAATCCTGTCAGTGAATGTGAATTTCAAAGGTAGAGAAGCTTCAATACGGTTTGTTTTCATTGTAAGACTGTTGCTTTGTTTAACGGATGTCTATCAGTGTTTGTACTATAAATTTTGAAATAAGTTGTAAATTAAATTCAAATATCTGTAATCATTGTAGAAGTAAAGCATAAAACAGTATGCACACAGTTTTGAACCGTGTTTATGGAAGTGGGGGAGAAATGGCCAAGTATCGAATGTCTGCATGGGGGGGAGGTGCGTGAGGGGAGGGTTCTGTGTTTGCAAACCCCTAAAAAAAATCCTGTGGGCTCCCCTGCCCCCATCATTTATTGAACCTGTAATAGGTGTAACAATTGTGTTCATTTATTCCACTGGGTCATTACTATACAAGTTCAGAAGACTTTACACACAGTTTTAATAAAGATGCGAGAGTAAAGAAAGTGGTTTAAATTTAAATAGGTGGGTCTCATCTCGTGATACTTGCCTGGCAAAGGTGTACATTACAATTTGTTACAAAAGGATATTTTAAATAGTAAAGCTGTAGAATCTCTATCATAAATTTAAACATGTTCCTAAAAAAGGAACAGTTACAGAACCCATTAGTGAGCTATGGAAAATATGTACTTCACAATGATGGATGAGAGTCCATATTTTATGCAGCAATACCTCATGAGGCTATAACTCAAAATCCTGCAGTACTGTACTTCTCTGACAACCTTTGTTAAAGTTGAAAGCCTTGTATTAAGAGCAAGATGACCAGTGTTACAAACCCTGGTTTGAGAAACTGCCTAATGGTCCTTTCTTGGATATCTCACTAAAATGCAGAAAACATGCCATCCCACAAAGATATGGTATTGCCTGATGGGTAGGGAATATCTTGCCATTTGGAGATTATGCACCCCTTCATTTTTTTAGTACTGTGTGAGCCATAACTGTAAGGTCACAGCCAGCTCATTCAAATTCAGCATCTGTAAGACTTTTTTGTAGTGGGTTGCAGGTGTTAAAACCTAAACAAAATGTTTACTTGTTATACTTGACAACCTAGCATCACTGGTTCATCAGGTAGCACACATTTGCTTTTGGTACTGGAAGACCAGAAGACTTGGTTCTGTTTACCCTCCGGACTGGATGCCTGACACAGTAGTGCAGCATAAAGGGGGTTCTGCACTCCTGAGTGTGCTGTACTTTAGATGAGATGTTAGAGATCCCATCTGCTTGAGTTGGCGGTAGCCAAGATGGATGTAAAAGATCCCATGGCACCTTTTGAAGAGTATGCAAAATTCCTAGATTCCCTGATCAGATTTATTCTAGTGAATAAAATACCACCTCTGGCCCCCTTGAAAACAGCCGCTAGCACTTTGGGACTAACCCTTCAACAAATAATGATTGTACTCTCCAAGGGTGTGCCTTAATCATTTGTCACTTATTTGATGTATAATAGCTAATCTTGTCACAAATCACATTGCCTATATAATTAACTAGTCATTTTAAATCAAGTAAGACATTTTATTCAGCTAAGAAACGTTAAACATGCAAATATCTCATCTAAGCAGACAGTCTGCTGGCAGGAGAAATATGCCACAAATTACCTTATTTTTTGTTTTTCCTTTTTATGCATGTGTAGGTATATGGGTGGCCACGGTGGTGCAGTGGTTAGCATTGTCGCCTCACAGCAAGAGGTTCTCCAGTTCAATCCTTGGCTGGCGTTCCTTCTGTGCGGAGTCTGCATGTCCTCCCCGTGGTCGCGTGGGTTTCCTCTGGGTGCTCTGGTTTCCTCCCACATCCCAAGGACATGCTGTAGGTGGATTGGACACTCCAAATTTGGCCCTAGGTGTGAGTGTGTGCATGTGTGCACCTTCAGTGGAAGGTTGGGCACCGGGCTGGCAACTCAACGCTGTAAAACTCCACTGCCAATCATGAACGGACAGGTGATCCGCTGTGGCGACCCCTAACCGGGAAAAGCTGAAAGAAGATGATGATACATGTGTTGGTATATATTGACGCTTTTGAGGAGCAGCATGTAAAACAAGTGAATAGTCTGTCCACACAGTAAGCTGTGGAGAGAACAGTAGCAGGCTGAATTGCACGCCGTCTTTCTCTGGGGAATACAGCTAATAGATTCTTCAGTATTTCACACTGAAACAAACTCTGCAGTTCCTTTTGTGGGCATTCATGTGTTTTGTGTGTGTGATGGGAAAATGCAAGGCTTGGTTTGCTGGGCATGTTCATTTCCTAATGAGTGGTGATATTACATGCCATTTAAGTACCACAAATGCAGTGTTTGTGTCTGCTCTTTACATGGCCTAAGGCTCATCATGTAAGAATGTTGAAACCCACATTTTTCTATAGTTATGACAGGATGTCAGCTGTCGAAACAATCTAATATAATGTGTATGCGACTGTTTTGCTTTCTGAATTATTGCCTACTGTGACTTATCGGCAATTGATTTCTGGTTTATAAGGGAGGTGGCTGTTATTGATGTACTTTCTCTTTTCTCATTTATCTGTGTGCGTGGCATTTGGTGGAGCAAAACGTAATTAATCAGTACCCCAGCCAGCTCTCCGCTGCTTCAGTAGGGCAATCGTAGACCAGTCAGAACAGTGATTTTTAAGCCTCTAGCTTAGAGTCTTAACTGAAGCATGCTCTTTAGAGCTGTGTTCTTCATCATGGCCACAGCGTTTGCTTCCAAAAGCTTGGAACTGATATGGCAATTCATCTAAACTGTGGCTTAGAAAGGGATGCGTGGTTGCACTGTGAGTTTTCCTTTGGATGCTTGATGCATTGTGTTGAGGAATGTGGTTCTGCAAGTGGAGGGTAATGTTTGTGAAGTATTTTTCTTTCATTTGATATTTGTTCAGGCCTAGAGTTTCATTGGATCAAAATGTTGGGAAAAAGGTTCTAAAATGAACCACATAGCCTCAAAAACAGGTTTTTGGGGATGTTGCGGTCCCTTGGACTCCTTGGCTTAATTTATTAACTTCTTCCAAAGTTATTACAATACACCATCTTGTGCTATGTATGGCCATACCCCCTCAACCACTTCTAAGAGTGCTGAACAATGGTGTTTTTCTTCACAAATGCTGCTTTCTAGCAGACTGTAGCTGAAAGGGGAACAGTTATCTGGAGAAGCAGCTTTTTCACAAAAGTACAAAAGATGTTTCTTCAGAATAAGCCTGTAATAGTTTTTACTATCTATTAGCTTGAGAAAACAAAAACGTGTGGTATGAACCTTTGTTAAATGTGACTTCCTCGCAGCTTGATTTAAGGGTATAAAACTCTAATATTAAGAGGATAAAATTGCATGATATGGTACCACTGTACCCAAATCTAGCAGCTGGGTTATAAATCTGACCAAATAAATGGAAAAGGAACGTCGTCCAACATCTGCAAAACTGATTTCTTTACACAATGACTAGAAATAACTGCCAAAGTATATCGGATTTAACATTTTTGCCACATTTGAAAGTGCAAAAAATCCACTTTTATTTACACTTACTAGTGTGCTATATCAAAAAATCAAGCAGGTAAGAATGATTTTCTATCGCAATTTGTGCATTATCAAATCCTAATCTTTCTGGAAGACTGTGTATTTGTGCATGCATTTGGTAAGGGCTGGGTTTTGCTTTGTTCTTCAAAAGGACAACAAAAGAAAACCTATTTATTCATAGAAAAAGCAATTGCACATTAGCACGTCTATCATAAATAAGTTGAAAAAGCTGTGCATTAACTACCAGCTTTACAAGAAAAGGGTATGATTCCCATAAGACTAATAGCACCCTTGCTGTTTCTGTAAAGATTGCTGACACTTTCAAAACATAAAAATGACTGCCAGCAAGAAAGTACTATAGAATTTGTATGTTTCTTTTCTGTATTATCCTATTCATGTTTAAAGCACATTCATCACTTTGCCACATATGAGAGAACCTTGCAATAGTTGTTTTAAGATCAGCTTTAGAAATTGCTTGTAAAGACAGATGGCTGCCAAATAGATATTCTTGCAAACTTCCATAGATCATGATTGGAAAGTTTCATGGTTCTCAAAAAAGCAATACCGTCATCCCATGAAATTTAGCTGCAGTGATTTTACAAAAAGTGGATATTTGTGGTACAGTGCTTAATGTACTAACTCTTAGTACTTGTATTAGCATATTAAAGGAAGATATGTAATTTAAAGTAATCCCAACAAGATGGAACATGGAATGCAAGAAGTATAAACCAAGTTAAGTAAAGATTAACTGGCATGAATAAACAGTGGTATCTAAGAATTACTGGAATGGGGTTGGTTTATATTAGATGATAATAAGATTTACTGTAGACGTGAATATTGCAAAAGAAATGACGTAGCCCTAAGTCAGTGAAAGGATGTCAAAATTATGTGCTTGGTTGCAACTCAAACAGAATGATCTTAAATAATACAGGGCAAGCCATCCAACATTATTATATAAACCCAGGCTCCACCTAAAGGTGCAGAAGAAGAAATTGACCAGTTTTTAAGATCTGCAGCATCTTCTGGAAACGCACACACTTGTACCAGACAACTGAAATGCCAAAGCTGGTAGTCAGAGGACAACTGGAATAACTAACAAGTCTGGCCTTGAGTAAGAAATGAAGCAGGACATAGACTATTTTAATTCTGACAGGGTAACTTACTTTACCTTTAAACATTTTTCAACAACCTAAGCAATGGCTTTAAACATGGGTAACACCACATTATTTATAACAAAATCACTGTGTATTTCAGCCAGAGATGGAAGAACTCTATACAGTGAGCAAAGGTAAGACCTGGAGCTGGCTGTGGCTTCTTAGCCTTATCAGTTTCTTATTACTAAGCTTCGATTTAAAGAAAGCAAGAAAAACATCCAGATGAACTAGATATGAGCTTAGTGTCCAACTCTAAAAATAGAATATAAACAATTGTTTCCTTTCTTCGTATTGAGGTGAAAGTGTCTTCCTGGAGCCCTTTATTAGAGAAATCTGCACCATGCTGTGGAAAAGAGCAAGAGCAAAAAGTGTTACCACCTGCATTTATTTCAACTCTAATAACCCCTGTAACTGTTCTCACTGTTACTGCCTCCTCGAGAAATTGTTAATGCATGAATTTCCTTTCAAAACAAACTTTGCTTGGTTGATATTTTCCAAACAGACTCCCAGGAACTTTGTTATAAGACCCCATATGCCTGAGTTGGTGGTAACCCAAGGGTATGTAAAAGATTCCATGGCACTTAATAGGTGAGATTTAATACATTATAATATATTGCATTACAATATATATGCATAGCATATATACTGTCACATGTCTCTTGTAATCGAATGAGACACTGAGTCACTATGATGGATTCAAGTTATTGTGCATAAAACACATCAGAGGATGTAACTGGAACATGCATTTAAGCTAACTGACATTACTTCAAACACACTTGCATGTGCATCTCCATTCATACCTGCATTCACAGTGACTATACAAAAATGGCACTGATCTTGCACGTGCACAGTAACATACACATGCTATCTAGCTACAGTGGCTGACTAGGTACAATACACACAATGATCTACATCCTCCCTCTTTGATTTGTTCAGCATGCAATAGAACAAGATATTTTACATGCTAGATACCACATCAACATTTAAGAACAAATTAATTCAAGTCCAAGTCGCCGTGCATCTCAGAATGGGTCTGGAAATTCTACCTGATCTGGTCACAAACCTTGACTGGGTTTAGCAACAGGGACAGTCTCTGGGGATTCTTTTACTATTGGGATTACATCAGGATTACTTGAAAGAAAGTGCACTGTCCTTTGGAATTCAAGTAAGTGTAGAGTCACTCTGAGAAAGTGTCTGGCACAGGCAATCTGCAGCATCATTGATTTGGAGACTGGTAATGTGTTTTTAATACTACTTGAAATACATTCAATCAGATTGTACGACATAACATCTCTGTTTTTAAATATTTATGACAATTCCCAGTCAGACATATCCTTTAGATGTTTGCATTCTCACAATCTATCCTCATCTTACTGGTCTGAGAGGTTTGCTGGATTTATTGTAGTACTTTTGTGACTAGCATTTTTTCAAAAGTTGAGCCCTGACCATTCTGCTTGCATTTGGTATCAATTGTTTATGGATTGGGAGAGGAGTTCTAGTCTGTCCAGACATCAATCTCTGAGCAGGTAAACCAAACAAATTATCTCTGAATGTTTCTGAGAATTAATTAAGTTAAGAAAACCATTGGTAACATCTCTCCTGGATTTCTCCATGTACTTTGCACTTTGAACTGCATGGTCAGCTAATCCATTGGACTATGGATACTCAGGACTACTATTAACATGGACAAAGTCCCAAGACTCTGCATAATTCTTGAACTGCTGACTTGTGAACTGTGCACCATTATCAGATATGACTTTGTGCGGACTACCATGAACAGAAAAATATCTTCAGTTTCATAATGACCATGCTGGATGTTACATTAAGAAGGTTAGTTTCAAACTAATACAAATAAGTCTACTACTAATAAATAATGTTGACCATTCCATTTGAAAATATTGGTTGCAGCCGTCTACCATGTTAGTTCAGGAATCTGGTTTGGTTGAAGTTGTTCTTTTTGTTGGTACAATTTATTACTGTTGCAAATGGAACATGCTAGAGGTTCCTTCTCTAGATCTTTTGACATACAAGGCCAAAATGCTATGCCTCTTTCCCTTTTTTGTAGAATCCATGCTAGGGTGACCACAATGCAAAAATGTGATATTCCTTTTGTAGTGCTGTAGGAATTACCACTTTGGGACCTTTCACAATGATTCCATCTTCCATGAGCTCATCTCTTTAGGATAAATACTTCAGTATGTCAAGTGGTAAGCTGGTTTGTCATGTTTCCATCCTTGACTGGTACATGTTACAGCTTCTGGAGAATTGGATCTGAAGCTGTGATTTGAGTTCATCAAGACATGATGAAAAATTTCTGACTTCCATGACTTCAAAAACTGCTTTCTCATTGTCATACTGTTTGTCTGGGTGCTCGTAACAAAGCATCAGCAAGGTGTATAGACATTTGCCTTTTGTACAGACAATACTGAAATTGTACTTTTGCAGTTTCAACATGTGTTCCAACTATGCTGGGGCTGTATATATTGGGTTTTCATGATAGTCACTAGAGGTAGGTGATCAGTCTCTATTTGAACAGGTTTGCCATAAATATAATCATTGGACTTCAAACATTCAAGCACTACTGACAAAAGCTTTTTCAATTTGTGCATACTGCATTTCAGTTTGGGTTAAAGTTCTGGATGCATAGGGTACTGATATGCCTTCTTGAAGGCATGCTACACCAAGATCATCCTTTGAAGCATTGCACAAGAGTTAGAATGTTTGTGAACATCACAATATCACAATGTGGGTGGACTCTTTCAGAATGTCAAATGCTTTTTAGTGGTGATCCAACCAGGACCAGTTTACAGTTTTGCATGTCAACTCACTTAGTGCTGAAAGATCACTCTGGTTTCGGATGAACTTTCCTAAATTGACCATACTATGAAAACATTGTAAAAATGCCACATTTTCTGGAGCTGGCATCTCAAGAATTGCTGCATGTTTATCCTGATCTGGTTGTAAACCAGAGCTGGTAAACAAATGACCCACATAAGTAACCTAAGTTTGAATTTACATTTCTGAGGATTCAGTTTGATTTACTTCACAAACACTGTCTAGAACTGCCTTGAAGTTTCTATTTTGTTCGACTTTGCCATTGCCCCCCTACAATGTTGTCTACTAAGATAGCACGTGGATAACCTGAAAAAAAAAAATTGTTCCATCACTTGATGAAATACTTCACTGGTAGAATTTATCCTAAATGGCATTGCCAAGAATCTGCATCTGCCAAATGGTGTACTGAAAGTGGTTAACAATGAAGATTTGTGATCCAGAGAAATGTTCCGAAATAAACTTTTTGCATCTGAAACTGAAATGGTGGCATTTGGCATGAGAGTGGCTACTTCTACTATGTGCATCAGATGATGACGTTGAGACATTTTGTTTAAATCTCTTGGATCAATGCATATTTGAATATCATCTGAGCTTTTCTTATGAACTATGACTATGGAGGATACCCATCCAGTCAGTTCTTTTACTGGAGTAAGGATGCCTGAATTCATTATTTTTTTCAAGCTCTGCTTTTACTTTGCTCTGCATCGCTACTGGAACCTTGTTGGTTCTAACAACTAGACTTCAGGGTTTGACTTCATGGAATATGTGGCTGGAAGTTTGCCAAGCTCATCTGTGAAAATAGCATATTCACTAAAAATATTCTGTGTAAAACTATCATTCAGACTTGTATGGTAGACCTCTTTTTTTGTTGAAATGAAATCGGTCACATTTTCAAACTGAGGCCCAACAATGACTGCTCATCTCTTCTGACTATGCAAAACTGCAAGTCGGCTATTCCCAGCAGAATGGCATGTGAGAACGACTGCACCATCAGTTTGAATCTCTTCACCATAAACAACTAGTTTTGCACACTTAGATGAATCAAGTTTCTCACCAGCTCTTACTTTGCAAACATTTGTGCTGATATAACATTGCACTTGGATCCAATGTCTACTTTTTAAGCTCTGCAGGTTTCCCATGAATCCAAATAGTACAAAATTTCTCTTTGCTGAAAAACTGATCTACTATATTTAACTGTTTGTTTAATCAATCAGAGGAACCATTGACATAGAAAGTTTGCTCACTGCTATCTGATCTACTACTTTGGATGCTGTCTTGAAAGTATGTGCCACTATAGACTTGCAAAGCCTTTTGTAATGATTCCACTTTTTACATTTATGATACTGCTAATCAAAAGCTAAGCACTTCTCTCATTTAGGTTTATGACTGCCTCCACATTTGACAGCTAATAAGGTTGGGTGCTGTGGCCCCATTTGTTTTATATTTTTTTCATCTTGGTTTTGTTGCACTATCAACATTCGCACTGGGAGACGCTTTTTTTCTCACTTGTAAGCATATTTGTATGCTTTTCTATAAGCTCATATATCTGACAAATCTCAATGACTTTGCTTTGAGACCATGATTTAACATTGAGCAAAATCCTTTTCACTGCATCATTATCACACACAAGCCTGTCTTTTCAGCTGATCTCTCTGATTACCAAATGTGCATGTTTTTGCTTTATTTCTGAAGTCTGTAATGTATGCTACTATAGTTTCACCAGGCTTTTGATTTCTTGTGTAAAATATGTGCCTTTCTATTGTAATATTTAAGGATTATGCATTTCTCTAAATTTGCATTTTAAGCACCAAGGGTCTTCCTGCATTTCAGCCTGTATTACTATGTGGCGGTTCTCCTCCTTCCCTGCATACATGGCAGGTGCATACACAAATGAACCCTCTCTATCAATGGCTTCCTAGCCATCTAAATTAAGAAGTATGAATGCCTTTGTACGTATGTCTTTATCAGAAAATGCAGCTTGTATGAAAAGATATTCTTGGTCACACATGCGCAATTCTCAGCAATATTATCAAACACCAGCGGTCCAGGTCTGAAATCCCTCTGCCGTAACAAAATGCATTTAAATATAAGCATAGACCAGGTACTTGTGATTATGATCAAATGTACAACATTCTCTCTGAAAAGGCTTCACTTTGATAATGCGAACACTCTGGACACTTGGATACTTTGAAAAGATTGTTAATGCATTGCGAAAACAAATGCGGCTGTTTTAGCCTTTTCGTACATCTTAAACACTTTGGAAATTATTTCAAACACTTTTTTGTATTTATTTTGAATACTTTTGTCAGTATGTCAATTTCAGACATTTTGTTTATCTTGGTAATTCAAATGTTTTGAATGCATCGATACTTATTTGGCGACTGAAAAATCATTTAAATGGGTTTGTTCCTTTGAATAGCTGCTAACCTGTTTGTGAGTTGGCTTCTGTACATTTCTCCACTTCTAACTGCATGCCTCATGGTTTGTGAGTTACTACAACTTTGGATCCCATTCTGATGCCGTGTCACACACCTCTTGTATTCAAATGAGAGACTGAGGCATTGTGATCGGTTCAAGTTGTTTATTGTACATAAACTCATCAGGAGCTGTAACTGGAACATATATTTAACCTAACTCATTACTTCAAGCACACTCGCATGTTTATCTCCATTCATGCCGGCATTCACTCTGACTATACAAAATGGCACTGATCTTGCACATGCTCTCTAGCTATAGTGGCTAGGTACAATACACATAATGATCTATATATACCAATCCAGATTTAGAGTGCAACTCAAAAAGCACTATCCTTCTAGCCAACTGCTCCTCCTAACCTATCTTCTTTGTATTTTTTCTCTGCCTCAAAATTTAGTGAAGATTGACCTACTCAAGAAACTAATTTTACATACTGTATATTACACACTGCTTATTTGTACATTTCACTGTGCTTGTTCACCAGAATGCATATACAGTTTTTCTATGTAATTAGTATAAACTACTTTGTTAGTTACATTTCTTTATTTTGTGAAAGGTTCTGTATTTCACCCGCTCTGAGGCTAAAATTGGTCAGTTTTGCTCAGTGCACTACTCTGGTAAACAAATATCTATAAAATTTAAAATGCACAGAATAGTAAGTCTTGTATAACTTGACATGCAAGATTGTAACTTGTTGAATAGAGAGAAAAGTGTTGTATACTTTAGCAATTTCCCCTTCCCAGTCTTCTAGGCATAACTGCATCCATACTTTTGTCAAAATCAAACCCCAGTGCAGTAACTACTTGTACAAAAGATTTTCAACAGTATATCACTGTTGCAGTAACCTATATGATTTGGGTCTTCTCGTCTACACCAGACAGCTTCTCAAATATAAAGGCATCCTCCACATTCTCTGCCAGGATCTTGAGCAGAACTCTGTATAAAAAGACAGAATGCTGAATTCTGCAGAGCTTTCTTACTGCTGAAGTGTGCTGCTTTGGCCTGATCTTTTGTTAGTCAGTCAGCCAAATATCCTTCTAGGTTGGGAAGATAAGCCGCCTTTTGTTAGTAATGCTCCAGGAATTTTTGAGAGACTTGTTTCTTCCATAAAATCTTATTTTTTTAGCTTAGAAACTTTTGTCTAGGACTGTCCCAACTTCTCTGAAGTTATTTACTGTGTAAATGCTTGTGTGAACAGTGTGACGATCTGTTTTTTGACATTTGTTTTCTACATGTTTATGCAGATTTTATATGTTGGATCCCAAATCATTTCCTGCTATCAGTGGTTTTGTTAACTAGCAATCGCCTTTTTGCAGTTATTAGATTTATTTGTCCTAGCACCTGGAAGCCCCTATGATCAGACCAATACCCCAAGGCGCTCTTGCGTGCATCTTGTATTGATAAACCAAACCAATTTTAGACGAGTGTCCAAATAGCGTTAAGCTGATCGAGCTAGTAGGATCACCAAATGTGCTCCGAGCTTAGCTTAGATCTTTAGATTTTTATTTTTCAAAATGCAGAAGATTCTCCTGTACAATCAAAAAAGAGCCTGTGACTGATTATGATTCTTCAAATAAGATTCTCTTTTATTGTGCAATCTTTTCAGAAGTTAGGTGAGCGCATTAGTTATACTGAGGAGTTAAGATTGCAAGCTTGCATTAACCCATCTGATTTCCATTACAATAAGGGTGTCTGTAAAAATCTCTCCTAACAAGCTAAAACAAATCACATGAAATAAATTTGTAAAAACTACAAGAAAAAAATTTTTGTGAGGCTTCGGTATCCCAAAGAAATTTGAGTGGTTAGGATGTTCAACTGATTAATCAGTCCCTCTTCACTAAGAAAGAGAAGTTCTTCATAAATCTTTGTGTGTAGGCATCTCTAACTTTCTCGATGGGGCACTTCTCATAGTATATGTTGCTGTCCAGCATGTTAAGGATCTTGCCATTGCAGGCATCAATATCTGTCACTAGCATGCAACCACCTTTGGCGACCTTCATAATTCTCCTCATTCTGTCCTGGCAGAGTTTTTTTAGTGCTTTTATTTCATTGGGGCTGAGGTTGAAGAAACTTCTTTTTGGTGGCTTTGAGTGCTTTTCTTATTTCAGCCTTGCATTTGGATTCAAAGGCTGACACGCTCAGATGTGGGGGTGCACAAAAGCTCCTAGGTTTGGTTCACTTTTCTCTTTTGGGTTTGTCTTTATCATGGAAGAAGATTTTCAGGTTTACCTTGCAACAGAACAGATTAAAACCATGCCCCTTCTTGTGTGGAACAAATGTCAAACCTTTCTTGAGGACTTCAAGCTCTATTTTTGCATATTGTTTCTCTGAATGATTCTAGACTTTACCTGGCTGTGGTTGTTGGCTGATCTTTGGCTGGATGCATTGTGGGCTAGTAAGATTTTAGTTGGTTAATTTGCATATATCCTATGAGCCTCTAGGACAAGAATTTTTAAGGAGCCACACAGCAAAAACCCAAGCCTGGCCAGTTTTTTTCTTTTAGTTTTTATGGATTTGTTTTATCTATGTGACTTGTTTTAGCTTGTTAGGAGGAATTTTTACAGATACCCTTATGGTAATGGATATCAGCTCGGTTAATGTAAGCTTACAAACTTGATTCCTGAGTATAACTAATGCACTCACCTAACTTCTGGAAAGATTGCACAATTAAGGCAACAGATCTTTGGACACATCATACGTTTATACACAGGGTACCCATGAGCATATAGAATATAGAAATACTGAATTTGGAGAGAGAGAATAGCTAGTTAGATATCCTATAGCAACCAGCCTGTGATGAGGAATCCTGAACAAATGACCACCCTAATGAAGATGATGAAGAAAGGACCACACTGAAACTGGAGAATGTACTCTTTGCCATCAAGCAAATGCAGTAGGAAACAGCATACCTGATGAGCTGTCTCAAAAGAAGAGTTGTACCTAAAGGACTGAGGATCCATAAGAAGCTCTACTGCAAATATAAGAACGATACCATCCAGAAAATGTGGGATGAAGCAGTCAAGAAAACCGGACTTTAAATTAGTTGAAATCCTACTAGCCCACAATGTGTCCCAGCAAGAAAAACTCCACAAGTATTTAAACCATTTAGCTCAGAGGATCTGCAACTTAATGGAGATTAAAACAAAAATCGATCCGATCATTGAAAGTACAAATCCTGGACCATGACTTAAGACAGAAAAAACAGCAAAAGCTATACAGGGACTGTATACAAGAAAAAATGGCATTGCCACAATTCCCAACAGGACATAAATGCCACCATGTTATGGACATGAGGAACAGGCACAGCCACCACTCCACCACACGTGGATTCAAACAATGAACAACAAGAAACCTCTGCACAGATCGCCACTCAGGTTTTTTTGGCATGGCAGGGATTCACCCAGACCGAATGAATGTTCTGTGGGAAGATAAACCTGAAAATCATTTTCCATGATAAAAACGACAAACCCAATAGAGAAAAGTGGACCAAACCTACCAGCGTTTGTGCACCCCCACATCCGAGCGTGTCAGCCTTTGAATCCAAATGTGAGGCTAAATAAGAAAAGCTCTCACAAAACTGCCAAACAGAAGATTCTTCAATCTCAACCCCAATGAAATCAATGCATTGAAAAATCTCTGCCAGGGCAGACTGATGAAAATTTATGAAGGCCGACAAAGGTGATGGCATCCTAGTGACCGATACCGACAATTACAATAGCAAAGATCCTTTGCATGCTGGGCAGCAACATGTACTAGAAGTGCCCCATCGAGAAAGTTAGAGATGCCTACACAAAGATTAATGAACTTCTCTTTCTTAGTGAACAGGGACTGATTAGTCAAAGGCTTCTGGACTTTATTATAGTTGAACATCGTAAGCTCCTGAATTTCTTTAGGATAATGAAGCATCAGAAAAATTTCCAGGACCCTCCTTATAGGCCAGTTGTTGCCAGTGGTGGAAGTATTAGAGCCAATCATACCACTGGCAGAGAGTAACCCCTCATTCTTGCGCAACACAAGTGACCTGCTCAGAAAAATCAGAAACATAAAGGTAAAAAAATAATCCATTTTAGTCTCAATCTATGTGTAGTCTCTCTACACAGTACTTACCCCATGAGTACTGTACAAGGGCAGTTACTGAAGCTCTGGAAGCAACTGGCATGACCCATAGATATGAATTAGAAACCGTGAACAGACTACTACGAATCCTTTTATGCAATAACTATTTTCAGTTCAACAGAAAATGCTTCAGACAAAAGGGATAGCCATGGCACCCAGCCTGGCAAACACAGCACTGTGAAAATGGGAGAGGGACCATATCTACAACTGCCCCTACTACAAAGAGATGTGCTGTTACTACAGATATATTGATTATAATTTGGGACAGCACAAAAGAGAGGCTACTACAGTTCTTAGACTACATTGGAAAATCTACAGATTTTCTCAATTTCACCAACAGGTGACAAATGCAAAGACACTGAACTTTACAGTATCGAAAGCAGTGGAAACAGATGAGCTCACAAACAACCTCTTTCAAAAACCTATGAGGGCCAGTCTTTTGCTTCTTAGGTCTGGCATGCACCCCTTTCTTACAAAAAAGAATGTCATCAACTCCCAGGGCCTACAATTGGCCAGAGTTTCCAAGGAGCTCAGAGAATTTATGGTCAGCATCATCAATCTTGAAAAGGATTTCTTAGAAAGAGGCTACAGCAAAAAAACTAATAAAGAACATCCTTGACCCCATAATTGAAAGAAAGCACTCCAACCCCGACCGCCAAGGAGGAGAAAGCAGAAAGATACCCTCAAGGAACTCAACATGACCATGACCTTTTCCACTGACTTCTACTCTCTGAAAAACATTAAGGAAAACTGGACTATTATCAGCAACAATCCTTCCATCAGCAGTTTTTTGCTGGATGTCCCAAAATTCAGTATCTGGAGAAACTGGAATCTAAAACAAATTCTTGACATTGCAAGCAAGGATTATGACCCTCTCCCAAAAAATTGACCAGGAACATTCCCATGCAACAAACAAGTGTGACTACTGTAAACACCCAAGTAACAATGACCAGTTCACCTGCCTGAATACAAAGAAAACCTTTCACAGCAAGTTATATGGGAACTGCCAGACAGAATGCATAGTGTACGAAGCTCAATGCACCCAGTTGTGCAGCATTCTGTTGGAAAAACAATTAGCAAATTAAAAAAAACTGAATAGCTCAACACCTGCATGATATCAAATACCAAAATGCAAACAAAGCTTTAGTCAAGCACCTCAGGGAATCCCATGGACACAAAGTTTATCTTTCATATCCTGGACAGGATCGAAAAACAAGAGTTCCAAGCACCAACGAATTACTTGGAGAAGCGAGAACTCTAATGGCAGATTAGGCTGAACGCCAACAGAGCCTGTAGACTGAACTCTCACATATCCATAACCAGCATACTAAACCTAAGGAAGCTTCACCATCACGCCCATTACCGAGAGTAAAAGGACTGTTTTACCCGATTATTCATTGAAATCTTGACTTCCAAAGACGGTCACTTAATGTCTTTCTGTAGTTTAGAAGTCAAGTCTGATGAAGTGATCTTTGAAAGCACATGGACTGTTACGATTTATTTTATTTCTTTCATTTTTTTATGTTTTATTTTAATATAAACATTAATTCTCTAACCATGATTTCCAGTTCAGCCTTTTATACCCTCTAACAGAGTAGTGCATGCAAGGCCCACATATCTTAAACACACTGTCCTCATTGGGTTCATTTGCATATATCCCATGAGCCTCTAACACATGAGTTTATAAGGAACCACACAGTAAAAACCCTAGTCTGGCCTGTTTTTTTTTTCTTGTAGCTCTTGCATATTTGATTTATCTATGACTTGTTTTAGCTTGTTAGGAGAGGTTTTTATAGGAACCCTTATAGTAACTGATATCAGCTGGGTTAATGTAAGGTTGCAAACTTTATTGCTCGGTGTAACTAATGCACTCCCCTAACTTCTCATTTGAAGATTCATCAAGAGTTACCGTGTCTGTTTTTTTGTTTTGATTGTACAGGAGAATCTTCTGCAGCATTTTGATAAATAAAAATCTATGTTAATCTCTGAGTTCAACCTGCTGGCTTAATTAGCTTAAAGCGATTTAGACACTCCTCTAAATTAGTTATTAGATTTGCCAATTATTTTCAACTCCTCTTCTAGTCTTTAATACTATGGAACAGTAACCATTATCCTTGGTTCCTTTTTTCCGTAAAATGCAAGAAGATTTTCAGGGAATCTGGGCATCAGGCTGGCTTCATTTGTGTGCCAGACACTGACTGGCGACACTGCTGTGGCTAGATTTAATTCCTCAGGCACATAATCATTCACCTGAATTCCTCTGGTGAAACATCTAGACCCTCTTAGGACTGGGAATAAGATCATACTGTGTGGCTAGAAGATTTCCCTCCATGGGTAAAAGAGAAATACTCTTGTCTGCCCTAGCATAAGGAATGAGTGAATATCTGCTGCATAATTGGGGAAAGGCACCCTGGGGCCCAAACAGTATCCTTGCTTTGTCTTCTTCCATTGAGTTTCTCAGGAAAAGAAAATATGAAAAAAGCTTTTTGTTTTCCTCTGTTTCATTGGACTTCACACTACTCAAGACTGGTGTGGTATCCTTCAAGGCCCCCGAGCCAGTGGAAACCACAACCCAAGCTGCGGAAGCCCTTACAAATGCCTTCTACGAACACCTCCAGGACTGCATGGATCAGGCAATCCCTAATAAAACCAAGACTCTTTCCACCAAGGGCAAACGTCCAGTCTGGTGGACCCCAGCCATAAACAAACTTTACAATAAGAGGAGAAAGCTGTTACATGATAGAGCAAAATCCATAAATGAGAAGACACCCTTGATCATTATTAGTAAAAAAAAACGAGCTCTCATAAAATCATCCAAGGCCAAATTTGAGAGAAAAATTGCAATAGATTCAAAAGACAATCATAAGGCCTTCTTCAGCTATGTTAGAAACCTGGGTGGAAACTCCCAGATATGCGCAGAATTAGTCCAAAATGATACAAAAATCACTGAACCCACTGACATTGCCAACATACTGGCAGACAGGTTTAGTGCAAACTTCAACCCCTTCTCCCCCCCAAAAGGAGAGATAACTATCCCAGCGGAGTGTAGCCTCCCAGACATCTCTAATGCGCAGGTGAAAGCTGCTCTCTCTAAAGCTAAAAACACAGCATCAGTGGGACTGGATGGTGTCCCCAGCTGTGTGCTACACGAACTCAACGAGGAACTAAACCCGCATATAAGGCAGCTGTTTAATCTTAGCCTTACCACAGGATACGTGCCCAAGGAGTGGCGTACGGCAACTGTGGTCCCACTCCACAAAGGCGGTACCTCTACGGACCCTGGAAATTACTGCCCCATAAGCTTAGGCCTGGTCTGCAAAGCTATGGAGAGGATCATAATGGAACTCATAAACAAAGACATAGGGGACTTGCAGACATTGGACCCGACCCAGTTTGGCTTTGTCAAGGGCAGATCATGCCTTTTGAACTTGGTCGACTTCTTCGAAACAGTCACCAAGGCCATTGATGAGGGAAAGGCAGTCCATACAGCCTACCTTGACCTTGCAAAAGCTTTCTACACAATACCCCATTCGGGTATTATAGAGAAACTTACCAGCTTAAATGTAAACCCATATGTCACAAGATGGGTTGCAAACTGGCTAAAGGACAGAACCCACAGGGTTAGAGTTGCTGGCACCATGTCAGACTCCAAGCTGGTCACAAGTGGGGTCCCACAGGGCTCAGTCCTTGGCCCCCTGTTAGGCATCTACTTCTCCGAAGTACAGGCAAACATAGGAGGACTATGGCTGACAAAGTTTGCAGATGACTGCAAACTGGGCGCCATAGTGGAAAGTACATCGGACACAGATATCCTTCAGAGGGGTCTCACGGAAACTGATAACTGGTGCCAGAGCCATGGCCTGAAGTTAAATGCCAAAAAATGTATAGTCATACCCTTCGGGAAAAACAAGGTAACCCCAAGCTACCATATAGGTGGCAATCCATTAAGCACAGAAGAGGTTAACGGGGACCTGGGGACCCAGGTTGACAGTGGCCTTTCTTTTGACACTCACATTGCTAAAGTGGTTAGAAAGACCTTGTACATTGCCCACCTGATCATGAAGGGATTCACATCCAGATCAAGTGAGGTCATTGTTCCCCTGAACTCTTCACTTATCAGACCAATGATCGAGTACAATGCCCCATTCGGGATGTATCTCACCCAACACCTGCAGTAATTGGAGAGACCCCAAAAGTTCCTCACCAAAAGGATAAAGGGACTCCAAAATCTGTCATATGCTGCCAGAGTGAAGAAACTCCAGCTCTATTCAGTCGCATACCGCCTGCTCAGAGGTGACCTGTGCCTGACATACAAGGCCATGTCCAACCCGGAATTAATGGACATGCTCCACCTCAAAAATCCAAATCTACCAGATCCACTAGAGCAAGCGACTTAAACCTTAGCACGGATATAAATAGGACATGCTGGAGGGATAGATTTGTCACCCAGAGACTCCCTATGCTGTGGAATAAAATCCCAGTCCATGTGAGGCAGAGCACCTCGCTGGCTCTGTTCAAGAGAAATCTTGACCGGTGGATGGGAGATCGTAGGTTTACCCCGGGAATCATCTCTGTGTCACTGCTGGACAGAGGCACAACAAACTAATGGGCACAGTATTTTTTAACATAAGGGATGGCGTAAGCCACAAAACTTTGGGCTAGGCTTATAAATGCCTTAGGGCAGATAGCCTAGTATAAACCTATGAACCTATGGGAATTGCTAGAGTGTTAATTTCCACTTTTCCTTTTCCTACTACCTCTTCAGGAAAGAGTTTCCTCACTTTCTGATTTTTCAGTGATAAGAAAAAGCTCAAACTCTACCATAGATTGCTGTGAGGGAAAGGTTTGTTTTTGCTTTCTTAAATTTTGTATTACTTAAACTCCTATTTTTTATACTCTGATTTTTCTTTACACTGTGTTTTACTTGTATTCTGCTTTTAATTGCATATCTTAACTAGGAGAGAGACCACAGCTGTGTCTCGTAAGTTGCACAGAAATTAACCCCCCCCCCCCCCCACCGTGGCACTGTTTTTGAAATCAACTGTCTTTGGTCGCCTACCCCTTAAGTTAATTTGAGCATATATTTCCTTGCCTCTCCTCTTTCATTGGCTGTTGTGTGTAAGCACAAAATTTTCATGTTGTGAAATCCCTGCCTTTCGATTATTTATTTACTGGCCATCCCACTGTGTTCTGTTCAGCCAGAATATAAAGTGGACACCCCCTTCCAGTCTGTGTTGCTGTTTAAATTGGTGGCTGTCTGATTAGAGTGCTAAAGCTTAGGTTACCCCCTCTTTCATATCCAACTGTTTATTGTGCATTGCAGCTTTTAGGATATTAACCCATTTTTAACATCTTGCCTTCAAAATGTGCAACATCTAGTCCAAGACGACCAATTAACCTGCCTCTCAGGAACCTCTTGGGATTAATACTTCTCTTGCTTCTGGTGAGTAGGAACATAGGGACATTATTTCCTGGAGACTGCTGATCACCAGAAAGCCTCGTAACTTCATAAGTGCAAGCTTAGAATTTGTGGTAGCAGAATGCATGTATTCCTGACTGTTTGGACAGTGCATGTCTGTGTTGGACCTTTATTATTGGCTGGTATTCAGGGCATCTACCAGGGAAAGTCTAATACAAGCCTACAAGACCCTTGCATCATCTGGGAAAAGGCTGTTGATCACCAGTGAACCTGTGGGCCTGCTTCTCATCTTGGGATTGGTGCTACTGTTATGCTTCTGGTGAGTGAAGAAGCCAGGGAGCATTGTATACCAGCAGTGTGAAGCTGGAGTGAGACCAGGACAAGTAGTAGCCATTCAGTAGCCAATCCCATCTTTTTTTCATCATTCTTGATAAAAAGTAATTCTTTTCAGTAAGTGCTGCTTGATTAGATGCTGTCTAACCTAACTTAAGAATCTCTCTAAGTACTTCCTCCATAAATCATCGTGGTTTACTTATTTCCTGTCAAGTGTTTGGCAGTGCCCTGTATAGGTGGAGACACCTTGAGATGACATTTTTCCTGTAAATGCGCCCTTGGAATTTTACCAAATACCTAGTTGCACTCAGGGCAACTAGTTTGCAGTGACAAGCACCACCACCACAGCTGCAAACCAGATAAATTCTCTGGACATAACTTTATATTCTCACTGCAACCATTTACTCAATAAAAAAGGCCTGTTGCCATGGGTATGAACGTTCCCACTTTACCAGTTTGGTGGATATAGGCATCATGAGATAATGTAGAAACTTTCGTTTTTACTGATAACCAGCTAATTTTCAAACTGATATGGTATAAAAGAGGAATTTACAGTGTCATTAGAGGCAAAACTCTCAAAAAAGCACTCCTAATGTCAGGTTGTCAGTAATACAAACATGCCATACTCATCACACACAGTTCAAAGCGCACACATGCCCGCATATGCCGAGACACTTAAATGCAACCTTCCTAAGCCCCAAAGACAACCTAGATGAAGTACTCATAAATACCATTAACCACACCAAGTACACATATCTAAGCCCATAAGGCAAGTCACCATGCAATCGAGCATTCTAGTCATTGGAGACTCTATTTTGAGATGCACTGATGTCCCTCTCATCTGGCTGAGTAAGGAGAAAGTTATGGTCAGTTATGTAATTGGCCAGGATCTGGCACACTGTGCAGACAACTCTGGTCAAAGGACCACAAGAACCAATATGACTTTTAGTTCATGTAGGTGTAAATGACCTGAGAAAAATATTCCTAGACTGTATGAAGAGAGACATTATGGAGTGCTTAGAATGTGCTTCTCAGGCTAGTATGAGCATTTTACCTTCAAGGATGATGCAAAAATACAAACAAAAGATGACTGACTTTAATTGGCCTACTTTTTCATGTGATTCTAATAGGGGTGTATTTGTCAGCATGGAAGGAGATGGTCAAAAGACCACATTGCTTTGCTGGGATGGCCTGTACCACTCCCCTCTAGGCTTCAAATAGCTGAAACATTGACCTCCTGCATATAGTCCCTTTTTAAAGCTATGCCAAACTGAAAGTACTTCTGACATTGCAAATCAAAAGCAAGAAAGTCTAATAGTGTTACTGCTCAATACTGCAAATCTAAAACTTCATCCTGTACAAGTTCTCCTCAACCTAGAGAATGCTTAAGTCAGTACAGTCAGAGACCTGGCTTAAAGCTGCGACGAACACAGGCAGTGCAAGGTTAGAATAAATTCCACACATTGTAGACCAGTCACTGCACAGACTGGGACTAAAGGTGGAGGTGTCTTGATTTACATCAAAAATAAATATACCTCAAAGGCTGGTCAAACAGGATGATTTACTTGAGCTTCTCCATGTTAAAATCACCACAGGCAAAATCCTATACCACTTAATTGCAAACTAATTGGCCCCCTGTGACTCAGGAAAGCCATAATATGTATTTAAACTTATCAGAAACACTTCACCATACAACCAAATACCATATTTAGGGGGGACTTCAGTTATCCCACTATTAACTGGAAATCATATATGACACTAAATGTGCAGGCAAAGAGATTCCTGGATTTTGAAAACGCCCGTTGGACTAGATCGTCATTACACCAACCAGGCATGCAAAAATACTGTCTGTGGTCCTTATTAGTATGGGAGAATGCTGAACACCACCTAGTATAAAACGTTCTCTGGTATGATCAGACCACACAATGGTGTCCTTGGAATTAAAGATAAATCATTGAACCCCAGAAAATCCTGGAATGTTTTGGAACTACTCAAGGCCAATTTCCTACTATTAAGTGATAAGGTGGCAACATTTCTAGCTTCTATAAACCCTGAGAAAACTGCTGCCTACATGGAACTGTTCACAGAAACCCTATACACTAATGTTAATAGCTGCAAACATAGAGGCAGCTGTACTTGCTAGGAAGAACAGACCCAAGTCAAAAAAACAAGCCACCCTGATGGAATTGCAGCAACAGTAGGTTGTATAACATAAGGAAGAAAATCATGGCAAAAATTAGGTGTAGCACCCAGCAGGATAAACGCCCTCTCAACTAAACAAAAACTCAGAGGAAAAATCTACCAAAGCCAAATTTGAGAAATTTACCTTCCATGGCTAAGGACAATGACAAGGCATTCTTCAGCTATGACTGCATCCTCAAAGGCAATACACAGTTATGTGCATAGCTCATTGTTTATGGAGACATCTATAATGATCCAGAAGATATAACAAACCTACTGGCAGACCAATTCTGCTCCAACTTTATCCTTCTTTACCCCTCAACCTACCATCAGATACAACTTCTACTACTATCACTAGGGAACAGGTTCTTAATGCTCTTTCTAAGGTCAAGACACTGCATCAGTGGGCCCAGGATATTTTCTGAATAGCATGAAGCATGACCTCTCAGACCCTCTGGAAATGCTATTCAACTGTAGCATCCATACAAGCTTCATGAATACAGAACAGCAACAGCCCTCCCCTCTGCACAAAGGAAGGGCCATCTACAGACCCTGGAAACTACAAACCCACAAGTTTCACTAGTCTTGTGTACAAAGCCATGTAAAGAATCATGGAAATGATCTACAGTGACATTGGAAACCTCCAGATACTGGACCCAACCCAATTTGGTTTCACCAAATGCAAGTCATGCCTACTCAACCTGGTGAACTACTTTGAGAAGGTCACAAAAGCAATGGAAGAGGGAAGGTTCACACTGCCTACCATGACCTGGCAAAGGTATTTGACATGATACTCTACTTGGGCATTGTTGACAAACTGTAGAGGTTGGGTATAAGCCCTTATGTCACCAGTGAATAACCATTTGGCTCAGAAACAGGACATGGGAAGTTAGAACTAGAGTCACCTCTACAAAGAGGCTAGTCACAAGTGGAGTCTCTTTGGGAACATTCCTGTGATTGATCCTTTTTGGCTTTTAATTCTCTGAAATTTAAGGCTAATGTCATATACCATCATCTGCACTGAAGCAGCTGTATTGGCCTCTGCCTGTCTAAATTTGCAGATGATTGCAAATTAGAAGTCATAGAATCCCCACCGACACAAATGTTCTTCAGGAAGGGCTGACACAGGCAAATAGCTGGTACCAGAGCCATGTACTAAAACTAAATGCCAAGAAATGCATAATAGTATCCTTCAGGAAGTCCTCCATGCCTAGTTATTATCAAATTGACAACACCCCCCCCCCCAAGAGTTGACCCAGTAGTCCGTGATTTGGGGACACGCGCACAGAAATCTAGCCTTTGACCATGTGTCTACATCAGTGAGAAAATCATTTGCTGTGCAACTTATAAAGGTGGGACATCCAGGTCCAAGGAGAGATCATTGTTCCACTGTATTTGGCAGTCATCGGACCTACCATTACGTATAATGTCCCTTTTGGTATGTACCGAACTATACATATCCAGCAATGGAACATTCATAGAGGTCCTTCACTAAAAGAATACAGGGTACAAGTAATGTGTCCTGTGCAGACTGCCTCAAGGCCCTATCCTTTATATTCCATTTCCTACAGACTGAGATCTCTGCCTTGCATGCAAGGCTTTGGAACACCCCCCACTCTATTTCTACTACATATCCACAAAACAGCACCAGAATCACCCAGTCTAAAGACATAAACATTGCCTGTGATATAAATAGGACCTGCTAGAGAGACATCTATGTATCCTGGAGGACAACCCTTTCCCTTGAACAGGTTCCTTGCCCTTGTGAAGCATAGTTCCTCCCCAACCCATTTCAAGTGTAATTGGATGGGGAGCAGGAAATTCATCCCTGGTGTGGCTCCTATGTCTTTAATGAACACAGGCAGCCTGTAAATGGTTATTTTCCCAGGCCCCTGCTTGTAAATGCTCCATCTCCCAAGCCCCCTACTTGCATGTGTAGATGGGATGCATGGCTCTGCTTAAAAGGTACTTGTGGTCATTAGCTTTTTAAACACTTGTGAGCCTAAGAGTAGGGATTGGAGGGAGAATGCTGTCTGTGCTTTGGGATTTTCTTCTCAACCAGATTCTGATTTTGAGGAAAGTTTCAGGTCTTCTTTCAAGACTTTCCTTTCTCATGTACTTGTATCAACATATATGTTCAGGATGTTCTAGTCTACATCCACAAGGCATGCCAGTATCCTTGACCTGTGCCTAACAAACATGGGGGAACTTTGCACCCACCTGAATGTAATAACCTTGCTTGTCAAGTTGGACCATCAAGTTGTATACTTTCAAATTAAACTAAAATGTGAAACCCTATCTAATCCTTGATATAGGAATTATCCCAAAGTAAATACCCTACTACTGAGTGATGCTCTAGTAAATTTTCATGACCTTCAAAATCACATGAAATCTGCCGCCTCTGCAGAATTATTCAGAGTTCCCATATACCATCATCTGCACTGAGGCAGCTGTATCCACCCAAAATAAGAACAGGCCTGACTCCATGAACAAGTCATCCTGGTAAAAACCGAGCATCAACAAGATATAAAACAAAAGGAAGAAAACCATGGCCAAAGGAAGGAAGTACAATGCCCAGCAAGGTAAGAAACCCCCTCATCAAGTAGCGAAGTAAGCAACTCATGTCTAAAGTTCATCAAAGTCTAATATGAGGTCAGGATAGCCTCTCAGGCAATGTAGTACCATAAAGTCTTCAGCTATGTTGTTAGCCTCAAAGGTCATAAAGTGTGTTGAACTGATTGTAGTGGCACCACCTATATGGAGGTGGAGGATATAGCAAATCTTTGGCTGATTTAAATTTAGCTCAAATTTCTTTGCTTCCCCTTTGACACCTTCTTTAGAGGTACCATCGACCATAAACCCACCCCTTCCAGCTGTCACTAGAAATCAAATCCTCAAGGTTCTCACAAAGGCAAAATAATACTGCATCTGTGGGCCCAAGTAATATCACAAGATGCTCCTGAATGTCACAAAAACATTCTACTTTTATGCCTAAACTGGCCTCCGAGTATATATTGACAGTCTGTTAATCTCCCTGTTTTTTTCTTGAACCCCAAAAAAAACATTCTTGGTACTCTTGATGCCTACTGGCATCTCAAAATACCTAGACAAAAATCAGTTATTCAGGAATGCTGATCAGCCTTTTGTCTTCTATGAGGGTAAGAGAAAAGGAAAACCAGTTTTAACACAGACCAGTTCTCGATCATCTCTGTGCTTTCTTTTTGCTATTGCCATTATAATAAGCCACTTTCAGACAGGTATAGCACCCATTTCACTTGGCCTTTGGCCTTGTTTGCCTTATAGAATGGAGTAGCACTGAAGTATTTTACAGGCAGCAGCTTGGTCCTCTACATACTTTTACAAAGTGGATTCCTTTTCCCATTCCAGTACAGGCTTGCCTAGGACCATGTTCCAAGGACTTTTGGATATTTAATCGATTCCCCAACCCCGACCCCCATTTTTTTTTGTTTTCTAAGCTATGGTAATCTACCAAAGTAGCTTAAGCTACTGCAACAGTGATCTAACACTAAACATTTACTGATGCGTAAATAAATGCACCATAATAGTACATGCTCTGAGATCACTGTTGTACCATCACATTAGGTCCCTACTTCTGTGTTTTTGATTGCCAGAGTGTGGATATATATGTGTGTATCCATATGTGTGTAATACATACATATGTGTATATATAACGCATGTGTGTTTGTGTGTGTGTATGGGGATGCACAAGCCAGTGCATTTCTTTGTGCCAGTCCCAAGCCCGTATAAATGGGGAGGGTTGCATCAGGAAGGGCATCCAGCGTAAAACTTGGTCAAATTACTCATGCGGACATCAGTAAATATTTACATACTGGATCGGTCGAGGCCCGGGTTACCGACCGCCACCAGTACTGTTAGCCAGCAGGGTGCTGGCGGAATTTGGGCTACTGTTGGCCGAAGGAGGAGAGGAGGTGGAAGGCATGGCTGAAGGCAGGAAGAGAGGAGAAAGGCTAGGACTCTGGTAGTGAGGGTCGGAACTTTGTATGTTGGCAGTATGACTGGTATAGGGAGAGAGAGAGCAGATATGATGGCTAGAAGGAAGGTTGGTATATTGTGTGTGCAAGAGACTAGATGGAAGTGGAGTAAGGCTAGGTGTATCGGAGGTGGGTTCAAATTGTTTTATCTTGGTGTGGATGGGAGGAGAAATGGTATAGGAATTATCCTGAAGGAACAGTATGCTAAGAATGTTTTGGAGGTGAAAAGTGTCAGATAAAGTGATGTTTATGAAGCTGGAAACTGATGGTGTAATGATGAATGTTAGTGCATATGCTCCACAAGTTGGGTGTGCGATGGACGAGAAAGAAAAATCTTGAAGTGAGTTGGATGAAGTTCTGATGATTGTACCCAAGGGTGAGAGAGTGGTGATTGGAGCAGATTTCAATGGGCATGTTGGTGAAGGGAACAGAGGGGATGAGGAAGTGATGTGTAGGTATTGTGTTAAAGGAATGCAGAAGGTCAGATGGTACTGGATTTTGCAAAAATGGACATGGCTGTGGTGGATACGGATTTTATCAAGAGGGAGGAGCATAGGGTGACATACGAGTGGAGGAAGATGCACACAGGTGGATTATATTTTGTGTAGGAGGGCCAGTTTGAAGGAGATTGGAGACTGTAAAGTGATGACCGGGGAAAGTGTAATTAGGCAGCATAGTATAGTCGTTTGTAGGATGAAGTGGGTGATCATGAGGAGTGTGAGGGCAGCACCAAGGATCAAATGGTGGAAATTGAAAAAGGGTAATTGTGAGGTGGAGTTCAGGGAAGAGTTAAGACAGGAACTGGGTGTCAGTGAAGAGTTACCAAATAGCTGGGTAACTATGGCAGAGCTAGTATGTGAGATGACTAGAAAGGTGCTTGGTATGACATCTGGATGGAGGAAGGACGTCAAGGAGACATGTTGGTGGAATGAGGAAGTACAGGAGTGTATACAGAGAAAGAGGTTGGCAAAGAAGTGGGATTGTAAGAGACGAAGAAAGTAGACAGGAGTATAAGGAGATGAGGTGCATGGCAGAGAGAGGTGGTGAAGGCTAAGGATGAGGCATATGAAGAGTTGTATGAAAGGGTTGGACACTGAGGAAGAAAAGGACCTGTACTGATTGGCTAGAAAGAGGGACCGAGCTAGGAAAGATGTGCAGCAGGTAAAGGAGATAAAGGATAATGAGGGAAACATACTTACATGTGAGGAGAGTGTGTTGAGGAGATGGAAAGAGTACTTTGAGGGGTTGATGAATGAAGAGAATGAGAGGGAGAGAAGGTTGGATGATGTTGGGATAGTGAATCATGAAGTGCAATGGATTAGCAAGGAGGAAGTAAGGATCGCTATGAAGAGGATGATGAATGGAAGGGCTGTTGGTCCAGATGACATACCTGTGGAAGCATGGAAGTGTTTAGGTGAAATGGCAGTGGAGTTTTTAACCAGATTGTTCAATGAAATTTTGGAAAGTGAGAGGATGCCTGAGGAATGGAGAAAGTGTTTTGGTACCGATTTTTTAAGAATAAGGGTGATGTGCATAGCTGTAGTAACTACAGAGGGATTAAATTGATCAGTCACAGCATGAAGTTATGGGAAAGAGTAGTGGAAGCTAGGTACTGAAGGGACATTATGATTAGTGATCAGCAGTATGGTTTCATGCCTGGAAAGAGCACTACAGATACGATGTTTGTTCTGAGAGTGTTGATGGAGAAGTACAGAAAAGGTTAGGAGGAGTTGCATTGCGTTTTTGTAGACTTGGAGAACGCATATGACAGGGTGCCTAGAGAGGAGTTGTGGTATTGTATGAACGCATATGACAGGGTGCCTAGAGAGGAGTTGTGGTATTGTATGAGGAAGTCGGGAGTGTCAGAGAAGTATGTGAGTGGTACAGGATATGTACAAGGGTAGTGTGACAGCAGTGAGGTCTGCAGTGGGAGTGACAGATGCTTTTGAGGTGGGATTGCATCGAGGTTCAGCTCTGAGCCCTTTCTTATTCACAATGGTGATGGACAGGTTGACAGACTAGATCAGACAGGAGTCCCCGTGGACTAGGATGTTTGCAGATGACATTGTTATCTGTAGTGAGAGTAGGGGAACAGGTGGAGGAGACCCTGGAGAGATGGAGATATGCTCTAGAGAGCAGAGGAATGAAGATCAGCAGGACTAAGACGGAATATGTGTGAGAAAGAGAGGGAGGATAAGAGGAATGGTGAGGATGCAAGGAGTAGAGGTGGCAAAGATGGATGAGTTTAAATACTTGGGATCAATAGTTCAGAGTAATAGTAAGTGTGGAAGAGAGGTAAAGAGAGTACAGGCAGGATGGAGTGGGTGGAGAAGAGTGTCAGGAGTGATTTGTGACAGACAAGTACCACTAGGAGTGAAAGGGAAGGTCTACAAGAGGGTAGTGAGACCATCTATGTTATATGGGTTGGAGACAGTGGCATTGACAAAAAGGCAGGAGTTACAGCTGGATGTGGTAGAGTTAAAGATGTTAAGATTTGCACTTGGTGTGACGATGGTGGACAGGATTAGGAATAAGTATATTAGAGTGTCAGCCCGGGTTGGAAGGTTTGGAGACCGCCAGAGAGGCAAGATTATGTTGGTTTGGACATGTGCTAAGGAGGGATGCCGAGTATATTGAGGAAAAAGATGCTAAGGATGAAGCTGAGGAGGGATGCTGAGTATATTGAGGAAAAAGATGCTAAGGATGAAGCTGAGGAGGGATGCTGAGTATATTGAGGAAAAAGATGCTAAGGATGAAGCTATCGGGTAACAGGGAAAGACGAAAGCCTAAGATAAGGTTTATGGATGTAGTGAGAGAGGACAATGCAGGTGGTTGGTGTGACAGAGCAAGATGCAGAGGACAGGAAGAAATGGAAACAGGTGATCTGCTGTGGCAACCCCTAACGGGAACAGCCAAAATAAGATGATGATTGACTGGATCTTGACCAACTCTCCAAACAACTATTGTAACACTTCTACCTTCCCTGACTCTATTAGTGACCATTCTCCCATCTCTGTCGGCAATCTCCTCATCTCTCCAAGCCCCATCTCTAAAGAGATTGTGGGAAACTGACTAATTTTTCCCCTGAAACCTTTAACTATAGACACTCTGCCATCAACTGGTCTTCCCTAAAAACTCTCCGGCTCAATGATGCTGTTACTAAATTCAACCAAGAAAAAATGTAGACCCACAAAGACCAGGAACAGCCAAATCCAAAATGGGTGAGCGGAAGCAATAATTCAAATGCTGCTACTGAAAAAATCCAAGTTTATTCCACCACAGAGACTCGAAAAATCCACACAATGTTACCACACAGAACGTTACCACAAGCGCTTTCGCTCGGATCCTTCCGAGCTTTATCAAGTGACAATAAAACAACAGTGTTTTCCATTTATATACATTTGCTTAAATACAAATTGATTCATTAATTATGCAAATGGTTTCTTAAAGATGCAATGTTTCAAATCAGATCACTAAGCCTAAAATTTCATGTTAAGTTAAAAGCCACAGAATAAATGTGTATCAAAAGAATGTTGTATGTAATAAATAATAAATATACATGTTAAATTAAAAAGGACATTTTTCTAAAAATCGCTTTAAAAGTCAATTTTAAAAATCTAGATCAATGGATGTAGGGGCTTAGTGATCTTTAACACAATATACTTTTGCCCAAATATGTCTGGAAATGGCACGTGTAATTTTTACCATTTAATGGGCTTGGAAGGCATTGAATATAACTTGCACAAGATGCAATTAAAAGTATTGCACAGGACATGTTTAAAATAATACTGCAATTTATTTTTGAGTAACACATAGCATTGCAGTTTATTATGGTATAACGTGTGTAACATTGATTATGTTTTTTAAACAAGCATATTGTTTAATAAGTAGATTTGAAACATTGCATCTTTAAGAAACCATTTGCATAATTAATGAATCAATTTGTATTTAAGCAAATGTATATAAATGGAAAACACTGTCGTTTTATTGTCACTTGATAAAGCTCGGAAGGATCCGAGCGAAAGCGCTTGTGGTAACGTTCTGTGTGGTAACATTGTGTGGATTTTTTGAGTCTCTGTGGTGGAATAAACTTGGATTTTTTCAGTAGCAGCATTTGAATTATTGCTTCCGCTCACCCATTTTGGATTTGGCTGTTCCTGGTGGTAATGTTCTGTGTGGATTTTTCGAGTCTCTGTGGTGGAATAAACTTGGATTTTTTCAGTACTAAATTCAACCACATTTTCCTTGATGTCCTAAACTCTCTTGCCCCAACTCGCAAAATCAGAACCAAATCTAATTTCACACCTTGGCTCTCCAAAGCTACTCATGCTTTGATGCATGAAAGAGATGCTCTATGGATAAAATGGCAAGCCACTAAAATTCCTACCTTTCTCCAAGGTTATAAGCAACTCCGAAATTGTGTAAAAAAAAAAAAACCTTATTCTGGATAAACATCAGTATTTCACTAAATTTCAAAGATCTCCCCCAAATGACCCCCCAAAATTCTGGAGTACTATCATGTCCTGCTCCACACTGGTTTATTCTCCTACTATCCATAACCCTTTCCCAGATCACTATCCCTCTGAAACTGCAGACTTGCTCAACAAGCACTTCATAGACAGCATCTCTAAACTCCTACCCCCTGGTAACTCTGCTCATCCCAACTTTTGTGTCACCCTCACCTCACCCTAAACTCTATGCTCCTTTGTATTCCAACCCTTTACCTTGCTACCTGTTTCTACTAAATACATCAAATCCCTGTTTCTTAAACTAAAACCATGCTCTCTGGTCACTGATAAACTCCCCCCTCAATTTCTGAAAATTGCTGCAGACTGTTGCAAATCCTGTATTTGTCCTAATAAACCACTCCATTCAGGAATCTGCCATACCAGAAATATGGAAATCCTTCTATACCACTCCTCTGCACAAAGGTGGCAACTCTGTTGAACTCTCTAACTATAGATCAATCGCTATTCTCTTACCGCTCTTTAAGATCCTTGAAAAATGTCTACATACTCAACTACTGTCCTATTTCATTCACTAAAATCGCCTCACCCCTTCACAACATGGTTTCTGCCCTAAATACAGTACCTTGACTGCCTTACTATGTTTTACTCAAAAGGTCGCAGAAGCTAGGGACAACAACCTCCTCATCTGTCTATTCCTTGATCTCTCTAAAGCCTTCAACACGGTTTCATCCAATCCTTAACAAACTCAGACCTAAACCTCTCTGCTCCTACTCATGGCTAGTTCCAATCCTACCTTACTGGCAGAAAAGCTGTTAGATTGCATTAGGCATTCTCACCCTTACTTGGTGTTCAAACAGGAGTACCCCAAGGCTCCATATTTGGACCGCTCCTTTTCACCATTTTTACCAACAACCTACATTCATCCTGCAGTCTCTCATCTGTGATACAATATGCAGATGACTCTACTCTCATCCATCTCCAATACTATCTGTGAAATACACACACTAACAAAGAATTCCTTTTTCTTTGAAAAATGGCTCGGAAATCAACTAATCCTTAACCTGAATAGAACTCAACTCTTCCTACCTCAGACTCTCTCTCACCTTAAATCCAACTTTTCTCCCTAGATGGCACCACTATCTCTCATGCCTCACACACCAATCTCCTTGGGGTAATTGATGACTAACTTGCACATGCAACAGGCCATCAAAATACCCACCAAAAACTTGGAGTACTTTATAGGAACAAAACATTCCTCACTACTGCCACTAAATGCACTATTATGCAGGCATTTCTCATACCTAGTCTTCTCTTCACTTCCGCCATACTTACCAATATCCAAACTACCTCAGAGCAGAAACTGGAACAAACATGCAACAAAACTGCCAGATTTATTCTAAACCAACCACTCTCGTCGCATCACTGCCTCTCAATAAACAAACTTCAGTGGTTGGAATTTCTGCACCTTCTCTTACAATCGCAGCTCCACACTACCTCTTCCATACTCAGCCCCTCTGCCTGCCCTGCTCCCACCTCCGATGTTACTCTACTCTCCCCCCAGCCTCTCCAGAGTGCTGGTCGGCATCTTTCCATTTATAAACCCAAAAGGAATATTGCAAACTAGAAACACTCTGTCACAAAATTGGAACAAATTCCCTCTCCATATTAAATCCAACCTTTCCTTTCCCAGTTTTAAAAAGGAGCTTAAATCCCACCTACTAAACTTAAAATGAAGCCGTTGCCATGACCACATGTAGTCTGTGTCCTTCTGTATAACCTTTTACATCTCCTAACTTTCGTCCTCTGTTAGTAACTTCTGCTTAAGCTAACCTCCTAAACCCTGAGCTCTGCTACTATAGCCCCCTCCTTTGTCTCCCCCCTTCCATTCTCTACACTATCTATCTTTTTTCCCCCACTTCCTATCAGATGCCTACATTTTCCTTTTGAACAACCATTATCTTATATCTAGTAAATTTAGACCACTACTATCATTGCAAACCTTAATGTTCATATTTTTTTTCTCTTTATAATTTTCGTATTTGCATTGTTTTTAATAGTTTTTGTCTTGTATATTTATCTTTGCTTATGTTTGCTGGGGTTCTTTCACCTTGGGTCTCCACTGAAAATGGGTTGCTTACTATTAATGCATTGCAACCTTTTCTTTACAATTGATTCTTTAATATTTGTATATTGTCACTTTATCTTTACTTATGTTTGGGGCATTTCCCCTTGGGGGAAAATGGGTTTGTTTGCAAACTCAGTTGGACTAACCCAGTTAAATGTGAATAGTGTGTGCGTGTGTATTTGTGATATATACACTATCCTTATGTATATAGTTACTCCCATTATGTTTCCTTGCATTTTCCCATTTCAGGGTTATGCTATTGCCTCTTCTTGGGCCAAGAAAGCACTGATTGCTTTGGTCCTCTGTCTTTTTATATGGAGCTTTGTTAAAAGGGCATGTGGAAGGTGCCCTAAGATTTGAAAAGCTAGACAGTTGATGAGGGTTGGACTCAAATAGCTTAGGCTAATGCAACAGTGATCTAACATCTGTTGTTGTGGTAGGTTTACTTGCACAACTGTGATTTCCTCATGTCAGCCATAATATCCATGCAGCACTTACTGCCCTTATATACTGTGTTTTTTTAATTTTATTTTACTTGATTCATATCACCCTCACATTAACTTTTTTAAACACACTTTCTTAAATACATCCTTGTCAAACTGAGTTGCAAATTTTCCCAGAAATGTAGACTAATACCAGTCACTACAGCATGGGCCACCCTTTACTCAACTTTATATAGCATACACCTTCTTTAATTTGTTTATACTTCATTAACCCTTCATCTAGCAAGTTTCCCAACATTAATTGCCATAAGAAATCTTGCATGTCCTCAACTTCTTTGAAACAGTTTTGCCTCTGTTTTAAAGTTATTTTACGCTTTTCTCACCCCTTCCATTGATTATATCTATCCATTATTTTTTCATATGTTAAATATCTATTTGGCAGTTTACCTTCTACTTTTCAGCATCCATAATTTTTTTATGCACACACTTCTATTAACTTGCTTATGCCCCCCCCCTTTTCTTCTTCCCTTTAAACTTTCCATATGTGTTTACATTTTTTTTGCATATTTTTCCTACCACATCCTTATTTCCCCATATCTTGCCTCATTTCTCACTGTCTTAACACCCAAATCAAAATAAAGGTGCATCAGTCCCCCCTGTTCCCATTTTTTACATGGCATTGGGGTGTCATGTTAACTATCACCATCTTCCCTCAATTCAATGCCTGACTGTCTCAGATCTTTTCTCACACAGTCCATCCACGTCTTTGCTGGATGCCCTCATTTCCTTTTACCTTTCCCAAATCATTCACCAGACTGTCTTCTCTTCTGCATGTGCCCAAACCGCCATGTTTGTTCACTTGATTTTCTGCAATTGGGCTTATTTTGACTTCTGTTCTTATGCCCTCAGTTCTGCATCTATCCCACACTGTACATCCTACCACCCTTCTGAGGCACTTCATTTCCATCACTTCTAGTTTTCTCATCTGCTGTGCCTTTACTGCCCATGTTTCTGTATCGTGCAGTAGTACTGGTCACACCACTGTTTTGTACACCTTACTTTTCAGCTTCTTTGGAATTTTTCTGTCATACACTACACATTACAACCTATGCCAGTTGGCAGCAGCCCTTCTGATACTAACTTTGACCTCTTCATTCAGACTTCCCTTCTCCTCAAACACCCATCAGAGATACTTGAAACTGTTGACCTGTTCCACTATCTTTCTATCTCTATTCTCAGGTGCTTCTGATTTCTCCAGTTTGCTACCATTACCACTGCCTTATCTATGCTTGGTTTCATCCCATGTGCCTTCGGTTTTGCATTCCATTCTCCTATCCTTTGCTGACATTCTTGATCAGAGTCTGCCTATAATGCCACATCTGCTTACAGCATCTTTATTTATCTTTCCCCTCCAACCAGTTTGCTATGTAGTCCATCATGAGTATGAACAGCAGTGGTCTCAGAGCTGAGCATTGGTGCACACCCACAGCAAAATGGAACCCTGTTCATAATTGAGTTATTGGGTCCTTGTACATAGCATTCACTAATTCTACCAATGTTTCTGGGACTTCAAACCACCACAGTACTGCCCAAATAGGCTTTCTTGGGGCTTTATCATATGCTTTGTCCAAGTCTAGGAATGCCCAGTTACACTCTTTCCTCATCTCTAGCTTCTTCAAAACCATCTTTCTCATTGCAAACATCAGGTCAGTTTTGTTGCATCCTGATCTGAATCCGAACTGTTCATCTCTCATCTTGCTCTCTACTACTGTGTGCATCTGTTTATCAATCACCCTCTCCAGAACTTTCATGTAATGTGACAAGTTTGTCTGTACTGGCCACAGTTGTGGATGTCCTCTTTGTTGTACACTGGCACAAATATGCTTATTCTCCAGGCATCTGGGATGCACCTTTCTCTCCACACTGCTGGAAGTACCCTCGGGAGCCATTTCTCCCCTTTCTCACTCAACATCTTTATCAGATCTGATGTGACATCATCTGAGCCCACTGCTTTTCTTGACTTCATTTTCCTCAGTGCTTTTCTTACTTCTAGGGTGGGCTCCTTTTCTCTTATTGTAGGCCGTGTCTGGGGCAGTACAACTTCTCTAGGGTTTTCTTCTTGCAGAAGTTGCTGGCAGTACTCCTCACATCTGCCTTTGATGTTCTGTGGACTGATGAGCAGGTTGTTGCTGGAATCCCATATGAAGGCTGTCTGACTATCTTTATCTTGCTGTCTTTGCCTTGCAACCTGATCATTTTTGTGCCACCTACTGAGTCAGTTTCTAGAAGCAGGTAGAGTGCCTCTGATGCTTTGTTCTTTGCTACTGCAATTCGTTTCTTGACTTCTTTGTTATCCAACCAGTATTCCTTCCTCGCCTGGTCTTTTAATCTCCCACTTTTTCCTGCATTCCTCCTTTCTTTTGGTGACTTCCTGGATTTCTGCATTCCACTACCAGCTTTCCTTATGTACTTTATTTCCATACCTGACTTGGCCAAGGATGGTTTTCAGTCTAGAATATATAGAAAAAATACATGGTGTAATAGTTATTTTCATTACATCAGTAACCATCCTATGTTTCAGAAAAAAAATTCTGATTAAGGGGCAAGCAGTGCGCATTGCCAGAATGACCTCTGATAGGAAGGACCTTGAAGGAGAATTAAAAAATCTTGGAGGCATGTTTATGGAGGGGATATCCTGAGAATTAGTTCTAGGTGTCCTTGATGAAGTATATAGAGGGTGGGGTACTAGATATAAGCCCCTTTTGGGTAAGCCTTTGGATGAAATTAACAAACAAGGAAGAAATAATATCAAAAAGCATACGTAATGGAATTCAGTGGTTTTACAGGACCTTTTATGAACATTATACAGGCTAATTGGAGTATGCTTAAGGTTAACAGGGAACTGAATGAAGTGGTGGGGCATGAGCCTATATTTTCTTTCAGGATAGGAAGGAATTTTAAGAGCATTTGAACAATTGGAAGTTTCCAATTGTCATATTAAAAAGGCTACTAGTTCTTGTGGTAGTTGTAAGCAGTGCCCATACATCATTAAGGAAGACAGTATATGCCCACAAAATGGTTTAAAAATAAAGTATGGTTCTGCAAAGGTAATTGCAACACAAAATTGTTAAGTGTATTTGGCTTTATGTGGAGGATGCCCTGCTTTTATGTAGGAAAAATGGAGAGGGCTTTTAAGGATAGGTTGTATGAACACCTCCATGACATTAAGTCTAAGAAAGAGACCAGTGCAGTATACAAACATTCAGTTAACTGTACCTCTTTTTTAATGGATTTAAATTTGGGATAATAGATTTTGTCAAAGTTAACCCAAGGGGAGGTGATGTGAAAAATGTGTTGTTAAATAGAGAATTGACATGGCAACTTAGGTTAAAGTCTAATATATATCCCGGTTTAAATGAATACATTACTATTAAGCCTGTGTTAATGTCTAGAGCTCCACAAGTTTAATAGTCCCACCATTAACTTATTGTGAAATTTTATATGGCTTATTAAGAGAATTTTGAAAGTGTGTTAGGACATTTTTATGGTTTTATGAATGTTTCTTGGTGTTTTGAAAGTGATTTTACATATTAATTCTGTAATAGTAATTTATTGTTAGTCTTCAAATTTTAATTGGATTTTAATTGGATGTAATTAATTGAGATATATAAATAGGATGAAATGTAATATGGGGGCATCTGATGAAGTCTTGTACTCAAGATGAAAGCGCTTATCCTGCCTGTTCTTAGAGAAATTATTAAAGAAGCTTGTTACTAACCGAGGTGTCTGGACTCTTGCTCCTTTCCTGTGGTTAAGATTTTTATAATTACTATTCATCATTTTGGCTAATTCCTTGAACTGTTATACTTTCTCTCCAGTCAACTTCCAGGTCTTCAGCCTGGTCAATGACATTAGATCCTTCTCTGACCATTGCTTGCACCTGATCGTGGGAACCAGTGGTTTATGCTGTGGGCCAACTGTCTCATTGGGGATTACTTTACAATCGCTGATTCTACCCCAGTGCTCTTTCTTTACTAGGAGAAAGTCTGAGTTGCATGTTAGCTACTCTTGTATGTGATTTTGTATGCGTCTCTCTTTCTGAACCATGTGTTTACCGACTGTCATGCTATTTGCCAGACAGAAGTCTAGAATGGTATCTCCTTAATTCCTGTTGGCCCACCCATGTGGACTCTGGCTGTTCTCATATATTCTGTCTGTCATGATATGTGGATTCAAGTCCCTTGCTATCAACACCAGTTCATGTTGTCTTGCTTTATCTACCAAGTCTTGCAACTGCCGTGTCTGAATGCACTTTTCCTCACCATCCCAACCCTGCTGTGGGGCATAGGCTGATATTATGGATAAAGAAGCAGGACTATTCGACCCCGGACGATTCAAACCCAATGCAATTGTATACACTTTGTTTAATTTTGCATTTATTGTCTATGGGAGTAGCTAGTGGACAGTTTGACCCAGATTATTTCACCCCAATTATATAAAAAAAGTTTTTAAAGTTTTATAAATGCACTTAATTGCTTAACATATCGATCATGATTTTTTTCACTGGAATTTAACATATTTAACTTTTTTATATGTAAATGTTTAACATTTTAATTTGCAAATTATTAATAATTTTTTTTAACTTAAATTAACATTTAACATTGCAAACATTAATATTTTAAATTAACATTAATACATATATTTCCAGATGTAAATGTTTTAAAAAGTTGTATATCCTCATGACTTTTTTTTGTGGGGTAATCTTTGACACTTTTTCAGTAACTATGTGGATGCATGAGCAGTATATAACATTTTTTTCTTTGTCAGAATATCTGTGGCTTATTTTCTTGCTTTGCCATTTCAATGGGGCCGACCCATCTGTGGTCAAAACGTCCTGTACCCAAAATACCATTGCAGTCACATTTACACCCCTACAATAACTTGCTTTTTTATCCCATTCTGTCTCTAACACCATGCCATTTAACTTTACCCCTTTTCCTTCTCTAATTTTTAATCCATTTCTACCCATGTCCACCAGTAATGCTGAATTAAAATAAACTGGTTGAGAGCATGTTCCAGGACCCCTTTAATGGACCCTCAAAAACATATCCATTTGTTAAATGCATTGAATGAACTTCATATACACAAACTACATAATTTTGGTTGACTTTAAGTACCCATTGATGAACTCATAAAACATAGGCTGTGTCCCAAAATTCTTATTTCATAAATAAGAAATCCCTGATTCAGATAGACCAGTTGAGGTCAAAATGTTCTTGTCCTGGTACTTACAGATGTTAACTGTATGTACTATCCTTCATGCATACCCTTCCCCAGTCAAATCTGACCATATAATTTCTTTCAAAATCCCTAACTCTGCCGAAACAAATATTGCAATATTCAAAGGCTTCAAAAGTACAAACTTCCTGCATTTCTGTGAATTCTAGAAGTTCAAATATAGCTGTACTGTGCAAAATATACACTAGTAGTAGTTAGACAAATTAATCCTATGCTCACACAGAAAACATCATAATCCTGTCTGTTCCTAAAAATGGGAAAGGAGAAAGCAAACCAGCATGGTGGTGTATATGCATAAAAATACAATATTCTAGCATAACTGCTCACAAAAAAGGTTAGCATCAAAAGGTTGTCCAAGATGCTGAAAAACATCAGAAAAATTGGTATTCCATGAACTTTGGGTAGCAGCAGAAGCCAAGGATAACTGCAAATTTTCCTTTACCTAGGTTAAGAAGTTAATACATAGCACCCAGCATTGCTCTAAGCTCATTAAAAATGCTCTGCCTCATTTGATCCAGTGTATATTTCAAGTATACTGGAAAATGAAGTGCTCACCACCATAGACGCAGCTATACCAAGCCCACATAATACCTAAGGACTTATATCCCCCTTTCATCTTAAAAGATCACGTCTGGTATGGTACTAGTCAAAACAGTCCTGGGTAAACTAAGATATAAAAGAAATCTTATAAGACTTGGCTCCCACTTGTTTTGCTTAATTTATCTGTTAAAATTTTATGAGAGGGTGGTGCAGCCTTTGGCAGTCATCAGTGGGGTGTAGGTATGCCATATGGACAGTGTGAAGTATTTGATATTGCACCAGGTGACAGCATTATCAACAAACTAAAAGCACTCCAGATTGATTCCCATGTCATTAAATGGATAGGTAATTGGCTGACTGTCAGAACCCATACTGTGAGGATAGCAGACTCAACTTTAAGTGACATGAAAACAGCTGATGGGGTACCATGGGAGCTGTGTGCTAGGACCTTTGCTATTTGGCATATAGTTCTCTGATCTCCAAATCAGAAATCAGGAATTCTATTGCAAACATGGTGTTACTCTCCTCCTGATATGCAGAAGACACAAAGTGAACTCCTATGTGTTAATATATAATGAGCTGACAATGGGTTATAACTAAATGCTAAATAAACTCTAATATTGCATTTGGCAAACTCACCACCCAGCTTAGTCTACAAGCACTCCACTGCAAAAAGAAAATGTAACCATCATATTACAAGTGTGATAAGGAAATTCGGTCTGCCACAACTGATCACAAAACATGTATTATATAGGTCCGAAGAAGTCCTGATCCCTCTATTCTACACTGGGCAGGAGCATCACAGAATAAATGTCCCCTTTCATATGTACCTTACTAAATGTATTAAGCAATTAGAGACCCTAAGTCTTCCTGACAAAAATGATTGAGACTAAAGGACTTGAGCCAATAGAGACTGGAAGCCTTGTGACTCTATTCATTGTTTCATTGACTCCTTTATTGTGATATTAGCCTTGCTTCCAGGCCACTGTGGATCTGGTAGTCCAAGGCCTTTTAACTCCAAAAATCACAGTCCTGCAAACACTAGAATCTGAGATCAGAACCTGTTTCAGCAAATTGTGGTGGAGAGATTGATTCATCATAGACTACCCCTTTTCTGGAATAAACTTTGTGACATGCCATCATCCTGTTATGAAGGATTTAACCACATAAATGGATATTCATAAAGTCACTTTTTTTTTTTAATTTCTCCAAGTCTTTTGAGTTTCTAATACCATGATTGGAATGGACCCCATTACTAAGTCAAAGTACAACTAAAGTTAATGAAGTTAATATTGTTTCAGTCTTTGTCAGTCAGAAGAGCTTTTCATGGCTCCCACTATGTGCCCAGTAATGACTACTCCTACAATTCTTACAGGATTACATGTATTAGTAATGGATCTAAATATGACTGTAGATTCTTTTTTTATAAGACCCATTTCTCCAATTACTATTGAAACTGATTATCTTTCTTCCACATTGCTCTCATTTCTGCCTGCAAACCCTGATATTTTGACTTTGTGTCTGTACACAAGACACTGTAGTGACTAGGTGTGGCAATTTCGGTGTTAATTTCTACTTCAGTCTTTTCATGGACCATTATATCCATTTTTCTATAGTCTTGTCTTTTGAACTGTTAATAATGGGCGATTCCATGTGGATGTAGACTATATTATTTTCTGTGATGCTTTGTGGCTCATGTTTCCAATGTTTTTCAGCCACTTCAGTACCATAATGTTTGCACAATCCTCAGCGCAACAGTCTTGCCATATTATTATGCCTTTAAGTGTACAGTCGTCCTGCCATTAGTATGGCACAACCAGCAACAAGGTGTGTGACTGACTGTTTCCTATTCTGTTTTACAAAACCTACATTTGTCTTTCTCCCACATTTTCAATGGACTTATTAAACCAACTTGTACGTAGCCCACTATCTCGGGCTGCCAATATTAACCTTTCATCTTAGTTTGAATTCACTTCTTAACCATTCCTGCATTCGATCCTCATAAACATGAGGTTCTTCCAGAGGTTTTGTATATCTGCAACTATATGCATTTTCCACATTTTGCCTTTTCGTGTAGTCCTTCACCTTATATTTTGTTTTTTGACACATTTGGTGGCTGCCTGGTTTTTATCTACTTAAGGTTTGATTTCCATTCCTGCTTGAAGCTGATATGCTTCTGCTAGATTAAGCAGAGAAGTCATCTTAGATTTATTGACAGCACTTCATATATAACTGGCTTACTGGTCTAATAGTGGAAACTGGAAAGGCATAAATGGCCACAAAGTCCAATTACCTTTTTTATAATTCTATGATACAGCCCTTACTCTGTTACTGTTAGTCTTGCTTGCAACAATTTTTATGAATATTTTTTGGCGGAGAATTTTTCCACCAAATTAAAGGCCAAATGGGGGCCAATCGTGCCCCCAAATACATCAATATAGTATTGGCTTGGTGGGAAAAAAGGCTTATTATGGAATCAGAATTTAGGAATTGTTGGTAGCAATATGTCTGATTCCTGGATATTTGTTTGTTTTGGGTGGGGTCAGATGAAAAGTTACAGGAATTTTTGCTATACGTTGAAACTACTAATTTCTTGCACTTTACCAACACTGTCTCTAAAAACATATTGCATTTCATAGATGTAACAATTGAAAAAGACTGAAAAGGGGAGTATTAAATCTAGAATTTTCTGAAAAAATACCTATTCGAACTCTCTCTTTTTTCCACTTCAGTTCCCACCCTATGTTTCAAAAAAAGAGTTTGGTGAGGGGGGCAATACATTCATGCTAGCAGGATGACCTCATGTGATAGTGATTTTGAGGTTGAATGTGATTGTCTTGACCATCTGTTTAGGGAAAGGGGATATCCGGTAAAGTTTCTACATGATATCAGAATTGATGTCCATTCCAATAGAGCAGGGAAATTTTGCCCAGTTTTAGGAATGGGATCTGTTGGTGAGAGTGAAAAGGCTAGCAAAAAAATGGATAGGGGTGAGAACAACAGGGAATTGGAGTACAATAATGATTTTTTTCTATTGTAACAATTTAGTTAGAACAGAATGGAACAAGTTTTTAGAACTTACTGATTTACCTCTGGCAAAACTGTCCTTCCTAAGGTTTACTTTTAAGAAGGGGAGGAATTTGAAAACCTTCTTGAACAACATAGAAGACCAATGAATATTGGTGGTAAACGAAAATGGACATACCGTTGTGGGGCTTGTTCCCAGTGTCAATACATTGCACACTGTGACAGTTATTACATTGGTGGTAGAGATGGAAAGATTTGTGATCTGTCTTATTTTAATTGTTTGTTTATTTATTTTATTTTACATTTGTTGACCGGGCTAGTCCAGCTGGATAATTTCCATTTTCAGTGGAGGCCCGGGGAGAAAAGCTCCACAGATTAAAACAAGGTTATAGAGATTAAACAATTACAATAAATGTCTGAGATACAGACAGTGAGCAACAATGCATACATATTAGTCTAGCTAAAGTAATAAAAAACACATAGTGCTATCTACGTATTGAGAGGCATTAATTCTTTACAGTACAATTATGTGAGAATGGGGTAATTACATATTTTAAAATGTATATACATACTTATAAAAGACAATGTTTGTACTTTTTTTTTTTTTTTGAGAACAGTAGTAACAGTACAGTCATTAAGTCATTTGTGATCACAGAGAAAGATTGCAGTTTTGAAATAAGGAATTATGATAGTAAAATGAAGAAAGTAGATTAGTCTGGATTGGTACAAGAGCAGAGCCAGAAGTTGTTCAGATGTAAAAGAAGTTGTTTTTTAAAAAGATGAAAGGAGCCGAGAGAGGTAATGTGTGAGGGGAGGTTATTCCATGTTTTGCCTACTGAGTTGGAGAAAAGGCAGTTACCTGCAGAATTTGTGATTCTAGTTGTGTTGACTTGTAACTTTTCAGTGGAGCGCAGCTGTTTCAAGTTATTATAGGGGTCAAGAGGTTACTAAGAGCAGGTGTCTTTGATGGTTGATATAGAATGTTATGTGTTATTAATAGTTGTTAACAGATAAGTTTATTAGGAAGTTCCAACCAGTGTAACTGTTTTAAGTTTATACAGTGGTGTGTTCTATACTGGGATGCTGTGGCAAAACGAGCTATATTGTGGTAGGATGTAGACAGTTTCCTAAGGTTGCTTTTAGAGAGGTTAGTGTAAATCGAGGAAGCATACAGTAGGGTAGAGATAAGATGTGATTGTGCTAAGGTGGTCCGTGCTTCTGGTGTAAGGAAGGGTTTAATTCTGTACAGTGAACCAATCTTTTTATTAATTGCTTTTATAGTGTTATTGATGTGATAATCATAGCTTAGATTATTATCAATAGTGACACCAAGCAGTTTGGTAGTAGTGTCAGGGGAGATGAGGGAATGATCACTTGCAGTAATAGTAAAGTTTAGTTGAGAAGATTTGTGGGTAGGTGAGAATAGTAAAAGTTTTGTTTTCTTGGGGTTGAGGAGAAGACATCTTTTTGAGAACCACTGTTCGGTAGAAAAGGTAGATTGTGTGAGTGACTGGAGTTCAGATCGAGTGAAAGCTGTGCAAATAATGGTGGAATCATCTGCATATTGTATACAGGTAGTGTTTTGGATAGATGATTGGAGATCATTAATAAAGATAGAGAATAAGAGTGGGCCTAGTATAGATCCTTGAGGTACTCCTAAAGAGATGGGTAGTAGAGCAGATAGAGAATTTTTCCATAGTACTGCTTGTTGTCTGTTTTCAAGATAGGATGAGAACCAGGTTAAGTAAGAGAAATCTAAGGCAAGGGATTTTAATATGTGTAGAAGAAGTGTATGGTTGACCATGTCAAAGGCTTTTGACAGGTCTAGGAAAAGAGAAGAGGTTAGTTTGTTGTTGTTACGGTTACAGTTGATGGTGTTGGTAAAAGAAAGTAGTGCAGTAGTAGTACTATGTGAAGGTCTAAATCCATGTTGAGTGTTAGCTAGTAGGTTGTTATGAAGGAGATGGTTAAGTAGTTGTTTGTGTATACATTTTTCCATGATTTTGGCTAGTGGAGATAATAGCGCTGTAGGGCGAAAGTTAGAAAGGTCAGTGGATTTACCTCCTTTGTGTAAGGGTATGATGTGTGATATCTTCCAAATTGATGGAAAAGTACTTTCTTTTATGGATCTGTTTATTAGGATAGAAACAGGGTAGGCAATAGATTTAGCTACTACTTGAAGGAATTCAGCAGGAAGTTTATCTGCTGAGGGGGTAGTGGGTTTAAGTTTTTTGTAAAAGAGATTGAATGTAGGAGGTGGGTATGGGTTGAAATTGAAGGGGAAGAAGGGAATTGTTGATGTTACTTAAGAGCAGTTGGGAAGCATCAGGAGATAAGTGGTTAGCTAGACTTTGTATGGAAGTAGTAAAGAAGGTATTGAAGTTATTAGCTATTAAAGAGGGATTATCAGGGTCTAAATTCTGTGGGTTGGGTGTAACTACTTTACTTGGGGTAAGTAGATTATTGATAGTAGACCAGAACATTTTTGGTTCTTTTTTGGTGGATTGCTGAAGTTCAAAGTAATAATTCTTTTTATCAGAGAGGATGGCTTTTTTGGTATTGTTTCTGAGCTCTCTAAAGGTTTGATGATCTGTTGGGTTTCTAGAGGAACGCCATTTTTTCCAAGATTTATTTCTCAGTTTAATTTTTTGTTTAGTATTAGAGGTTAGCCAGGGTGCTGTTTTGGTCTTTGTTCTAATGGTACGACTTGGGGCATGTTGATTTAAGATTGCAAGGAATGCTGAGTTGAAATGTTCAACGGCATTAAGTGAGAGGTGTTTTAGAGGGGTCCAGTTGTAATGTGACAGTTCTGTTTGAAACTGTTCAGGATTAAATAGTTTTTTTTGAATATAGTGTTCTGTGAGAGGTAGGTAAGTTTAGATTAGTTTTAGCTCTAACGACATAGGTGAGGGAGTGATCGCTAAGGTCATCAGGAAGGATGCCAGTTTGGTAGGTTTGTAGGGGGGAGTTTGTAAGAATCCAGTCTAGGGTGGTTTCTTTTTTGCTCTTATTATTTATTCTAGTGGGACTATCAATTAGTTGTTTGAAACCATAAAGGTTTATATGGGAAGTAGGGTTAGCATTGTTACAAGATTTCCAATCAATGTTAAAGTCCCCAAGGAATAGTGTTTCTTGAGGGAGGTTATTAGAGAGTTGTTCAAGAAGTTGTTCTAAAGTGGGGATGTTATTTCCAGGGGGGAGGTATGCACAGATGATGTTTATTGCTTTAGTACTGTTAATTTGAATTTTGGAGCAGATTATTTCAGCATCATTTGTTTGGGTAAGGGTAAGGTCAAGAAGAGTAAGCTTCAGGTTTGTTTTATATAGAATAGCTACTCCACCTCCCTTCCTGGAGGTGCGGTCAAGTCTAACAATGTTATATCCAGGTGGGGTAATTTCAATGTCTTTAATTGAAGGTTTTAGCCAAGTTTCTGATAAGCATAGAATGTCAAATTTGTGTACATCTAATAGGGCATGGAGTTGACTACGTTTGTTACAGATGCTACGTATATTGAGATGGGCCAAGGATAATAAGTTAGAGGGTGTAGTGGATGGAAGAGAGAAGGGTTTGATATGAGTTTTGTGAGTTTTTGTAGTAGTAGCTTGAGGGCCTGGGTTGGGGTGTATGTCACCATCTAGTAGTAGATGGAGTAGTGTAAAATAGTTTTCAAGTTTGTTTTAGGAGGGTGTCGAATATTTTCTTTGTTTTAGTTTTCAGTAGTTTGCAGTGTAATAGCCTATGGTATTTGGCAAGTAGGTAGATGGATTGTGTGGATGTGTGTAAGAAGGATGGAGTTGGGGATGTTGCAGTTGTACTGGTATGTTTTGATGGAAGTGAGAGGGAAACAGTTATGGAGTGTTCATAGGAGGTTAGGAAGTAAGTAGTAATGAGGAGGAATAATAATAATAAGGAGATAGGTACTTTCAGTTGTGACTGGAGGATAGCTGTAGTCATGATAAAATAGTTGTAAGTTTGAATGTGGTTTGCTGGTGTGTTGTAGGTGGAAGTACTGTGGGAGTTTAGGGGAGGTGGTAGGGGTTGTGATATTTTAGGTGTGTTAGTGAAAGAGAGGTGGGGCAGGTTATAGTAGGTAAGTAGGTGTGTCTAAATGTAGGGTGGTACACAATTTGTGAGGCTGAGTATGATTGGGTGTAAGAAGTAAGAGGTGTGTCTAGAGGCAAGTTAAATGTAGGACCCCTGGGGGTGGGTGGGAATTGGGGGTAGGGAGGGGAGCGGAGTGAGCCCGCAGGGCGAACGGAGCGGGAAGAAACAGCTGAAGAAAAGAGAAGGAGGGGAAACAATCAGAAATAGAGGTAAGTGAGGTCAGAAAGGTATAAGAAAAAGGAAAAGTTAGAGAGAAGACCAGGTACTTCTAATAGAAGATAGGTAAAAGGGCTAAGTCAAAGGTGAAGCATAGAGTGGGAAATACAGGAGGAAAAGAAGGTAGAATTGTAGAGGGAAAACTAGGGAAGGTAACAGGGTAAAGTAAAACAATAAGAAGAGAGCTCAGGGGAGAAAAAGAGAAGTCAAAGGAGAAGAGTGCAACAATCTTAAAAAGGATTAAGGTAAGAAGAGAAAGGGTGAAAAGAATCGGTGGAGAGTAGAGACTGCCATCTAGTGGCCAGAGCTGGTATTAAATCTATAGAGAGATCTCAGCAGTAAGGAGAAGAGAAAAGGACGATAGAAAAGTGGTATAGAGAAGGAAGGATTATTAAGTAAAGCAAAGTAGATAGGGGGCTGCAGAGGTGCAGGTGGAGACAATGGAGTACTTCAGTGGAAGAAACTAGAGGAGAGGGGGATATGGCTGCTGGCAAAAACTGACAGTTAATCTAGTATACCTTAAGGGGTGTGTAAGATTAAAATATGCAAAATAACATAGGACAGAAATACTATGAGCCATACAAAATATATCCTGAGGCTTTTAGTCCAGTGGTGTTTGGTTACCCAGGTGAAGAATTACCCAGTCAGGCTGGATAGGTGAGTATAGTTGCTCCTTTGGTCCAATAAGGTAAGGTGGGAGTTGAAAGAAAAAAGTGTATATAATAGGTTTGAACAGAAAATATATCCTGAGGCTTTTAGTCCAGTGGTGTTTGGTTACCCAGGTGAAGAATTACCCAGTCAGGCTGGATAGGTGAGTATAGTTGCTCCTTTGGTCCAATAAGGTAAGGTGGGAGTTGAAAGAAAAAAGTGTATATAATAGGTTTGAACAGAAAATATATCCTGAGGCTTTTAGTCCAGTGGTGTTTGGTTACCCAGGTGAAGAATTAGCCAGTCAGGCTGGATAGGTGAGTATAGTTGCTCCTTTGGTCCAATAAGGTAAGGTGGGAGTTGAAAGAAAAAAGTGTATATAATAGGTTTGAACAGAAAATATATCCTGAGGCTTTTAGTCCAGTGGTGTTTGGTTACCCAGGTGAAGAATTACCCAGTCAGGCTGGATAGGTGAGTATAGTTGCTCCATTGGTCCAATAAGGTAAGGTGGGAGTTGAAAGAAAAAAAGTGTATATAATAGGTTTGAACAGACAGTCTAACACGCCAGGGATTGCTCAGCAACCACGCGGAGAGCAGGGGGACTAAAAATCGTAACAGTGAAAAGGTGGTTTATTTAGCTACCTGTTCCCTTTGTGGTGCATTTTATGTTGGTAAGAAGGAGCGAAAGATCAGAAGACGTATTTATGAACACACTTAACGAAATTAGGACTAAGAATGAGAGAAATGTTATGTTTAAACATACATTGGCTTGTAAACGGGCAAAGTTTAGTGTTTTCATTCTGGAAGATGTTCAAGTGGATAACGGGGGTGGGCCTTGGGAAAACCTGTTGAAATACAGGGAACTCTATTGGCAGGTAAGGACCCAGGGCTCAATGAGAATATTAACATAGCTTCATTACTGAAACTCAGAGCTGCCAAACTCTGATTGGACAATATATTTCTGTCATACCATTATTACATGGATTGTGCATAATTTCTGTATTTTTATTATACACATTTGTCTTAAGTTTTTCTAAATGCTGAGACCTGTACAGTATGTTGGGTTTATTTACTTGTTCGAATTTTATAACCTTCTTGGCCAGTAGATGGTGCTTATTAATTGGTTTTAACAGCGTCTATATCACGTTTTTGAAATCTTACTACATCAAATCACTAAAGGTCGACCTCTAGTGATCGATGTAGTAAAACATCGAATAACGTTTCTATAAAAAAATAAATAAATAAAAACTAACTAGCATAGGCAGGGGGGCAAGCCTCCTGCAACCCCCCCACTTAAATATTTCAATTCCAAGACAGCACTACATTGAGGTAAATGGAAATCTCCCCCTACGGAGATTTCCGTTTACCTGCACGATGTTCTGCGCTTTCGATGTTGTGGTGCCAACAATATCAGCTTCAATATTGTCTGCTTTCAACATTGTGAAATAGACCCTTTTTAACATATGTATAAGTACTTATATATTTGTATATGTATTAAGATGATTTTTCATGCAACTACTACATTTTAAAATAAAGCTCAACTTGAACTTTTGGTTGGTGGTCTCCGCTTTTCGCCTTTTCGTTTTGGATTACTGGGTTTGTTGGGTGAAATTTTCTCTGTTTTCTTCATTATTGGCAATTGTTAGTCAACCATCCTTTACTTAAATTGTGGTATCATCCTTGGTGATGGTAGGATACTGCTTAAGACTATATTTTTTTGCAAACATTTTAAATTTAACATAAAACAGTACAATTCATTACAAACAACATTCATAAAACAAAGTATATTTGGCTACAGTTCAAGGCTAGTTAAGTTTCAAGTTTAGCGACAGTCAGAGCCCTATGTTCCTCTTAACTTTGTTCATCTGTGTGTGTAATGACATGCAATGATTTCCCTCAGACAAGAACCATTATCTTGAGGTGAAGAGGCTTGAGTGGATTCATAGGTTCATAGGTTTATACTAGGCTATCTGCCCTAAGGCATTTATAAGCCTAGCCCAAATTTTTGTGGCTTACGCCACCCCTTATATGAAAAAATACTGTGCCCATTAGTTTGTTGTGCCTCTGTCCAGCAGTGACACAGAGATGATTCCCGGGATAAACCTACGATCTCCCATCCACAGGTCAAGATTTCTCTTGAACAAAGCCAGCGAGGTGCTCTGCCTCACATGGACCGGGATTTTATTCCACAGCATAGGGAGTCTCTGAGTGATAAATCTATCCCTCCAGCACATCCTATTTATATCCGTGCTAAGGTTTAAGTCGTTTGCTCTAGTGCTTTTGGTGGATTTGGATTTTTTGAGGTGGAGCATGTCCATTAATTCCGGGTTGGACATGGCCTTGTATGTCAGGCACATGTCACCTCTGAGCAGACAGTATGCAACTGAATAGAGCTGGAGTTTCTTCAATCTGGCAGCATATGACAGATTTTGGAGTCCCTTTATCCTTTTGGTGAGGAACTTTTGGGGTCTCTCCAATTGCTGCAGATGTCTGGTACGATACATCCCGAATAGGGCATTGTACTATATCATTGGTCTGATAAGTGAAGAGTACAGGGGAACAATGACCTCACTAGATCTGGATGTGAATCCCTTCATGATCAGGTGGGCAATGTAGAAGGTCTTTCTAACCACTTTAGCAACATGAGTGTCAAAAGAAAGGCCACTGTCAACCTGGGTCCCCAGGTCCCTGATAACCTCTTCTGTGCTTAGTGGATTGCCACCTATATGGTAGCTTGGGGTTACGTTGTTTTTCCCGAAGGGTATGACTATACATTTTTGGCGTTTAACTTCAGGCCATGGCTCTGGCACCAGCTATCTGTTTCCGTGAGTCTCTTCTGAAGGATATCCATGTCCGATGCACTTTCCACTATGGCGCCCAGTTTGCAGTCGTCTGCAAACTTTGCCAGCCAAAGTCCTCCCATGTTGGCCTGTACTTCTGAGAAGTAGATGCCGAACAATAGGGGGCCAAGGACCGAGCCCTGTGGGACACTGCTTGTGACTGGCTTGGAGTCTGACATAGCGCCAGCAACTCTAACCCTGTGGGTTCTGTCCTTAAGCCAGTTTGCAACCCATCTTGTGACATATGGGTTTACATTTAAGCTGGTAAGTTTTTCTACAATACCCAAGTGGGGTATTGTGTCGAAGGCCTTTGCAAGGTCAAGGTAGGCTGTATGGACTGCCTTTCCTCATCAATGGCCTTGGTGACTTGTTTCGAAGAAGTCGACCAAGTTCAAAAGGCATGATCTGCCCTTGAAGCCAAACTGGGTCGGGTCCAATGTCTGCAAGTCCCTTATATCTTTGTTTATGAGCTCCATTATGATCCTCTCCATAGCTTTGCAGACTAGACTTGTTAAGCTTATGGGGCGGTAATTACCAGGGTCCGTAGAGGCACCGCCTTTGTGGAGTGGGACCACAGTTGCCATACGCCACGCCTTGGGCACGTATCCTGTGGTAAGGCTGAGATTAAACAGCTGCCTTATGTGCGGGTTTAATTCCTCATTTAGCTCGTGTAGCACACAGCCGGGGACACCATCCGGTCCCATTGATGCTGTGTTTTTAGCTTTAGAGAGAGCAGATTTCACCTGCGCATTTGAGATGTCTGGGAGGATACACTCTGCTGGGATAGTTATCTCTCCTTTAGGGGGGGAGAGGGGGGTGAAGTTTGCACTGAACCTGTCTGCCAGTATGTTGGCAATGTCTGTGGGGTTCAGTGATTTTTGTATCATTTTGGACTAATTCTGAGCATATCTGGGAGTTTCCACCCAGGTTCCTAACATAGCTGAAAAAGGCCTTATGATTGTCCTTTGAATCCATGGCATTTTTTCTCTCAAAATTGGCCTGAGTTGATTTTATGAGTGCTCGTATTTTTTTTTACTAATAATGATCAGGGGTGACTTCCCTTTTATGGATTTTGTTCTATCATGTAATAGCTTCCTCCTCTTATTGTAAAGTTTGTTAATGGCTGGGGTCAATCACCTGAGAGGCAAATGGTTGTTGTGCTTTCTTTGTGCAGTCTTGAATGGTGCATCAGTGTGCCTAACTATGGAGTCTCCAATAAAAGGCACATTACCGTTTTGACAGGACTGCTGCTGTAGCCTGAAGGACTTGGTCAGATCATTCTTTTAGTGATGGTGCTGGAAAATGTCCGTTTTTAGTATTGAGTATACCTGTAACAGTACTATCCTACTATATACCTTTAACAGTGCCAGTGTGGAGTGTACCAGTATTAGTATCATTGTGTAGATCTTTAGCACTTCCAGCAATGGAGTACCTGTATCAGTACTGTTGTACACACCTTGGTAGATTCAGACTGGAATACACCTGTATTGGTAGGGTCCCTAAAGTGTCAGAAGTTGAACTGCTTAGCACTGACATGCTCAAAACA
>NC_056743.1:491448407-491593407 GCF_019279795.1 Protopterus annectens | reverse complement strand
AAAACCTAACAAGTGCATTTAATAAGGATTGCAGTGTTTTTTCTTATATATGGCATGTGGAGGGGGAAACTCTCTAAGCAGTTACTTCAAAGTACTACACAAAAAAACATTCCAAGTCTTGTGAAAATAATTGTAAGCATCTCAAAAGTAAACAGATATCTGCTTGTAATACCGTTTAAGTTTTTATGGCTATTTGTGGTCACAATTCAGACCCAGTTACACTGGTTTGAAGATAATGTGCTGCCATTTTTTACACATACCTATGGTATTTCTTGGATGGCAGGATGGCTTCCCACTTGGCAAATCCAATTTACTGGACATGCTGTCATTTCATTTTACTTTTGTTGCCTGTTTGCTAACTTTGGCTCGCCACGGGACTTAGAAGGGCAGTTCTTCCTGTCTTTGCATCATCACACTTGTTGCTTTGAGGCAAAGTTGTATCTTCCCTGTGCTCCTACTAGAAGGCTGGGTCTCTTTTCTCTGTTTTTAAGTAAATATGTTAATGGTGCACATGGGCTGAGTGTAGTATGTCCATTTATTAATGAAACAAGTTTTGTATTGTCATGCATTTTCCAAGCAAAATGAACAATAAATTAATTTTATTTTATTTTACATTTGTTGATTGGGATTGTCCGGCTGAGCTATTGCCCTTTTTCAGCAGAGGCCCGGAGAGAAAAGCTCCAAAGATATGCAATAAAAATAGCAATACATATATTACATTTCAATAAAAAATATCTAACAGTGTCTGGCTAATCCTCAGCAATCTAATAGAAAGCTGAGTGTTTATAATGGATGGACAGGGTAAAAATGAGAAAATCAGGGGTGTTCTGCTAAATTCATGGACTGATGAAAGGGAAGATTTACTGACATTAGGCAAAGTGAGATATAATTAAAAGTTATGGACTTTGTGCTGCATGTGAACTACTTGAGTGAGTGAAACGAGCAGCTTTCCTATTTTTTTTCACACAAAAGGAATGCATAATGACTGGGAATTTGAAGACCTGATAAACCAAGAATGTAGAACTAATGCTGGCAAGGAAAATGACAAAGATGGAAGTAAAACTTCCTCTGTCTGACAAATCATCTCTCTCTACATCCTTTTTTTCCCCTATTGCTGACAACAGTGGACTCTGCTGACCCTGATGTGATGGCAACACATCAGCAAGGAACCAGAACTTCTTGCAGAGTAATCAATGAGGGTGGATATTGCGACTGTGGAGGGCAGGTTTTGGAAGGGCTCTTCCTTGAAAAGAAAACAGAGAATGCAAACTTAAATGACAGAAACACCCAAGGTAAATTACTATTGAGGAAATGCATTTTAAGAACAGATGGGCTACTTTGACTTTGTAAGTTTGCACATTATCTTTAATTTGCAATATCTTGGAAGACGAGACCCAGAGCAGCTTTCTCTGTTATTGAAGTGCAAACTTTGTACAGACAGTAGAATGCTGTTTCTTCAGACTAGTTGAGGTAAATACCAAAAACTTCAAAGATGAGATGTGGGACCAAGTTGGTTCACAAGGAATAGTAGGAAGGACGCCTATGAATGCGCAAAGTTTTATACATTGGAACTACTGAAATCTTCCTTTTTCATTTGCCTTATTCTCCGAATACAGTGGCAGATGCAGAGCTGGAAGTCATACTTAATGGTGCCATATGCTGCCTTCAAGGCAAAAAAGCTTCTAAAGGAATATATATTTTTTTGCTAAAACGGCTTATACATTCCTTATTAAACTGGTCTAAGCTATATATATATTTCAGCTGCCTGTCATTCAGATTGGAAGTGGAAATTGTAGGACAAATCTTTGTAAACTGCAGTTACCTTACCTTTATATCTTGAAAAGAGTTGATATGCAGTTAAAAAACAAAGATCCCCTCTTAATGAAAAGAAATTCAGTCTGCTTCTGTCAGTGTAAAAGCAAATGTATTTTTCTCCTATGGAGTGATGATGACATTGGTGCTGTCACTTTAATGCATTTGTTTGTAAGATGGGCAGCATTTTCATTTGCATTTTTCCTTACTGTAATTGGTAAGGTACACCTTGTAGTGACTGCTAAGGTCTTTTTTCTTGGTCCCATTAGCCCCATTAGCCTGCTCTGCAGCAACAGGGAACATCTTAAGACAAACTGACTCAGTTTGTGCCTTTGACGTGGAACATTTGTTAAACCAGCAGAGTTTTCTTATCCCCTGACTTCTTGCTCAGTGGGAGTTAAGCTGAGATTTGAAGACCATATGGCACTAGCTTCAACTTGCTTGTCTGCAAAGGATTCACTGAGCGTTAATTAAAGGAAAAGTACAAAAAAAATCTGAGTGAGACAGGATTAGAAACATTTGGAAAGAATAAAACTTTGTGCATGCATCTACCTGTGTAGAAAGCATTTGTTTGTCTGTGCACACATTTACTTGTGTGTACATGTAGGGGACTTGCCCGTGCACATTAGCAAGAGCAGACATTGCATTTCTGTAGCCATTTGTTCTCTTAACACAATACCCAAGAAATGAAGGAATGCAAGGTCAGGCAATCTGGTGACATCCATGTCCACATGGGCTGCAGTTATGAAGGCATTCTGTATGCAAAAAGCATTTGACGAGTGTGGTCAGCTAGAAACTAGAGAGCACTTAAACCTGTAAACCAAGCAATGTGACCTAGTGAAACTTTAATATATGGTTTATTATATACAGTATGTAACTCAGTCATTTGCTATAATGTGAGGTGCTATTTACTTTCTGTCTAGAAGGGTTTTAACACTATATAAGGACCATATAGCATACTAGTACTTACAGAATAAGTAGCAGATTGTACTTCATGGCCTCATTTGTTCCTGTGTGGCCTAGAATGTCATAGTGTCTTCTGTGGTAGCTGTGTTCCATTTTTGACAAGGGTGTGGCATAGCTAGCAGATTATCTTCATATTCCACCCCGTTATCCATGCAAAACAAAATTTCACTTGCTGCTTGCTTGGGGAGCTGAAACAAGCCCACACTGTACTTTAGGTGGGGGACAGCTATAATAGTTTTCTTTTTTGGACAAGTGGACTGAAGAGCCACTATATATTCTGCACAAGATATGGATGAGGAGAGGCAATGCCGGTTTTAGATGTATAAAAACACTGAAGACCGACTTTATGAAAAAAATGTAGTTTATTGAAGTCAGTGTATAAGCTTTATTTGATTCTATTTGCTTTGTGTGCAAGAGTGTCATATTTTTCACCTCTTTTCCTAAACCATCATAATGGAGATGTATTCCCATGTAAATATTTCTCTAGCCCTCAGTGTATCCTAAGGGCTGACAGAATATTTAGGTAGAAATAGATTAATAGAAAAACTTTGTATGTATGAATCACCATTTCTTAGACTGGGGTTGGTTAGCTCAAGACACTGAAAACCTACAAAATCCACAGGCTTAGTCAAACTTCTTAAAGCTCTAGGTTTTGTATGCAGCTCAAAGCAAGAGATAAAACTGAGATTGCCAGGCTTGGTATGTCACTCATTTGCATACTTTTTATGGTGAGTGCAATTCTGGTTCGTAGGTTCTTGACGGCTTACTACATTTACAGCCAAAGTGACCAAGAGTCTCTGCCACACCACGCAGTACTTGGGGGGAGACTTGATGTCTACCACTAAGAATTGTTGTCTTGCATTTGTTAGAGGGTAACTAAAAATATCCTCCCTCTAATAGTATTCTTAGTGACTGTTTGCAACAGGAACTTTAATTTAATTTGAATTTCAATGAGATTTCCACTAAAAGGCTAAATTTTGAAGAAATAGCTTCTCGGGTAAACGACAACCACAAAGCTCTCCACAACTATGCCTGTAGAAATGCACAACGAGCACAACTTATAGTAAATGCTATCACCCACACTGAACTGGAGACGGTTGCTAAACTTTTGGCTGAGTGGTTCAGCTCCAATTTCTCCCTTCACCCCCCCCCCCCAATACTGCAAATAAAATAGCACATCCTTTAGCCCCTCAACCATTACTAGGGAACAGGTCATCAATGCACTTTGAGGCCTGAAACACTGCATCCACAGGTCCCAATGACATCTTGGAATGTTTAAAAAAATAGCATGAAACATGATCTGTCTGGTCCACTTGCATCACTTTTTTCAACTGGGGCCTTTAATCAGGTTCTGTGACCAAGGAGCGGAAGATGGCTACACTCATTCCACTGCACAAAGGGGGCCCAGCCACTGATTCAGGTAACTACAGGTCTATAAGTTTTACCAGCCTCATGCAATGCCATGAAAATCTTGGATGTAATAAATGAGGACATATGTAACCTGCAAACACTTGACCGAACACCGTTTGGCTTTGTTAAAGGAAGGTCCTACCTATTAAATCTGGTGGACTTTTTGCTAGGGTCACCAAAGCACTGGATGAAGGTAAGATTGCACACAGCTTACCTCAACCTGGCCAAGGCTTCTGATTCAATACCCCATCCAGGCATTCTAAGCAAGCTCACTAATGTTTGTATAAATCCTTTTATCACCCACTGGATAGTAAACTTGGCTCATTGATAAGGATGCAGGAGATTAAAATAATTGAGGCCACTTCCACCAAGGGATCAATCACTAGTTGGGACCCCCCCCCCCAAGGGTTTGTACTGGGCCTGCTCCTTTTTGGTATCTATTTCTTATTTCTCTGAATTGGAAGCAAATACTGAAGGCTTATGGCAGACAAACCCCATCTTGCAATCATCTGGGAACTTTATCAACTCTCCTGCAGGCACTAGCATCCTTCAAGGTCTAACTTTTACTAACAAATAGTGCCAAAGGCATGGTCTTAAAATGAATGCGAAGAAAGGCATAATTGTACCCAGTGGGAAGTCAACTATCCAGGCTAATTACCATGTTCATAATACGTCCTTAAGAGTTGACCCATTGGTCAGGGAGCTGGGTATGCACGTAGACATTAACCTTGCCTTCGAGCAACGTATGACCACAGTAGTGAAGTCTTTATGCTAAACAACTTACAAATAAGGACATGGCATCTAAATCCAGAGAGGTCATTGTCCCACTGTAGTCTGTCCTTATACCTCAGACATTCCTTATGAAAAGAATATAAAGCGTAACCAACTTACCTTATGCAGAGCATCTTAAAGCCCTTTTCCTCTACTCAGTCTCCTATAGCGTGCTGAGGCATGATTATGCCTGGCTTACAAGGTGTTGACAAACACAGCATTTAGGAATCCTCTACATATTTGTAAGTCAGAGTATCAGAAATACAAGGTCTAAGGACCTGAATTTTGTCTGACTTAAAAAAAAAATTCTGGAGCAATGGATGTGTCCCAGAGACTGCCCCATGTAAAGTGAAGTTTGTCTATGACCCAGTTTAAGCACAACCTAAACCAGTGGATGGAGGATAGGAAATGCACACCAAGCCTGGCACCCATATCCCTTATTGACAGAAGTAGCTTTTAACTGCCTGTCTGTCAATGCCCTCTTATTAGATACAGGACATAATTAGACTTTTGGGAAAACTTGGCTAGGCTTAGAAAGGCCCCTTTGGGTTAGTTGTAGATGGTTACTAGGCTAAGTGGGAGCTTGTATTATTTGAATGTTCTCGTGTGGTATATCTTGTGTGCTAGCATAAATTAATCAAAACTAAAACTGTCCTCATAGTTTTGAGCTGTGTTTGTGCACGTGCACAAAATGAGGCAGAAAGAGAAGACGCTTTGACTTTTAACCTTGGTTACACAATTCCGTTATGGTCGAATTTGCAAGCTACACCATTGAGGCAGATGTAACCTGAAATGTTGCTAGGACTGTACTTTTTTACTTAAGTATCATCTGGTAGTGCACCCCTACAACCACAAACGTGCTTTGTGTGTGGGACACAAATGCAAATCTGGAGAGAGGAAGTCTGAGAGAAACGGATTATTGTTGAATTTCATTACTGGAGTTGTCTGCCTGGGTAAAATGGCCCTTCTCAGCACAAGCTGCAGTATAAAGTACAGTCCACAGAAAGTTTTATAATTAGAAAATAAATAATGGGGACAGATGTACAATGAAAAAATAAAATGTCTAAATCAGAGTGAAATTAATCAAAGATTAAATATTTGAAATTTGCATCATACTCTGAATGCACTTGCAAGCTAAACACAGATTTATCAAGACAGACTGGAGCAATTGCGTAAGACTTTAATACAGATGGATATGTAAGGTAAAGATGAGATGTTTGGTCCGAGTAGAGAAGTACAGAGCAGAGATGGGTAAGGAGGTAGGGAGAAATGTAAAAAAAATAGGTTTTGTTGAGGTCCTGAGAACTGGTGTATTGAATTCAGTCGATGCATTTCCAGTTGGGAGGTTAGGAATCATTTTTTATAGCCATTGCTAGGTTGTTACAGGTGCCCAAATCTTGACAAGAATGAAATTATGTGCCCCTTAGTTTCATCAAGATGTGTATGGTGTGCTTAACTCCATTGCAGCTTTACAGACAGGTCTGGGTGAATGGTATTACAAGACGTATGAAAATAAGAAATATTTAGCTGTTTTACTGTGTAACTTGCAGAATTCTCTTCTGTATTTCCAATTTTACATGTACCTAAAATATTACAGCACTAAAATACTATTACACAACTTTACAACTTGAAGCAAATGACCAATGTACATTTGGAAATACTAGAAATGATTTGTTTCTGAATCGTATGTAAAATGTGAGGTATTCTTGTTTGATTAATTTACATTTTGGGGTATTTTCACATTTCTGCTTTATCATTGGGAACTTGCCTGTACCATACACTTTGCCATTTCTTTGTACTTGATTAGTTGTGATAAAGGAAAATAACTGGTATGTTATCAGCTACCATATTTAAAATTATAGCAACAAGCAGTAAAGCCCAAAAGCAAAATGTACAAGTGATGGTCCTCTCTTGACCTGAATTAGATGATCCACTTGATTCTGCTTATGCTATTTGCTTATTTTATCAGTAGTAATTGCCAAATGCCTTTTGACTTGTTTGACCAAGAATTCTGGATAAACCCAAAAATGGGGGTGGGGGCAAGGCCCAAAATCAGGGGCAATTCATAAATATTCCTTTTAATCTAAGGGAACAGCTTTTGTATCATCGTGCATTTTCTGAACTGTCAGAAGTATGACATTCTGGCAAACGGATTATAAATTTTACAAGACACAGGGCAAAAATTAAGTAAAATCAAGAACATTCTGTAAAATTCCGGATAGCATTTAAGGGTCATAAAATGCAACCTTCCAAAGGTCCCCCACCTATATACTTTTTTTAAGTACATCTGAGCGTCTCAACAACCTCATGTGTTGCGTTTGGTGCCTAAATATGAACTGTGGCCTTAGTGTACCCTTTCCTTTCTAAAGAGTAAAATTAGAGACCCTTTGCCCTTCAACCCTTTATACCAAATGTGTACCTTTTTAAGAACATTTATATTATAGTCCCTTGCATACAGCTCATCTCCCCCTAAGCTTTTAAGTCAGAATGTTGTATACGGCAGTTCAGTCATCTCAGTTTTTTGTCTCACTGGTATCCTCCTTTACACATGATTACATCAACAAGGTGGATGAATTTACTTATTTTTTAGTGTATTTATTAGCATGTTTACTGATTATATTATTTGTTTCTGTTTAGAAGGAGAATTTTCATGGAGCTGTACCTAAGTAAAAGCTATTTAAGAAAGTGAGGTAAAGGTGATGATATTCTGAAGAAGTTCCTTGGTTCAGGGAACAAAAACGCTCAGTCTATTTTGTTTCAATAAACTTGGATTACAATAGACTTTGTGCCTTTTTATGATGTACACCTTTGAAAAGCACAATTCACTGTTTTACATTTAGGCCAGGTCTCCTAGTGCCCAGACCGTGCAACATTTGAGTAGTCGGTACACTCTTATCAAGTGTTGTAAATCAAAGGGGGGCAAAAAGAAATAAAGCCCCTGTCCTTAGGAAAGACTTTCCAACTAGGCTTGGTCTTCCCTGAGGGTTGGAGGGAAAGCTAACATGACTGGATCCACCAAATGATTAGGTGAATATGTGCTGGAGCTGGGTTAAAAGGAAAATGCTGATGTAATGGGAAATGCCCCAAACTGAGGGGATACATTTAAAATCTGGAATTATGGAAATTTGTTTACATTGTGGCCAACTTCAGTTTGTTTCCATACTGCACGAGTGCATAGACAAAGATCCGTTCAAATAAAACTGGAATGAGTGGATGAAAGAGAGGCATGGAAGTGAGTAGCTGTAGAATGCTAGTTACATTATTAAAGTAGACTGAATAGGCTTGTCTTAATCATCTGAGCCTGGATGTATGCATGCATAATTAACTGCCTTAGCACTGACAAGGATACTGAATTTTTCAGCTCTGAAAGTGTACCTATATACACTGATTTTTGTCTCTGCACTGGAACACACTAGATGTGAAACCTGTTCTAGGCATTTACCAACATATTTGAAATGCAGTACATTCAGTGCTGCCTTCATGCATATAAAGATAGGAGAAGCTGAAAACAAGTGATGCCAAATTCATGCTGAGCAGTCTGTTCAGATATAATGGATTTCATTTTTAAGCTACTTTTCATGTGTGCGCAAATGAACTTTTGTCAGCAGTATGGGGATGTTGGGCTTCTAAGTGCTTGACCCGCTGTCCCTAATCTTGAGGCTGAAATTGGTTCATAGATGTGTACTAGGCTAATGGCCCTGGAGCCTTTACAAGCCTAGCCTATAGGATTACCCTGGCATCGTTCCAAGTTTCGTGATTTACAACCTTAGCCAGGGTGATGCTCTGTGTACTACAACTGGCAAGAATTCAAAAAGTTGCATGGCTGACTAAGCTGTCTGTATTCAAAAGCATGGCCATTACATAATTTAAGTGCACCCTGAACAGAGCACTGCATTTCTGAATGCACACAATCATACATGATGTCATATATGGAGCATCAAATTAACGCAATTTAACTGTTATCCCACTCACTCATTCTGTCTTCTCTTCCACTACATAGTTGTATTACTATGCCAATGCACAAGCCTATTTTGTTAAAAAACATTGTCAGAACACTGGCTTCCCAGTCTAGTAGGGAGTATGACACACACATTCTCTGACAACTATGCCATACAAATGATAAAACATTCCAATCTTAATCCGAGTAATTATATCAGGCTGTTATGGTGTCACTTGACATTACCTAATCTTCTAATACCATGATTGTAGTGAATACACTTCCTATTTTCTCCTCTGTTGGTTCCTTGAGTTGGTATACTGTTTGGTATCTTGGAATATTTTCTGACTTGGATTTCATTCCTCATGAGCCACACAACTGGCTTGTCCCTACTAGCTCTCCAGATCTCTGACCAGTTTTGTTCATCAGTACACAGTCCCACTGATCTTCCTTCATCTGATTAGTGGTCCAGCCCAAGTGAAAACTATATTCCTCTGCAGGCCTTTTTACATACATTTCTTTTATGCCCACTATATAACTGCTACTGTATTGCATACATATATGTACAATGTAAATGTTTTATCTGTTGTTTAATGACAGTCTGCAATTTAAGCATAGCATTCATGTTGACTATTTCTCTTGTAATTTTGTTATTATATCTGCTGTAACTTTGTAATATTCTATCCTTGGGATTTTCTACAGTGAGAAGCATTTCTTTTCTTATGACCTCCACTGACAATTGGGCTTCAATATAGCTTACTTGGTAAACAATGTAGGCATATAATGGAATGACAGTCAGTTTGTTGTATGCTTCCCCACTCTGACTCAAATCAGCTTGTAAAAACATTGAAATAGTACTACATTGTTAAATATCCTAGATTTGGGTACTGGTGAAAATCCTATCTACCTTTCACAACTGAAATTTAATATAGATATCTTTTTTTCCTATCCTTCCGCACTGTATGGTTTCCCTTACTTTTATCCAGATACACTGGCTTTGATGGATGCCCACGTATTGCCAGTTGCACTGGTAAGTACAATAACTGGTGTTAATTTACTGGTGCTTTTCACCTGGAATAAAGAAACCAGTCTATTTTCTGTAGGTCTAAATGTAGCATTGAGGCTAATAATGGCCAAGTCCACAGTGTCAACGGTCCCAAAAGCATCACTGTTGACTGCTCAATCATCTCTTTTATTATGGCTCCAATGCACAATCAAGCCCCCCATTTATGGCACTAAAGGTCCTCTGTTTTAGTGCCAGTTCTTTGCAAGACATTGACAAGTTCTCAAACTGAAATGTTAAAAAATGGCACTGACTTTTATTTACTATTTATAAAGGAAAAGCCCACTGCCACCAAGAGGCTAACCAGACTTAAACATTCTGGTACATCAGTCCACAAAGTTTGCTCCGTTTGATTGCCACCACCTACAAGTGAAGATGATGGATGTATAGCAATGCCTGTCTGCTGCTGACTTGAACCCATTTGATAATTTCAGCTCACTAAAACTGTCCACAGAAAAAAGAAATCCTTTTCTGCAGTGGACAAGTCTCCAACTTCTCCAGTGGTGATGGAGAACCCAGCATACCTTATAAGTTGTACTGTAGACTCCAAATATGTAATTTTATGATTTGTGATAGTCTATACTGAAACATGTGTATTTTTGAGAAACTACTTTTGACCACCTGGATTCCACTTGCTTTGTTCCAGAGAACCCAGATTTCGATTGTCACCAAGGTTGTGCTTGTCGTTTGTTTTTTTGAAGAAGCCTCAGTCTCATTGACAACACTGTGATTGGTCAATCCTGGGCCAAAGTGTTTTGCCATACTCTGTATGTAAAGCTTGTAGTGTTTGATTATTTTTATCCCTAACTAGCAAAGAAAGGTTATAAGATTAAATTGAAAATATGGTGTGAAATGTTTTACAAATCCATAGTAATGAGCATGTAATTAAATATTTGGATATCTTGTGTCCATCCTGGGTAGTTAGCTGGTATTTCAAAGATTTAGGTAATTATTAGTCTACCCTGAAACAAAATCCTATTTCCATTAAACTACCTTCAAGTTACTAAGAAATTAATCGGTTTGCTGTCAAGAAAGACATAAAATATAATATTTGTAGTAAAAATATTAAGCCTCAAATGCAGTAAGCATGTGTTTAACTTGCATTCCTGTAGCTTTGGCAATTTTCAGAATTTAACTCTAGTTTTATAGCCTGGACATCTACTTCCATCTCCTTAATTTTATTGCTGCCTTTTTTCACCGAGGAAACACGATGTTAAGATTTTTCTTTTAGCTAGCAAAAAAAAAAAAAAAAAAAAAAAAAAAAGAGACCTTTGCTGTGCAGATATTGGCTTCTAGTAAGGCATTATTTTCATTAGTATGGCTTCTACAGTAAGTCATTGAGCTTAAGTGTCAGATTAATGGGTAAGACCAAAAGGTTGTACGTTCGATTCTCACACCAGGTACTTTTGTTCATATTATAATGTTGACACTAGAATGCAGAATGAGGGTGTTGCAAACATGAGGCGCCATCCTTTAACTGAAACATTAATGATGACTATAGGAAGCAATACATTCTAAGACGAACTGGAAAGTAAACTATATCCGTTAACGTATAACTTTTAAAGAACACTTTTGATGGATTGGAGATAATGCAGTTTGTTATTAATTTATTTTAAAATTAATTTGTAATGACCAGAAAGCACGTCATTGTTTTAAAGACATCTTGTCTGGAAGATTTATGATGCATGTTGAAGTCTCTTCCTAGTGGTAATCTATTAATCTGAACATATGACCTAGACCATGGATAGAATCTGTTGTATTTTGAGACTTGGATGTCTAAAAGTAGTTACCTTTCTGGGTAGTTAACCTACCTACATTAGCTGCTATACTCTTCTTAAAACCATCCAAAAAATCACCCATTCTTTTAAAGAACATATCCTCATCAACAATTTGCCAAATAATTACAGTGCGCCTCTTGCACCCCTAACTCCCTGTCATGCTGGTTTCTAACCTCAGTTCTACTTCCAAAATCTTAATTTTAGGATTAGTGAAGCAAATCACAACCACAGGACCTTTTCTCTTTAGATTTGCAAGGGCATTTTCTGAGTCTCTTTTCTTCCCCATGCCTCACTTCCAAGCATCCTGAACATTAATTGGCAGTTTCTTCTTACCCATACAAATGTTTTTCCTCTGTAAAGTATGCAAAACACTTGTATTGCATCCAAGGTCCTAGTTGTGCCTGTTGTTTTCTAGAATTCTTGATGTGTGATATACACCCAAGAGGTAGCTTTACGCAATACTTTTTTCTGTCTGCAAAAGCAAGTTGTGAATTGAGGTGAAGTCCTGCAATATTGTTTTTCTGAACCAGAAATGTGGAATTCAACTGAGTGAAGTCTATTTGGAGCAATAACTGACTTGTTCAAAAATCTGTGTGGAATGGGAACATTCACCATCTAAGTAACTTCAATGTTTTTCTGGACAATTTTAAGACCTTCATAAAAGCAGGCCCACTGAAAAGACGAAGACCATCTGATTACAAAAAGGGCATAAGAACGTGCGTGTTTGTGGAAGATCGTGTTGGTTCAGGTATACTATAGATAATGACTGTGACAAAGGTCTGTGCTCTATTTAGATTAGAGAAAGCGCCTCCGTTTAGCTTATGGGAGGATGAACGATGCTTGGAAGACAAATATGGTCACTGGACTTGACCAACTTGCTGACTGTAGTGCCAGGAAAGTGATTTAATTTACTCTTTCTCTCTTAAAATGTAGAGAGGCACTGCTTCTGTAGTAACTGTTGCTTTGTTTTCACTGAGCTCCTCAGAGAAAGGAACTTTGCTATTTCTTGGGTGAAATCCCTTTCCCCAGGAGCAGTATTTGGATTTTTTGTTTTTTGGCATTAAAATTGTTGGGACCTATGTGCCTCTTCTCTACAATTTGCTGGGATCCCAGTGCTGCACAAGTATGCTGTGTTTACTGGTAAAGGACTGACCTAATTGCTGATCTCTTGACTAAGACACTTTTAACATTCATCGGTTTGTATCCCTGCTTTATCCTATTTCATTCACTCTGCGTGACCGACCTGATTCAAGCACATATAACATGAAGGAAGAGATTACTTCTGTTTCAGTATCTCAAACCACTTTTTTTTTTTTTTTTTGCTGGTATTTGCTGCGTCTGTACTGTTAACTATGCCAAGTATGTAGCTTAACAAATACCTGCATTATCTGTGGCCCAGGAGGGAAAGTTTCAAGGCATTGCAAAACATTAAGAACAATAAATTTTACAGTCTTAAATATGAAAAACAGTACATCCCTAAACTTTAAATACTGTTCTGTACAGAGAATATTTATGACTAGAGTACCATACTGCCTACACATCAAAATCCCCCATATCAATGTATGGCAGACTTCTCACTAGGTGTCTGAATTTTAAATCAGTGCTCCTAAATGGAGTACTTTTTACAGGATGAATAGCTGTGAAATTATCCAGTGGACTGCAGAAATGGTCAGAAGCTAGGTGTTTGGGGTAAACATCAAGTACTTAAATTTAAAACTGAAGGGAACCTAGTCCCATGGCAAGGTGGGATGAAGTTGTGACTATAGTACAAGATATAAATACTGATTAGTGCACGAGTACTGGAGGGCTAGTCGACAGGGGTGGTCTTCTGCAACTGTTAACACCTTTATCATCCTTGGTGAGTGGAGACTACTTTGCCCACTACAATAGCGACACCCTCAAGACTATCTTTGGTTAGGACAGGCTTGTCCCATGAAGCTTAAGGACTGCTGAGCCAGACATGGTGTGTAATATAATGCACATCATTCTCTGCCCAGGAATCCATTGAGAGTTTGCTGCCAACCTACTGGAAGGAGTTAGGATGGTTGCGGATGGTCTCTGCAGTAGTAAACTGGCCCGCTTCATAATTCCTGACAGCTACCACTGGAATTGGCTGGATAATCAGACCCTCAAGTAAGAACAAGCAGGCCACATGGCTCTCCTTCGGTTTAGTGATACCTGTTTCTTGCCCTTGGAGAGGTGACTCAAATGAGCACAGCTAAGAGCACGACTGCCCAGGCTCTGTGGAATTCATTAAAAAGAATAAAGTGGCCAATAAGCTGAGAGGGTGACCATTAAGTTTTGTCAAAGGTCATCCGTGTTAGTGGCCTAACTGGTCTTGAGGTAGCATAGTAATTTACTACTAAGTCTTCCCCATATATGCCATATGTGTGTGAGCTAAATATTTAAATATGATATATAGTAAGATATCGATATATTTGGCGCATGTGACTTCAATGAAAAACAGTATAGGCAAACCCACAATCATTGCACATAAACCATTGAATGGGACACTACATCAGAATGACATTAAATACCCTGGATTTTTTTTTTCTGGGGGCAGATCTATGTCTCTGCCTCCATACTTCTGCAACTTATTTCTAACTCTGAGATCACACAACAGTATGAGAAACTTAACACCAGTGTGTGGCAGTCTTGCATTGGTACACACTGGTCTCTAATTCAGATATACAGTTTTCTACAACGGTCTCTCTGACCTATGCTGATGTTGCTTTTAAATACATGCAGCCTGCAATCAAGTGATTTTACAAGGCCAAACGCATGCTATCAACATCTCCCACACAAATGACACGAGTCATTTAGCATTAACACTCACTAAAGCATTCAGCCATCTACCAAATGGCTCAATTTTTTTTAAGTTTGGAGTCCCAATTTTCAGCAAACCTTCCAGTTGTTAGCATTCAGAGTTAGTAAATGTGGTAATTGGTTAAACCAGCTTTACAAATTGATTGGTGTGCAAAAAACTTTTTTTCAGTGCTAAATGTATGAGGTTTCAAATGAATTCAGCCTCCATTTTGTAGCAGAAAAAACAGTAAATAAGACCGGCAGGAAAAGAAGAAAGTAACCTGTGTATGAAAGGCAGGAGCTAGAAAATCAGACGAGGAAGATGTATAGTTGACAAGAATGTTGGAATTAGTTTGCCAGTAACACATTTTAATAAGCATTTAACACCCCCTTCTTGTGAATCTGCTCATCTGTTTTATTGATAGAGTATGCCTGGAGAAAGTTAATATTCTATTTCCTCTGATTTTACAAAAGCCCATCTGCTCACTGGAGTTGCAAATGCTGATACAGCATTACTTTTTATCCCCCAAGTCAGTAAGCAGTATAAAACCTCCAAGGACAAGTGGGGTTCTGCAAGGTCAACCTAATGGGCTTTATCTAAGCATCATTCACATCCCTTGCAATCAGCAGGATGCCAAAAAGATTTATCTTTACTCTGTAACAGTAGTGCTAGAATTAAGCAGAAAAATAATTTAAGTATGAACAGATTTGATAGCATTTCAAAACCGAGAGATGTATAATGGTACTGAAAACTTGCACAGCGAACAAATATTACTTTACATCAGTATAATTAAATTGAAATTCTTAATATTACATTTGCCTGACTTCTGAAAAACAATGGGGGATGGAATTTTTATCAACCTATATTTGGTCTCCAAAGTTTGTCTAGTCAAGCCAAGTGTAAGGGTAAAAAAAATACTGCAGTTTTATGGAAAACATCTTTCTAATTTCTTAACATCTAAATAGATATCACATTGTCTGACTTTGAGAACTGGTTTTTACCTGCTAGAATGACTTGGGGTATATATCACTGAAAACTTCTGAAGTACCTTAGAAGCCCAAGGAAGGTGCTTTACCCAGTGCTTTATATTTACATACTCTGGTTCTGTTCAGAGTGATGGAAAAAAAATTGAGGGAAAATATCTCTTATGACAGGTATGAAGATGCATCCTTGGGAGAAATTCCATTTAAAAAATTGTTGGTTTGTGAGCTAAAAAATATTTTACTTGAGTATCAGGTAAGCCAAAAGTAATCTTTGTGAATGTTTACTTTTTACATGTTTGTACACACAACAGCATATGTAGCATAACATTAGTAAACAAAGCTTGATGTCATCAGTAAGTTAACATTTTTAGCAAAATATTTCTCTGACTCGCATCTGTAGTGCTCCCTGACAATGCATCATATTGTGTACTATGTCACTTAAATAGCAGGAGGACTGCCAAAAGTCGCATTACTGCGAAGTGACCTTGGGCAAAAGCTGTAATTATGAGCAACAGCCTACTGAGATTATTGTGAAGTGTAAACAAGTTTAACATGAACAGACTTGGTTAGTTATTAGAAGCATTTTACCTGTTGAGTGAGTCCCATTTGGTGAGTCATTTTAAAGGATGCAAGTTAGGCTAGGGCATTTTCAACTTTGTGAATGAGGCTGTGTGGGGTAAATAGCTGGAAAAGTGTCCGGTAGTGAAGCAGCTCTAACCAATGAAACTACTTCAATGCTACACAGAGGTGAGTTCTATATGCCATGTTAGCACTAAATGTGGCTACTTTGCTGCATCATTGCTCTGGGCTGCCTGAAGATGTATGAGAATAGGGGTTGCATAGAGGAGAGCTGGAAGTAGTAAAGTTCCATCAATGCATTTTATCTTTTAGGCAAAGTTTTATCCTATAGAGTGCAATTTGTTTTTGAGTTAATTATATATTTTACATAGTAGTCGCATTTCAAGTCATCAATTATACCTTGTAAGTTGGTATGGGTTATTAATTCAATGTTAAATGTTTGTGGAGGTTAGAGTGCAGATAGATTTCTGGGAGGAGTGTTTTGGGGAGAATAAGATGAGCTTGGATTTTGAGAGTGGAGTTAGAAATTGCTGTGAATCAGCCAGGTTTCAAGAAAGGTAAGGGAATCCTGGGTTATTTACAGCATATCCATTTTTTATTTTTTTAAGCAATATAGATTAGTGTGTAATCATCCACATACTGGATTTTTTTGCATGTTTGATTGCTGAATGAAGGTTATTCCCAAATATATTTAATAACAGATGACATAGAACAGGACCCCAGGGGACTTCCACTTCTATGGAAAGAAGAGTGGATTTATTTTGTTTAACAGCTTTTTTGTCTTCAGGACAGAAGGCTGTCAAATAGAGTGGAGTGTGGCTATGTCAACACACCGAGGACAATTTCTGTAGAAGTTTTGTGTGTGTAATGGTGTGAAAATCTTTCAGGAGATCAGAGAGTCAGAGACCAAGTATCCCTCATTTATGTTTCAATTTACAGTTGTTATGGTGTTAAGGAGGGCCATAGTAATGATATGGGTAGGGCAGAAATCATGTGTTAGACATAATGGAGAGTAGTTGTGTTTGTGTTAAAGCATTGAACGGTATTACAATGTAAATGTCCATCATCGAACTCTCATGTAAGGGGCTGTGCCCCCCCCCCCTCAGTAATTATATACACCAACTCCAAGATCGCACTCCAGTGGGGAAAAGGGCACATTTCCTTATCTCTACCATAATGCAATCTTAGAATGGTTCGCTGAATGGCATGCTCGATAATCTATGCTGTTTGGTGCTTTGATTTTTGTTGAATAACAATAGACCCGAGAAATAATTATGATTAAGAGGGAAAGGAGTAGGACTAGGTAAAGTGATATGAAGGAAAGGGGAAAGTATTACTTGAAGGTGCGAGTGGCATGATATAGACAGGGAAGAAAAGTAGTGTGGATCTGGAGGGGTTAGGGAAATTTAGCTACAGTATATATACTGGAGAAATTATTATGGCTTGGGGTGATGGAAAGAAATTTAGTTATCTGTGTATGGGTGCAGAAAGGCTTAAGCCGTATGCGAGATTTGGGGGGTGGCTGACAGATGTTAGAATAGATGAGAAATACTCTTGTTAAACAAGGGGAAATCTATGGGATGAATATACGAGTGAGTTTTGCTAATGATTTGCTCAGAGTTACTGTTAGGGGGAGGCTAAGAGAGTGGATGTAGTGCAGAACATTATGGGAGGGACAAAAGGTGTTTTAAAATATGCTCAATACTACTATCACAATCTCTATATTAATTTGGAGAGAGAGGGATTAGGTGACAACTGATAGGTGGGCATAAGTAAAAGAATACTTGAGCAAGTTGGAACAAAGCAAAGAAACTTGAGTATAGTGGAGCTTACCTGACCTCAAAAGCCCTACATTGCAGAAAGTTTTTTTTAACACCTTTATTAAATTATCACTTGTGTATAGGCAAATTTACATTTATACAAAAGTAATCCAATTGTATTAACATTAACAAGCATTATACTTCACATATATTGCTATAAATCTTATAACCTAAGCAACATTACATAAATTACTCAATTCCTGCCCCCCTTTAAACATCTTTATTAAATCACTTAAGACATCAGCAATTATGCATTTATATACATGAAAACCACACCAACACAATCCTAATTGCAAGCATTTTACATCACAAACCATACTGACACTCCCAGTTGCAAACATACAGCACTTCTAATCTACCCAATCATTTTTGATCAAAATTACGTAGCTCATTTAAGTCCTGCCTTCTTTTAAACCTCATTCCTCCACTGCATGTAGTTCCCACAATTCCCATTTCTTTCCTATTTAGTTTGCTTTTACCCTTTTCTAAAGATCTCAATTCCAGTTTTGTCTGTTACTATATTCACTACTTCTAATACAGTTGGTTTAAATTTTGATTCGCATTTTCTAGTAATTCCTTATAGCTGGTGCTTAGGCATTGGCATGGAAACACAAAGTGACAGTTTACATTTCAGTTACTAACTGCAGAGATCAGCTAGGAGGAGAAAGTAAATGATCTTGACATTGTAATCTAATGATTAAGAGACTGTACAGTGACCACTTAAGATCCTTTGGGGTTAATGTCATGGTCACTTTTTATCAGAAAGCAGGGAATTATCTGTCTAGTATAAGCTTATACACCTAGGTTGTTCGTGTTATTATTAATGCCAGGATATATGTTTGCTTGCAGCCTTTTAATCCAAGCATATTCTATATTTTCAAGCATGTTATTAACATCGGGGGTGATTACAAGGCTGCAAGCAGACATATATCCTGGTATTAATAATGCGATAAGTATTAAGCCAGTTCTATCTAAGAAGCAACAGAAGTTGCATTAATTATATAATTTGATGTACTTGCATTGTGTTAATTGTGTTTTAACTAATTACTGTTTTTAGTTTATTTTACATTAGATGGGCTGTCACATGTTTTATTGCTGCTACTATTTATTTGAATGGATAATTGATGTATGTTAGCACTGAAGAAGGGGAAACCTGAAAGCTTTGCTGTCGGTGAAAATAAAGTGAGGAGAATTTAACTGAGTGCTGCTGCCATCCTTTTTTTATCTTTGTTTGGTCTTGTGGTTCGTACTAGATTCAGTTTGCTACAGTAAAGGTATTTTTTTGCTGCTTGCATCCTACCAGCTTTCTTAGGCACTTCATTACCATTATCTCTAGCTTCTTCAACTGATCTGCCTTTACTGCCCAGGTTTCTGAACCATACAGTAGTGTGCTGGTCACACCACTGTCTTGTATACCTTATATTTCAGCTTCTTTGGCATTCTTCTGTCATTGACTACACCTGACACTCTACACCAGTTGGCTGCAGCTGCTCTGATTCTAGATTTGGCTTCTTCATTCAGGCTTCCTTTCTCCTCAACCACCTCTCCCAGATACTTGAAGGTATTTACCTGTTCCACTATTTTCCCTTCTATCTCTGTTCTCGGTTTCTTCTGATTTACCCAATTTGCTGCCATTACCACTGTCTTATCTGTGCTTGGTTTCATCCCATTTGCCTTCAGTTTTGCATTCCATTCTCCTATCTTTTCCTGAAGTTCTAGCTCTGAGTCTGCCTGTAAAGCCACATCGTCTGCATACAGCAACTTTGTTGATTTGTTCCCTCCGACCTGTTTGCTAATATAGTCCATCGCCAGTATGAACAACAGTGGGCTCAGAGCTGAACCCTGGTGTACAACCACTCTCACTGGAAACTCCTCTGTGACGCCGAACACTTGAGTCATTGGGTCCTGGTACATAGCCTGCACTAATTCTACCAGTGTTTCTGGGACTTCAAACCACCACAGTACTATCCAGATAAGCTTTCTTGGGACCTTTTCATATGCTTTCTCCAAGTCTAGCAAAGCCCAGTTGGACACACTCCTCATCTCTAGCTTCTCAAGTATCTGTCTCACTGCAAACATTGTCAGTTGTGCTGCATCCTGATCTGAATCCGAACTGCTAATCTCCCATCTTAGATTCTACTACTTTGCGTATGCATCTATTAATTACCCTTTCCAGAACTTTCATGTGATGTGATAGGAGTTGATGCCTCTGTACTGCCCACAGTTGTGGATGCTCCCTTTGTTCTTGTACACTGGCACAAGTATGCTTAATCTCCAGTCATCTGGGGTGCGTCTTTCTCTCCACACTATTAGTACCCTCAGGAGCTATTTCTCTACTATCACGCCCAGCATTTTTATCATATCTGCAGTGACCTCATCTGACCCTGCTGCTTTCCCTGACTTCATTTTTCTTAGTGCTGTTATTAATTCTTCTAGGATGGGCTCCTCCTCTTCTCTCATTGTTGGCCATTTCTGAGGCACTACAGTTTCTGTGGGTTTTTCTCATTCAGAAGCTTGTTGGAAATATTCCTTCCATCTGCCTTTGATATCCTGTGGACTGGTGAGCAGGTTGTTGCTGGCATCCCTTATGAAGGGTGCCTGACTATCTTCTTTATCTTTCTTTCCCTTGCAACTTAATAGTTTTTGTGCCATTTACTGAGTCAATTTCCAGAAGTTGGTAGAGTGCCTCCGATGCCCTATTCTTTGCTATTGCATCTTTTCCTAGTTTCGTTGTTAGCCAACCAGTGGTCCTTCCTAGCCTGGTAAGTCCTTTCTATATCCTACTTCTTCCTGGACTCTTTCTTTTGATTTCCTGGACTTCTGCATTCCACCACCAGCTTTTCTTATGTACCTTCTTTCCATACCTGGCTCGACCGCATATCTTTTCTGTACTCCTAACACATGCTGTTTTTAGGCACTGCCATTCTTCACTCCACCTACTTCCTCCTCCTCTTGGTGTGCTAAAGCCCTGAGTAATTCCTGGAACTGTTGTACTTCCCCTCCAGTCAAATTCCAGGTCTTCAGCCTGATTTCTGACCTTGGATCCTTCTCTGCCCACTGCTTGCAGCTGATTGTGGCAACTAGTGGTTTATACTATGGGCTGACTATTTCACTGGGGATGACTTTGCAATCATGGATTCTACCTCCAGTGCCTTTTCCTTACTAGGAGGAAGTCTACTTGCGTTGCATGTTGGCTACTCTTGTATGTGACCTTGTGACTGTCTCTTTCTGTATCATGTATTGTCTACTATCAAGCCATTTGCCAGACAAGTTTAGAATGGCGGCTTTATTCCTGTTGCCCCACCCATGTGGACCCAGGAAGTGCTTGTATCCTGTTCTGTTTGTTCTGATATTTACATTGACGTCACCCATTATCAACACCAGTTCATGCTGTCCTGATTTATCTAGTAGGTCCTGCAACTGCTGCATGAATGCACTCTTTTCCTCACTATCACAACCCTGCTGTGGGCATACGCTCAGATTATGTATAACACACTATCATGACACTGGTGTTGGATTGCCATGAGTCTCAATTCTGATGATATCTCTTACTGCCTTATGAAGCCTCTCTCACCACAATTCCTATACCACTTCTAGCCTGTCCCCCTCCTGAGTAGTAGTCTGGATCCCAACCCAAGTGGCTTTGCCGCATTGCCATTCCATCTGGTCTCTTGGATACATAGGATGTCCAGCCTCCTCTGTATCATGTCATCTAGTTCCAAGCTCTCTCTCGTCAGTGAACCTATGTTAAGCATAGCAAAGGCAATTAAAGCCCAATATAACTGCTCTTGACAAATCTACATGTCAAATATCTTAAAATAACAGCTGAGGCAGTTGCATAAACAGTCTCAATTGTGAGGAATTGATCCGTATCTGAAAATAGTCCCCTTTCTGTGGAAAAAATAATTCATTCTATTGCATAAGGGTGGAATTAATACAAATATTTCAAAATATAGGCTAGCTGCCATTTTGTCTTATCAAAATTATTGAAGTTGTGTTGGAATACATTTTTCTCTGTAATAGATCACCAGCTTCTGTTTTCAATCCAACATAGCTTTCATCTTCATCACTGTGCAACTATGTTTTGCTGAATTTTAATACTTCAACGCCCATAGAAATACCAGAAGCTTAGAGACTCTGATCTACCCAGACTAATCAAAAGCTTATGGGAAATAGGAAATACACCCCGGGGATCACTTCTGTCTCTCTGCTGGAAAGTGGCACAGGAAAATAACTTTCTTGGGAGGTGTAAGCTATGGGACCTTGCTGGCTAGGCTTACGTAGGCCCTTGGGCCGATAGCCTAGTACCTACCTATGATACTGTTTCCCAGCAGACAGTATTATATAAGCTCTCACCCTTGGGGATCTCCAAGACTTCATTGCAGTGGTTCCTTAGCTAATGCTCAAACAGAGCACAAGTAGTTAAAATAGAAAACTGATTTCTTCAGCTTGTCTAGTAACGGACCTACAAGGATCTATACTAAGCCTGTACATTGCTACAAACATGGTTACCTTTGACATTATGCTGCTGTGACTCGACTCTAATCTGCTCTGCAAAGCTTTCCAAACTTCAAAGAACATGAATTACAATCTTTCTCATCAATTGAAACATGGATAAATGATGAATAACCACTACTAAATCGTAAAAAAAAAACTAAATTACTGCTCTTTACCCCAAAGCACATCTCTATCAAAACAGTTCTATTTAGTATTAACTGTACTGACAGCACCATGACAGAACTAGTAAAGCCACACACAATTTCAAAGATGACCATTTGGAATTCAGCCAGCATGTGTGTCTCTCTAAAAAAAACATCAAAAGCTAGGTTCATTAAACAGGGCAAAAACCTATCTCACTGACAGAGCCAGAAGATGTATAGCCATTACTTTCTTACTGTTATTTCTTTATGCTGTCCCAATTTTCAGTAAATAAGTGTCTCAACTGTACAAATGTGAGCAATGTTATAATAGAGCCAAATCTGCATTAAACTGCAACAATAGAACATTCTGTTGCTTAGCACTTGGAATGAAACTGGCTTGATCTAACTCATAACCCAATTCTTTCTCAGACTAAATACAATGCAGACTTCTCTATAAGCCAGAAAATAGCACAGCGTTTAACAACTCCAATACAACTCTCAACTCCCACCAAAAAGTTTTGTGCTCTATAGAAAATCCTTTTTGCTATAACCAAATTATCTAATACTGCAGGTGACTTAGTATTCACATAGTGTAACTAAACAGTAGCACCACATCCCAGTAACACTGAAATTGTTCACAATGTAAACATTTAAAACAAGTGGAATTTCACCTCTGCTCCTGAATGTCCAGGGTAAATGCCACTGTAATCTTCAGCTTGCGCATTTCTTTTCACTAGGCATCCTATGCCGCACAATCAGTTTTCACTGTTATCTAAATAGCTTTACTAGCTAGTCCAAGCCATATACATTAACTGTCCACCCTACCCATCTCTCTCTTAATCCTTATGGTAGCCATATATAATGGTCTTTGAACCTGCTTAATACCCCACTTAACTAAAACGTTAACATTTTCAGTCATCCTAAGTTACCTCTCTCCATTCCATTTCACTGAATTTCCAAGCAATAATTACAAGAAATATTAGATTTTTTCAAACCCACTTATACTCTTCAAATGGCCAATGTTCAACGTCTTCTAAATGCACAGGTATCTTCTATATGGTAATAGTTGGCTTTATTTCAAATGAAGAATGTATTCTGATTAGCAAATGAATGTTAGTAATGTCTATTACTTAATGTCCAAGCAATTACTGAATGTCTGTTTAAAAATGTCTGTAGTATACTGGAGCTTTTTTCCTCAGGCCTCTGCTGAAAAGGGTTTTTTGACTAAACCCTGTTGGACAGAACTTGTAAATAAATGAAAAAGAATTTAAAAAAATGCATCAGGTGTTCATATACTCAAGTATTCTAGGTAATATTAGAACATGAAGAAATCATTCAACTGGGTGGTGAGTACCACGTGGAAAAATTCCCTCTTGTGTAGTCCTTGTCATGCAGGTCATGAAACTACACGTGTAAAAGCATAAAATACCTGGGAAATGCATGGGAAAAGATTGGACTACCTGTGTTGTAGCTGGAGGGCAAGTGTGAACATAAGCAATGGAAAATAGAGATGGGCAGATTACATACCACTGAAATATAGGTGTAATGTCCTGCATTAAGATAGTGTACTGACGTATATAACAGGACATCAGTGTCTCTTCTTAAACCCAGCTATATGCAGTAACATTGCCAGTAGTGCTGTAGAATACCCCATAACTATATTGGAAATGTCGTACACAAACATTTTCTGTTTTCTGATGCAGAGTCGAGAAACACAGAAAAAAAAAAGACCAAAAATAAGAGTGTCAAGAATACTTTATCATTTTATGATTGGAAAGACCCAAATGTAATTTATATTGCATGGAGCGTTAACTGCTGCTATGCACTACCAAAGTTAGTGGAAAAGCTATAGGAACACTAAGTTTTACAGCTTTCACATGTGGAAAGACCAACACAGATGAGCTGTAGGAAGCATAAACAGGTTCAAAAGCTGTTCAACACATTTTCAGAAGAAGGTTGTGGTGAAATATAATGGTGAGCTGAAACTGAGTTCTACTGTTAACTGTCTCCTAATGTCATTTCTCCCTTTGGTCTGTTTGTTGTGGATATCAGCTCAGTGGATCTGATTCCTAATGACCTGCCAAACAATGAGAAGGCCGAGGATATTTTGAGAGACAATATCTTACTTTAGCTATTCTAGCTGTTGGATCCCTGAGGCCGATCTTTTTCAATGCCTACTGTTAACCTGATTTTTAGCCTTTCTCCTGCTTTTGCTGCTGTAACAGCTGCTGGATCCCTATGTCAGATCAGCCTAGGCTGTTAAAACAGCTGCTGTAACCTTGATTCAGATGTTTAGCTGTCAGTACAGCTGTTTGATCTGAGACCATTCTTTTCACTGCCTGCCACCTCCCTGCTATTCCACTTATAGCGTGGTTTACTTGTAATAACTGCTATTAGTTTTGTATCACTTATGTAAAGCATACTGCTCCCTTGTTTAAGCCTACATTCTGCTCTAGCTGTTGTAACAGCTGATAGGCCATCAGTTCAGATATCAATATTGGAATGCTTGCTAAAATAGCATTGTTATAGCTGCATTTATTTCTTGGACTGTTTTTATTATTTTTCCCTCTGGAATGTCCTTCTAAGGACACAAGTTAACTGCGGACTGTTCAACTTTTTTTTTTGAAAACTCTTTGGTAAGCAGCAAGTATTGAAGCTGCAGTCTGGGAGAGGGGCTGTTAACTTGCTTTTGTGTGGGATTGAGTGGGGTAGAGTATTTGAGAATCTTTCTTTTGGTAATGGAAATTTTGGACGAATTTTGTTTGATCTGTTAAGGGGATATTTGGTTGTCTTGTGTATGGAACTGCTACAGAAAATTATAATGAAAATGAATATTGTAGTAAATGTTTACAATTGTGTGTTAATTGGGGACTCTAATAAGGAATGTTTATTCTGAGAATAAACAGAACAGGTGACTGACATCCTTTACATGGAAGGAATATATCAAATATAAAATATCAATTGCTTCTTCATAAAAGGAATGATAAATGACCTTGTTTATGGATGTAGGAAGTACTAATGACTCGTTCCAAATGTCCGTAAACAACAATATTGATATAAAAATTTCAAGATAATTTTCAGTGATCATCTTCCAATTGTTAATTTTCATGGTAAGATTACACAACTAGTAAGGCCTTTAACAAACTGGATAAGGTGCAAATCTTTACATAATTCTGTTTAATCTATCTTTAAGAATTGCTTGATAAAATTAAATCCCTTGGTACGGACATCTTATCTGTTAAATGCTCACATTTTAAATTAGAAGATTTATAAGCCTGTATAGCTGATAAGAGGACTGGTGTGTTTACAGAAACTTGGTTTGGTTGCAATAACATCAATAGCCATACCAGATTTCTCTGGTCATCGCAGTTTCAGATCTGATAGAGGAGGTAGGATGTTTATGTAACCAGTGTGATTTTTGCCACAAAAATTAGCATGGCCTCTGATCTTCTCATAGTGAGTACTGGTATATTGGAACTAAAAGGGATATAATAATTTTACCAGTCTCCTATTTCAAAGGAGATGGATTAGAAATTTTTAAACTTAATAGGAAGGATTATTTGAATAAGGTGGATATAACTGCTAGAGGCCTAAATGCTCCTAGTGTAGACTGAGTAGCTCCTGCTACGTTGTCAAAAGGCATTAAAAGCTATCTGTTAACCTAATGTTTGAAAAATGGTTATACTCAGGTAGTTCCTCTAGTTGCCTCATTCACTAACTTATTGGTTGTTTTTGAATCTCTAGGAGATTAAATCTGGATGGTTGTAACAGAGGTCCTGAGCTGGGAAGCTGTGACCACTTTAGTGTAAGCTTTAAGGTATTCACCCAGTTTAAGTTGGTTAAGCGTTATGAAATAGTGAAAAAAAAAATCAGTCAGAATTTGTCTATTAAGGAGCCTGTTTAAACTTGCGAGTGATATGTTAGTTCTGATAATGAAGATAAGTGAGAACTGGGATTTTCTTTACAGTTTTGTCAATAATTTAAGACTATCATGTCCCAGCTGGAATGAAAACACCCTGTAAGAGTGATAGGCATCCCTAGTGGAGTTTGAAGTTATCTAAACTAAGAAGGTAAAAGATACATTTGTAGAGAAGGTATAAAAATTCCCACTCCATTTCAAACCGGACCAATTATAAACAGAAACATGCATGTCATTACTATTAAGATCTAATTATGAGGTATACTTAGTTTGAAGGACAACAAAAGTTTATTTAAACACTTAAAACACTATAGGCTAGATAATTCTTTTGGCATAACATTGAAAGATGGGTCTGAATTAGACTCATGTATTAGAGACCTTGTTTGCAGATGGCTTGTTTAGTAACAACTCCCAAGGGATCTTGGGAAAATTAGTTCCTCATACTGTTTAGAGACACTTGTCCCAATATGAATGAGGAAATGGTAAAACAAGCCTTTTTTAAAATCAAAGTTCAGCACTGGGACCTGATGGTCTTAATGAGTATTACATCTGAAAAGTTGAGTCCAAATTTAAAACATAAGTCATTCAAGGAAGCATTTGTTCCAGAACTATGGAAGGAAGCTATAGTTCCTAGTTTGAAAAGTAAACCAAGATGCATGGTAGAGAACTATTTACCTATTAGTTTGACTTGCATATTGTGCAAGTGCTTTGCGAAGACATTGTGGCTTTTTTGTAAGCGACAATATATATGAGCAAGGATTCATTTCAGGAAGATCATGTGTTACTAATTTGATAAGTTTTTATGTGTAGGTTGTTGGCTCATTGGATAATTTACTAGCTGCAGCTTGTTTTAACTGGCTAAGGCTTTTGACTCCAGCCCCCATGAAGCAGTTATAAGGACATTAATGAAAACCAGTAACTCTGGTTATGTAGCTAAATGGGTATCCAAATGGCTACTAGGTAGAACCTAAAGGGTGGTAATTAAAAACTCCTACTCCAAATATAGCTCGATTGTCAGGGTACTGTCTCAGGGTTCAGTCTTGGGGCTGCTATTGTTTGTTCTAGTGAAGTCAATGTCTGAAACCTTAACTCTCTATGGTTAAGTATGGTTTGTCAAATATATTGAGAATAGGGTGGGCAGAGACTAATACTAGTGATTGGTAAATGTTACAATCTTACTTAGATAACCTATATGAAAGATTAACAACCAAAGGTACGAGATTTAACAATGGCAAATGTACTATTTTGTGTTTTGGGCATAATAGTCAATATCCTTATACCTTGGGCAATCTGATTTGCATTTCTTCTGTGGTAATGAGACCCTAGGCATCATGGCAGATACAAATTTCAACTATGATGTTACTGTGACAAACATTAGGAACTGTTATGGTGTAATGAGGAATGTCTTGTCTCTATGCAGAGATAGTCTGATGTTACTAAAGATCTATTTAACAAGTATAAAACCTATTGAATATGAATATGGATTAAATGTTTCACAAGTGAAGACAGTGGAACAGCTTCAGAAAACGTTTATCAGACATGGCTGTCAAAACTTACCTATAAAGAAAGACTGGTATATTAGTGTTTGTATTTTGACTTACCAGCTCCTAAGAGATAACCTTGATATATAGATGCCTTAGGAATAAATTTATTGGTTGTCATTTTAGATCTTGTACCATTACCATGGCCAGTCAATTAGTAAAAATTTAGATGTAAAATTGCTATTTGTAATTTTAAGTTGGAGATCCTCCTTTCGTATTAGGGCAGGAAGGATGTGGAATTCATTACCTAGAAATGTAAGCTTGGCAAACTAAATATTTTTAAGTGGGCATTAGATAAATGGTCTTCTAAAATTCTGTATTCTCTAGTGATGTCTATTCAGCAAGCTTTAAATTGGCAACTGTAGGCCGTAAATGTTATTTTATTTAATTGAACCATTTTCCCTGTTTTCACCTGTGGCTTCTGAAATTATTTCCCTTAGAAAAGTCATTCTCTCCAGTCTTCTTTAAATTCAGCTTTATTGAAATGATGAGCACTTTCAATTGACTTGATCAGAACTGTATATGGTTAGTCATTGCTGTATTTATGCAAACAATGTGTGACCCGAGTGGGGAGTTGGAGCAAGCTAATAGTAAAGGGAGAAGGCTGTGCATGGCCATCCTTTTGCAGGAGCCAATGAGAATAAAAACAATCACCCTAATTTGCATTTTGGTCTGCTGTTCTTTCCATGCCCTAGTCTCATTCTTGCTTTTGAATTACCCCACTCCCTCTTACAATGGTTTTAGATTTATTTTCCATGAAATCAGCTTTTATTACATAGCAGTGAGCTTAAATACAAGCTTTTTTCTTGTATTTAAAAAAAAGAGTATCTGCCTTTATGGAATGAATTATCCTGCTTTGTTGCATGATGTCAGTATGTCCATTTTCATCGGTCTGACCATTTTCCGTGTTTTAAATCAATTTGCAGGAATCCACTGCTGTCTGCTTTTAAAGGAATGGTTGCAGCAGCTTTAATAAAAGTATGTTAAATAATTTTTACCTGGTTTCTTAGATCCCTTCCTCTCTTTTTATACATATTTTCACTATATTGTGATGTTTAATGTCTGATTTAAGAAGACCTGTTGAGAAGAGCTTTCATTCTAAAGAGCTTCAGATTTCTTTTTCTATTGAAATCCAGGTCAGAGGATGGGTCTGAGTACTATAAACCCACAAGAAAGGGATATGATCTTGCAAGAAATACGTTCCCCATGCTTATGGAAACTAAGGGTCACTTTAAAGTCAGATAATGAATTAAACAGATTAAAACACTCAACTGCAATGCAGATATTTACTTTGTCAGTGGTTCCCAAACGTTTTCAATTCTCTGCTTCCTTGTTGAATCCAGGTTTTCCCAAGGTGCCCCCACCCTTGGTGCGCATAAAGTGCATATTTCATTTATTTATTTGACATTTGTTTAATGAGGCTGCTCGACTTGACTAGGAGACCTGGGGAGAAAAGCTCAAAAGTACAATAAAAAGACAATTGCCAAAAAAAGTGTACATTCTGCTTAACAGCATAACACTGATCTACTATGGTTGAGAAGTAAGCAAACCTAATGGCAACCTTATTAACTTCAAGTTTATAAGAACAATATTTAAAATCTGTCACTATTTGGCTCTTTCCAGCTTACCTGTAAACTGTGTAGATTTTTGCAGAATGTCCAGATTTTTGCCTCCATATTTTTGGTCTTTCTCAAATTGTTTTCTTGCAAATTGCTGGCAGATCATTGAGGCTGAAGTCAGAAAATAACAGTTGAGTTTCATACTTCATACCCTTCAGAAAATTCATGCTAATGCAAAACCTGCATTTCTATCAACTTTCTAAGTTTATGAGAGCAGTACTTAAGTGTCCCTATTTTGTGCCTTTGTGCACCCACTATGTTTGGCTTTGTCCAGATTTCTTGATCTAAGAGGGTGAGAGACGTGTCAAGTGGTATGGTCCAGACTTGCACAGACCTCATTGCTGCTGCTGCCAGGGATCACTCACTCTTCACTCTCCCCTCATCACACACACACACACTTAGTCCCTCCCTCATTCATACCTGCATTCACTCACTCATCGCTTACTCCCTGCCGATCAAACACAGTCACTTCCTCATTTATTCACACATTGCTGTCACTGTCTCACACCACGCACCCACTTACGCATTCGTTCCTACATCGCTCTCTCTCCTGATCTCACACGCACATGCCACACACCCACTTACTCATTCATTCATACATCCCTCTCACTCTTCCGATCTCGCACATACACACACAGTCACTTCCTCATTCATACCTGCATTCATTCACATATTGCTCACTCTCCCAGTCTCTCTAACAGACACACACACACACACACAGCCACTTCTTCATTCATTCCTGCATTCACTCACACATCGTGCTCACTCTCCTGATCTTTCTCTCTCACACACACACACACACACACACACACGCGCAGACATGCATACAGGCATTCACATACCTGACTGCCTGGTTACAAGTGCTCCATGGCCTGGTACTGGTCTGCAGCCCAGTGGTTGGGGACTGCTGCTGTACTTGATGCCTGTTCTGCTAAAAAGTTTCAGTGTAGGTCTAGACTTAGTTCGCCGTGAACTAATAAGCTTAGCTGCAAAATAAACTGTGAACTGTTCGCGGTTTATTTTGCAGCTAAGCTTATTAGTTTGCGGCACCCCTGTGAGGAAGTCACAGCTCTCCAGGGCACCCCGGCGCACACTTTGGGAACCCCTGCTTTAATTATTAGACCACCTTAGGCTGGATGGAGGCTTACCAGTTTGAGAACCAAGCTAAAAGCCTGAGCCTTGATGTATGAACTTCAGGGTCAGTTTAAAATATATGTCTGTTTCTCACTAGCATATTAATTTTAAGGGTCTACCAAGTATCATAGGGAATGCTGACATAGTATAGCGTCCTGTGTAAGTGCCAATAAAATTCAACATACAGGTTCCATTAATTTGATATTTATTAGAAATAAAACATAAAATTAGTGAAGAAAAAAATTAGTGAGTTGAGTTGGCAGATCATGTGCAGCATGTAGAAACTCTTATTAGTCTTGTGTAACTAATACCAGATAAGTCTAATAACACACTAGTCCAGATAGTCTAACTTGTAGAACAACAAGAATTTCTTTCAATCTGTGTAACCACCATTCCAGTAAAACTGTAGAGATAGTTAGCCTTCTTTTATACTTGCCAGAAAAAATAATTAACATGAGAAGGATTAAGTAAAAAAATAAAGCTGTAATAGCCGCTGTGCATCTGAACAATAAACTGTGAAACTAAGCCAAGTTAAGCAAATATTCCTTTACCTATTTGGTGGCCTACGAGTCCTTATTATTTTATTTATTATTTTTATTTTACATTTGTTGACCGGGCTAGTCCAACTGGATACATGTCCTTTTTCAGTGGAGGCCCGAGGAGAAAAGCTCCAGGTACACAAAACATTTAATATCACAAGTTAGTTAGATCAACAGTGCAATAATGTATCACAATACATTAGGAAAAATAAGATTGGTACATAGCATAATGGGGCTTAATTATATTCAAATGATAAGAAGGAAAATACTAGAGAAGAGGTAGGGAAATTAAGGATAGTAGAGACATCTTCAGGGTAAGACAAGACTTGTAAGGATAGTTAGGTAGGTGGGTTAGGTTGTGAAGCTAAAGAGTAAAAAGGACAGTGAGTAAAGCAGTTCTAAGAAATAAGTTTTAAATTGAAATTTTGAAGGAAAACAGGGTAGTACTTGGGAAAAGCAAGAGAGGAGAGATTAGTCAGGGTTATTACAAGAACATAACCAGTGGTTGGAGAGGAAATGTTTAAGGTTAGATTTGGAGAGATGTAATAGCTGTAAGGTCAGTAGGTAAGTGGTTCCATATTTTCCCAACAAAGTTAGAAAAGAGAGAGTCTCCTGCAGAGTTATAAGAGAAAGACGTTTGCATCTGCATTTTATTAGTAGAGCGTAACTTTTTTAGGTTAGAATATGGTGTTATGAGTGTGGAGAGAATTGGGGTGTTATTGGGTTGATGAAGGACTTTATGGGCAATAATAAGTTGGTTGAATTGTAAAAGGTGAGGTAACTCTAGCCAACCTAGTTGTTTAAGGTTCTGACAGTGATGTGTCCTATATGGTGAGTTAGTGGCAAACCTGGCAATGTTATTATATGATTTGGCTAGTTTCTTAAGATTGTTTTGAGACAAGTTGGTGTAAATGGGGGAGGCATATAATAGGGTAGAGATTAAGTGAGTTCTTGCAATTGTAGTTCTGGCTAGTGGAGTAAGAAATTGTTTGATTCTGTACAGGGATCCTAGTTTTTTGTTAGTAGATTGTATTGTAGTGTGTATGTGAGTGTTGAATTTTAGTTGGTTATCTATTGTGATACCAAGGAGTTTGGTGGTAGTCTCAGGAGATATAATGGTACCATTATTAGATTTCAAGGTAAACTGAAGGGGGGGAGATGAGTGTGAGGGTGTAGAGAGTAATAATTTGGGGTTTTTTGGGTTGAGGAGAAGACAATGGTTTAAGAACCATTTTTCTATAGTGGTGAATGATTTTTGCATGAGAGAAAGAAGTTCAGTTTGGGAAGACGCTGAACAAATGATTGTGGAGTCGTCAGCATATTGTATGCAGGTGGAGAAGGGAACAGAGAGATGTAGATAATTGATAAAAATGAAGAATAGTAGTGCACCTAAGATAGAGCCCTGTGGGACTCCTAGGGATGTAGGAAGAAGTTCAGAAAGATTATTCTGCCAGGGTACAGCTTGTTTTCGGTTATCCAGGTAGGATGTAAACCAGTTCAGGGCAGAATTATCAAGAGATAGGGACTTTAGAAGGTGAAGTAGAAGTTTATTGTTGACCATGTCGAAGGCCTTAGAAAGGTCTACAAAGAGTGCTGACGACAGGGCATTATTGTTGCGATTTTTGTTGATACAGTTTGTAAAGGAAAGAAGGGCAGTGGTAGTACTGTGGAAAGGAAGAAAGCCATGCTGACAGTTGGATAAGAGATTATGGTGGATAAGGTGGGAAATTAATTGTTTATGGATACATTTTTCCATAATTTTGGCCAGTGGAGATAGTAGAGCTATGGGACAGTAGTTTGAGTAATCAGCAGAATCACCTCCTTTGTGAATAGGAATAATATGTGAGATTTTCCAGATAGATGGAATAGTACTTTCTTTAATTGTTCTATTAATAAGTATAGAGATGGGGTAGGCAATACCTGTTGCACCTAGTTGGAGGTATTCCCCTGGTAAATTGTCAGCTGAGGGGGTAGAAGGTTTAGGTTTTTGAAGTAAGGAAGAGATATAGGAGGTGGATATTGGTTCTAGGTGGAATATACATTAGGTTCAACTTTCGTTTTGCCTTTAGAAGAAGGTCTGGTGTTTCCATATTCTGAGGTAGAGTATGTTCTTGACTGTATGTGAAACATTAAGACTAGGAGGAGTAAGTGTTTAATTTGCCATTCTAGTTCTTATTTTATCTAGCAGTGCATTGATGTTACTTGCAAGTGGCCTGCTCTGACCAAATCCGCAACATGAAACGTGAAGTTTGAGTGGTGTCTGTAATTCTTGGCCTGCATTGGGAACTGGCGCTTATTGAGACAGGTTGGGTAATTCTCTTGTGTTTGTTGATAGTTTTACCTATATAGAGTCCCTCACATTTTCAGCGCTGGGCTTTGTATACAACCTTCTCAATATTGTAGTCTCATCTCTGCTAATATACTGTAGGTTTTGTTGGTGTTTGGACATACATGAGTGGTAAAGATCAACTTGTAATTCGCAGTTACGGTAACCACATGCAAAGGTACCATTGCTTATTGGGCTTCAGTTACTTACAGATGTTCCTATCTTTTTTTATGTAGATGGAGGGGCCAGGGTCATGCAATTTTCTGAGAGGTTTATTTTCTTTTTTAATGGTCCAAATGTTCTGAACAGTCCTGTATATATGATGCAGCTATGAAAGGTGTGCAGGTAAGAGGACACTGGCATGCCATGCCAAATGTAGGACATACTTTACCTTGTTTGCATTTTAGGATAATCCTGATATTACATTGTGATGTGGTGTGTTGCAACAGAGTATATACAGATCTTTGTGAGGCTCAAGGTTGTGGGCCTCAAATCCCACATTGCTGACTCCAGTTTATATTGCATTTTCAATGGCTCTAGCCTTGTGATCTACATTGCTGACCACTAAATTAATGAAAGATGAGAATGTATGGCAAATGCACACCTCTGCTTTGGGTTATCACAAGCTGGTCTGACATTTATTATCCTTTCACTATTGGTCCAAGGGAAATCCTATCCTCTCAGAAATTTCTAAAATGTTTTCGTCCTCAAAGGGTGAAGCCACTGCTTAATGGTACTTTTTTTGGTAGTGGATTATGCTGCGAAGTACATTTCATCTGTGGTGGCTAGGGTACTAAGAGACCTACAATGTCTATGGCCACGCTCATAAATGGTTTGTCAATAACAGGCAAATGCATCATCAAAGCAGTAACAGCTTCTTTTGTTTCCTGCCTCCCTAACCCATTAATACTGCTCACATATTCTAGAGTACCCTGTCATGTCTTTTGTAATAGCTTGCAATAGATGGCCTAAAAAAAAAAAAAAAAAACCTCAGATGTCACACTCCTACTCAAAATACAATAGAAGAATCTCCATGGTTCTGTTAAAGCAGCATTATTATATACAAACACATTACGGTAGAAGTTTATGGACTTTAACTTGGGTAACTTGTATACAGACTAGCTATTACAATCATACATGCTCACTCTGGCTGCACTCTCAAAATGGCAATGGGAGTGGCACGTGCCTGCTATTTATATGTGCACATTCAGTCCTTGATATGCTTCTTACAGGTACAGCACATACACTGTTTTCTCTGTTCTGCATCCTCCCTCTTTGAGAAATAGATCATGCAATGCTATGGATCACATTTGGCATGTAGATAATACAGTTTTGTCATGCAATTATACAGACATATATACAGTTATGTCAAAGTTGCTGTGTATTTCACACTGGGCCTGGTAATGCGACCAAATTGTGACACAAAACTGAGAATTAGATTTTGCAACTGGAACTGTCTCTACAGAATGCTCAACCTTACTATCTGGAACATCCTCAGGAATAGAAGTAAAGGTTGCGACATGTTCTGGGATGGGAACAGTGTCTGACTTGCTCTGAGATTAGAGTCTGTATCACAGGAACAATGCTGCCATAACGATTGAAGTACAAATGTCTGCAATTTCTCCTTTATTCCACACCTTCAGATCCTACTAAGTAGGATCTGTGCTTGGCACATATACCTGTAACTTGACCAATCCGGTTGAAAACTTTTGCCATTTGTATCCTCACTGTCTCTTCTTTTAATGGATGCAGAAATCTGCTCGATTTATCATAACTGGACATCTGGACAGAACACTTCTTAAATAATTGGGCTTTGATGGTTCTGTTCTTAGCTTTAGGCCTCTAAACTGGAGCTAATAGGTAGCATTGTTCCGGTTTGCCTAGATGGAAGTTTTTGAAAAGCAGAGTCAAATGTATACTCATGGGTATGTCTGAGATTAATTAAATTCAAAAAGACATCGGTATTGTCATGCTTTGACCTTTAAATTAATTGCTTTGCACTCTGCACTGCATGTTCAGCTAGTCCATTTGACTGTGGATATTCAGGACTGCTAGTAACATGTACAAAGTCCCATTTTCATGCAAATTTCTGAAACTACTATTAAATTGAGTACCATTGTCAGGAATAACTGTGGACTACCATGGACTGAGGAATGACATTTCAATTTGGTAATAACAGTGGTGGATGTTAGATTAAGTAGTAGATCAGTCTCAAACCAGTTTGGATAAGAAGCTACCAATACTAAGTAATGTTGATTGTCCCACTCGAAGATATCGGTGGCTACTTGTTGACTAAGGCTGTTCAGGAACTTGATAGGTGAAGTGGTTCTCTTTGCAAATGCAGCTTTTAATACTCTTGCATACTGAACAAGAAGAAAGTACTTTATCAATGTATTTCAGTAATGAAGGCCAAAATACTAGTTCTCTCACCGTCGTCTTAGTAGATGCAGAACCTGGGTGACCGTGATGCAAAATCTGGATATATTCATGCTGTAAGGAAGCAGGAACAACAAATTTAGGACCTTTGAAAAATAATGCCATCTTCCATCAACATCTGATCTCTGTAGGGAAAATAGGTTTGCACTTTAGGAGGTACATTAGATTGCTTTGACGGCCATCCAACATTAATGTAGTGGTTGAGCTTTTGCAAAATTGGATCAGTCTCTGTGTGATCTCTCAGCTCATCAAGTCTAGTGGTAGAGAAATTACGCACTGACATCACATCAAAGTCAAAATTCTCTAAGTCAAGCTGTTCCATGGTATTTCTGGACAACATGTATAAGGTATCGGCCAGATAAAGTAGTTTGCCTTTTTTATAGACCACTTCGAAGTTGTACTTTTGCAATTTGAACATCATTATTTGTAATCTTGCTGGAGCTGAATGTATAGGCTTCTTTAGAATAGTAACTAGAGGTTGGTGGTCAGTTTCAATCTGAATAGCTCGACCATAAATATAATCATGAAACTTGGAGCATGAAAATACTATTAAAAGTTCTTTCTCAATTTGAGCATATTGCATTTCAGTTTGGTTAAGTGTTGTAGATGCATAGGCTACTGGTCTGCACCAACACCAAATTTTGAAGCCTCACAGGAAAGAGTGACTAGATGTTATGTAGTCCTATCTTGCCGTAATTCTTGCTGGATGGTTCGGAGCCGATATTCGGCTCTGACTCTGCTGATACTAAAGCTGGAGAACTTTTACTGGCTTGAGGCTAACCCCTATCCCATGGTGCCTCACGGCAATTCCCCAGATCTCATTTGCCGTGAAAGCTTCAAGGTTGTGTCTTACTGGCTCGTTGGCAAAGTAACAGTTTTACTAAATCTAGTTCTTTTTCTTAACTTTTAGTATCCTATTACAGTATTTACTACTATTTATCTCCTGTGTGACTTACTGAGAGTTTCTAACCCCCTATTCTTCCCCTTAGGATTGTAAGGTCCTTTTAAGTTAGAGGGCTGTAGTGCCCATTTAAGTTAGAGGACCTTTCCTCCATGAGTGTGTCTTAAAAAAAAAAAAAAAAAAAAAGTTATTTAACTTCTTTACTATCTTGTTGTTCATAGTTAGTACTTATTCTTGTTGCTTTCTGTAGCTAGTCTATAGTTTCAGTCAGAATGTCTAAAGAAAAGGATCGAGAGCACAAGGATCATCTGTCTTTGGGGTTTAAAAAGTGCGATAGATACTCTCAAAAAATGTCTTTGACAGTTACCCCAGTTGCTTGTGCAGTTTAGGTGAAGCTCATTTGCAAGAGCCCTGTACCTTTTGCCATGCTTTTAGCACCAGGGTCTTGAATGAGAGAAAATGAAAACTAATTGATAGGGGTCTCATGACCAGTTCCTTCCAGGAACAGCTGGAACTCTGTCAGGCAGCTCCTAAGTCTTCAAAATGAAAATCTTCAGCTCCAGCTTTGGAGCCGTCGAAAAAGACCAAAGTGTCGGAGCCAATGAGTTTTGGTTCTGATTCAGCTTGTACATCGGTATCATCTGTCTCCTCTGTGCCAGGTCAACCTTCGGTACCGAGACTTATACCGGATATTGATCCTGTGTCACCTACCTTGAGATCAACTATTTTGGAGAGAAGATCTCCTATCTCCACCTGCTCATCCAGGACACTCAGATGAGGACATCGAGTGGGTGGTGAAGAGGTTGCTTTCTGATCCAGCTCTGGCAAGGAAATTAGCCCTTTCAGAGCCGACCCCATTACCTGCCACTTTTCCACCTCTGACTGCTTTGCTCTTGGAGCCTGTTACTTTAGGTTCTTCAGTCTTGGATCCATTGGTTCTGGGGATCCTCCCCGCTTCCTTGGAACTGATTACTCTATCCTCAGTGGCTCAGTCTGGAGCAGAGGGTTCTGGGAGCCAATGCTCTCGAGTCAACTCTGAGGGGGACAGTCACCCTGGGTTTTCTTCGGAACCAACTCTCCCTTTCAGTGCCTCGACTCAGCTCAGCTCTCACATCTGCTTCAGAGCCATTCCCCCTTGCTCGGAGCCGACCATCCATCTCCTCAGAGCGGAAGTCTTTGGAGCAGGGGGGAAAGGCTTTCAAAGCTATGGAGAAGGCATTATCTTCTGCTAAGGCCATACCTTTGGAACCTGTGTCCCACCAGCAGCAGGCAGCAACCTCTTTGCCCCCTGCCACCCCCACAGTGTAGGGAACCGGAGGCCCAAGCAGCCCCTATAGGAAGTGCCCCCTCTTCCAAGACCTCCCCAGATTATCCCATTGGAAAGCTTCCTAGGAAGAGACTGTGTAAGAGGAAGCATGTTGACTCACCTGAGTCTCACTTCTGACACTGATTTAGAGGAATCAGAAGGGTCCCCTAGATCCCCCTCTGAGGATGTGTCTCTTTTTCTGACATCCTAGAAATCCTTAGAGGGGTGATTGGAAGACCTCTAACCCTACTGAGGATGAATCTGTCTATATTGAGGCCTTTGGTTCCCAACCTTCCACCTCCTAGGTGACACCACCTTATGACCAACTCATATCACGGAAAGCCTGGACCTCCCCAGACTCAGTGGAGCCCCTCCTGAGGAGGCCAAATTTATCACAGCACCTGAAGATAAGACTTTTCTTAGCAAAACAGTTTCCATTGATGCTATGGTGGTAGCAGCGGCCACCAAGAAGGAATCATCTGAAACATCTTCTAATATCCGTCCTCCTAACAAGGAGTTTAGGATAATGGATAGGTGTAGGAAGCGTACCTTCTCTTCAGCAGCATTTACACTAAGATCGCTGAATAACCTTACCCATTTTACTCATCTTCAAAGGGAAGGCATTGGGAGATACCTTCCAGGGTTCCGTAGCACTGGGATCCATAGATAAGGTTTCTGTGCAGCTCTCCACCCTTGCATCAATAGCCAACTCCTCCATGAGGCTGATATCGTATGCAGCAGATTGAGCGAGTAGGGCAGCCACAGCAGGAATATCCCTCAGGAGACATTATTGGGTGCGTCTTAGTAATTTCACAAAATCCTTTGTCTTCCTTCACTAATGTCCACTTTGGTGGTTCATCTCTTTTTGGACCCCAGGTGAAAGACTTTGACCAGGTGTGAGGAGGAAGGGAAAACCTCATCTGCCATTGGAGTCAATTTCTTCCTCCCATCTAGACCCTATCCCAAGGGTAATACAGGAGGGAAAATGTGGTTCTGTAAATCCAAAAAAGGTTTCCCTCTGGCGCAAGGTCAACCCTCCCCTAGAGGCAGAGGGGGAGGATATAATGGAAGATGCTGCCCTCACTGCAGAGGAGGTCTGCAGCATTAGGGAGATAGAGAAACCACCTCTGATCATCCCTTCCATCACCCCTGAGGAGTTGCCTGACTGTCCGTCTCCAGAGGCAGTCAGGGGTCATCTATCGCTGTACCCAAGCACCTGGCTAAGCATCTCACAAGATTGTTGGGTACACACCATAATATCCAGAGGTTATCTGATACCCTTTGTTTCTGAACCCCCAACAAACAGGTCTCTACCAGACGTACCATCCATTCAACTAGACCGTGCAACATCAGAGGTCATCTCTTGCTGCAAGAGAGAGTCATCCAGGAAGTCCCCAAAGAGCAAATAGGATCCGGAACTTACTCTCGATTCTTTTTAGTTCCAAAAAAAGACAGGGGACTGGAGATCAATTGTAGAGCTCAGCAGACTCAACAAGTCCGTAAAGAAATCGAAATTCTGAATGATCACTCTGCAGTCTATATTCCCTTTCATCGAGAGACAGTTCTATGTGCTCAATAGATCTCCAGGACACACACTGCCACATGAAAACGGACAGGCACTCCAGGAGACACTTATGCTTCCGGCTGGGAGCCAGTCATTTTTAGTTCCGAACACTGCCCTTTGGTTTCACTACAGCCCCTAGAGTGTTAACCAAATGCATGGCAGTGGTAACGGCTCATCTGAGACGTCAAGGATTCCAGGTGTTTCTGTACCTAGATGACAGGCTCCTCACTGCTACCACCAAGCATCAACTCATCAGAACCAGGGACAAGACTCTGTCCTTATGCACCAGTCTAGGCATCATAGTCAGTCTAAAAAAAATCAGCCTGAACTCCTTCACAGCACATTGTATTCTTAGGCTCAGAAATAGACACAACCACCATGTCAGCAAGACAAACTCCAGAAGGAGTAGAGTCTCTACGCATTCAAGTCAGATCCTTGCTAAACGAGAAAAAAGTTCAGGCCAGGGTAGTGGTCAAGTCTTAGGGACTATGGCTTCCTCCATCCTATTAGTAGTGGTCATGTCCTAGGGACTATGGCTTCCTCCATCCTATTAGTTCTTTTAGCCCATCTACACATGAGGATACTTCAATGGCTGCTGTTTGCCCAATGGTCAGTGGAAGACCTTCCATTGTATCATCAGATTTTTATAACTGCTGCAAGAAGGGTCTGACATTGTGGTTGCACACAGAACAACTCCTAGGCCGTCCACTTGTTCCTCCCCAAGAGAAAGCACTTTTGACCATGGACGCTTCCCAGATAGGGTGGCGGGGCATTATCTGGGAATGACAGTCCAAGGTACTTGACAGAACCATGAGAACCACTTGCACATCATTGTTCTGGACATGAGAGCTGTGCTATATGCATTACAAGCACTTCACAGCTCCCTTCCCACCGGGACAATTGCAATCTAGTCAGACATGTCTCGTGTGGTACATAAACAAGCAAGAGGGAACCAAATCTTACCTGCTTTGCCGAGAGACCTTAAGAGTTTGGGAATGGGCGATGGACACTTAATGTTTTCTGGTAGCAATGCACATCCCGGGGAAATCCAGCGTAATAGCAGACAAACTCAGCCGACCAATTCTGATGCCTCACAAGTGGCCCCTGAATGCAGAAGTTGCAAAAGAGATCTTTCACAAATGAGGCCAGCCTTGCTTCAACTTATTCGCCACTCACCTGAATACCAAATGCAGCAACTACTTTGCCCTCATTCCACATCTGGGGATGTCACCCAGGGATGCTGTAGTCCACGATTGGCCCCCGGGACTTCTTTATGCCTTCCCACCTTTTTCTCTCATCCCAAAGGTAATACAGAAAGCAAAACAGTTGAGGAGTTCCCTGATCATCATTGCTCCTTACTGGCCTTGAGAAGCATGGATGTTCTTCGTGTTTCACTGTTGCAGTCATAACTGTAGGGTGCTCCTGCCGGCAGGCAGCCCGAGGTCGGCCAGAATCCCAAAGTCTGGGTCCGGCGTCGGCTGTATAAGCTAGTATCCTGACGTCAGTATGCCTTGGTACATAGCCCTCAGCCGACGCCATCTTCTCCAGTCTTTCTTGCCGTGCGGTGGAAAGCAGCTCGCAAAACGTTGGTTGGCGATTTTCGAACAGCGTATTTGGTTGTTGTCGGTCCGAAGTTCTTACTTCTCTTCTCAAAGCTAAGTACCCCGTTGGGGAATCAATTTCTTGTTCCTCCGATGTCAGAAAAAGTTAATAATTGTATAGCGCAGGGAAACAAATACCTCATAAAGATTTCCACTCTTACTGTCTACCTTGCTTAGGCCCTGACCACGACGTTTCTTGTTGTCGGTTCTGTGCCAGGTTCAACTCTCGTACTATCAAGCGCAGGTACGATTGGGCTTTAAATTATTTTGGCAGACGCTTCAATTACAGAATGTCGTCGGACACTACCGGAGTTCAAAAGAAGCGCAAAGACAAAGACAGGCCTCCGAGGTCCAAACAGGACTCTTTGCAGCTGGAGCCAGCGTCCGGTTCGGCTGTCGTCAGTGAGGCGCTTTTGCAGCCCCTGTCGTCCGCCACTTCTGAACCGATGGCCGATACGGACTCCCATGGGGAGCCATCAAGTCCCAATATTTTAACTGCTGCAGGACCTTCGGACGTCGCTCCTTCAGATGGGTCCGGAAACGCTGTGCAGGTACCAGCTTCTGAGGGGGTTTTCAGGCCTACTCATATCACTATTTCAAAGGCAAAGGCAAAGACAAAGACTCCTACTAAGTCTAAAGTTTCAGCTCAAGCTGCTTCTGAATCCACTCCCAAGACACAAAAACAATTATTGAGGATGGCTGAAGATTTGCTTACAATGATTAGGGGTTCTCACCCCCCTCCTGAGAAAAGGCCTCGACAGGATGTTACTCTGGATTCCTCTGACCAGGCCTCTGTATCTTCTGTTTCTTCCTCTGATCAGGACTATTCCTTTCCCCCTTATGAGGATTCGGATGCTGAGGATTCTTTGCCCTCGGCCTCCGCCTGAGGATTTTTCTTTGGGGAAACCTTGCATGAGATGAGGGAACATTTTCATTGGGAAGGACAGGAATATTCTGCTTCCAAAAAGAGGCTTAGAGAATTTCTTCTTCTTCCTCAGCATAGGCCTTTAGCTATCCCTCCTGTCTTAGACATTGTAGATGATGCTTTTCTGAGGCTAATTTGAATCCTGATTCCATGCCTCCTGCTCCTTCTAAGCCTGATAGATTTTATAGGGTTCCTGACTCTCATTTATTTTTATTTAAAAACCCTTCTGCAGATCCTGAAACTATTTCTCAGGGCTCTAAGGCTGCTAAGGTTGCTTCTTCTAAAAATCCTATTCCCTCTGAGAAGGATTCTCGTGCTTTAGACAGGTGGGGTAAAAAGGTATATACTTCTGCTACCCTGTCTGTAAGGGCTTTAAATTGCCAGTTTCATATGTTTAAATATCAGCAATTTCTTTTGTCTGTTTTAAAGCAAAAGCTTGCTTCCCATCCTTCTTGTGCAGAGGATAAGGAACTTCAGGATGTTTTGCATGCTACTGAACAGGTTAACAAGCATAGCTTACATTGTGGTTTTGATGCTTTGAATGCTTCTTGCAGGGCTGCTGCCTCTGGTACTGTGATTAGGAGACATGCCTGGCTTCGTGAACAAAGTTTACCTGAACAGGTTAAGGCTAAGTTATTAGATGCCCCTGTTCAACAAGATGTTCTTTTTGGTTCTAAGGCTGAGGAAGTTATTAAAAAGATGGAAGAAAAGGCAAAATCCATGCAGACTGTAAAAGATTTCTTGCAAGTTCAGCCTCCTAGATTTTCCAGGAATTGGCCCTCAAAAAATTGGTCCTTTCCCACGTCTGACAGGCCTCAAAGGGGAAGATATAGACGGTCCAGAGGTCGTGGTCAAGGTCAGACCTCTTACAGATCTAGACAATGGACTGCTTCTTCACCTAGAAGGGGAGAAGACAGATCCCAATCTCAAAGAAAGCAAACTCAATGACTCTCTCGGTTGGGCTTCAGGACCCCTTCACCTGGACGCCCCTCTCGGAGGAAAACTGTCTCTTTTTTACAGAAATTGGACTCAGATACCCAGGACAGATGGGTATTGGACGTGATTTTAAAAGGTTACAAGTTCCATTTTCACACTTTGCCAAGGACTCACGGTTGGCCAGATCTGCCAAAACTTCAATGGTCAGAGGCCTTAACTCAAGTGGATACTCTTCTGGCCATGAGAGCCATAGAGCCTGTTCCACTCTCGGAAATGGGAAAAGGGTTTTATTCAAGGCTGTTTCTGGTTCCCAGAAAACAAAACTCATGGAGACCTATTCTGGACCTTTCTGTGTTAAACACCTTTTGGAAATTCCAAAGTTCAAGATGCTTACTCTGCAACAGCTAATTCCAATGCTCTCTCAGGATGCCTGGATGGTGACATTGGACTTAAAGGAAGCCTATTTGCATATCCCTATCAGACAAGAACGCAGGAAATTCCTCAGGTTCAAGGCAGGTTCGAGGCACTTTCAATTCTCTGTTCTGCCCTTTGGTTTATCTACTGCCCAGAGTCTTCACCAAGTGCCTGGCACCAGTAGTGGCTTACTGCAGACTTCAGGGATCCAGATTTACCCCTATTTGGATGACTGCCTTATTCAGGCAGACAGCAAAGATCTTCTGCTTCAACATCTGGACTTTGTTCAACGTCTTCTCCTACTACTGGGATTCTCAGTGAACATAAAAAAAGTCACATTTGATCACTTCTCAACAAATGGTATTCTTGGGAGCCCTCTTAAATACAACCTTACAAAGGGCCTACCTCACTCCAGAAAACAAACTCAGCTGGCTTCTACTTTCACCACCTTGGCAACTCTATCTCAGCTCACTGCAAGGAAATTCCTGCAGGCTCTGGGCTACATGGCTTCCTGCATTCTGTTGATTCCAAACGCAAGGCTTCACATGAGAAAGCTTCAATGGTATCTGAAAAGTGTATGGTCACAGCATTACCACGATCTGGATATTCTGATTCCTCTGATCCCCTGCCTCCAGAAGGAGTTCCTCTGGTGGTCCAGGGCTTGCACTTTAAACGAAGGAAAACCTTTTCGCCTCCCTCAACCTACTCAAATCCTAACCACGGACGCCTCGGATTATGCTTGGGGAGCACACTTTCTAGACAATTGCCAGCAGGGAACCTGGGCAAAGGACCATCTTCACTGGCACATCAATCTGAAGGAAATGTTGGCAGTTCAAAATGCCCTTTTAGCCTTCAAAAACCTTTTACAACCAGGGCCTCTGCTAATTCGCACAGACAACAGCACGGTCATGTGGTACATCAACAAGCAGGGGGGTTCTCATTCATACCCCCTTTGCAGACTAGCTATGGGTTTATGGGACACAGCTCTAAATTTGAATCTGCATCTCCAGGCTCAATTCATTCCAGTGAAACAGAATCTCTTAGCAGACAGCCTGAGCAGAAACATTTCAGATCCTCACGAATGGATGCTAGACACCAACTTGTTCAACAGGATTACTGCAGTTTGGGGATGTCCCCAGATAGATCTGTTTGCATCCCATCTCAATCATCAGCTGCCTCGCTTTTGCACCAGGTCCTTCCACAAAACAGCATGGAGAGTGGATGCCCTGTCCTTCAGCTGGAGAAGCCTTTCAGCATATGCCTTCCCTCCTCTTCCTCTACTGCCTCGGGTACTACTGAAGATAAAACAGGACAAGCCCAAGTTCCTCATCTTGATTGCTCCAAATTGGCCTCGACAGTTTTGGTATCCAACCTTAAAGCTCCTGTTCTCAGGGCCTCCTTGGATTCTCCCACTGAACCCTTCGCTTCTGTCCCAGCATCAGAGTCAGTTACTACATTCCAATCTCAAGACCCTTTGCTTGGCAGCTTGGCTCTTCAAAGGAATTTGATTTCCTCTAGTCTTCCCAAACAAGTTTTGGATGTTCTTTTGGAAGCTAGACGGCCTAGCACTAGGAAATCCTATGCCTCTAAATGGAAGAGGTTTTCTATTTGGATGCAGGACCGAGGCTCTGTTCCTCAGGTTCCTGATCTCTCCTCTATTTTGCTTTACCTTTCAGAACTTTTATCTAAAGGACTTTCTTTTTCTTCCATTAAGATACATGCTTCTGCTATCTCTGTGCATTACAGTTCTGATCCTCCTGTTTTTTCACATCCTTTGGTGAAGCAGTTCTTGAGAGGGGCTAAAAATTTGCGGCCTCCAAGGATCCCTCCTGTCCCTGCCTGGGATCTTAATTATGTTTTAGAAAAACTTACTTTGCCTCCTTTTGAGCCTGCTGCATCTTCAGATATTAAGTTTCTATCCTGGAAGACTGTTCTTTTGCTAGCATTGACCTCTGCCAGAAGGGTCTCAGAGTTGCAAGCTCTCATGGCTGTGGAACCATACCTTATTTTCCATCAGGACAAAGTATCCTTGAGGACCAATCCTACTTTCATGCCTAAGGTGATTTCGAAAGTGGCTTTAAATCAGACAATTCACCTTCCTACTTTCTTTCCAAATCCTCAAAATAAAGGGGAAAGGATTTTGCATTCATTGGATGTGCACAGGCAGTTACGATTTTACTTGGACAAGACTAAAGATTTCAGAAAGTCTAACCAATTGTTTGTTTCCTTTGCCTCCAGTTCTCTTGAAAACCTATTTCTAAACAAACTATTTCCAAATGGATTGCTTATGGAATCAGATTTTGTTACACTCATCATGGGAAACAGTTTCCAGGGACCATTAGAAGTCATTCTACTAGAGCAGCTGCTACTTCTACAGCTTTCCTCAGAGGAGTCCCTACCAAGGATATCTTGAAGCTGCCACTTGGAGTTCTGTGCATACTTTTTCCAAGCACTACAATCTCCCTTGTTTTCTAAGTCTAGGGCAGGCTTTGCCTCTGCTGTCTTGCAGGGTATTCTTGCCTCCCTTCTATCTAAAGCCTCCTCCCCTCTACACTGCTTTGGGATTCCACCCTACAGTTATGACTGCAACAGTGAAACACGAAGAACATAGTACAGTTGTGTACACCTACCATAAATGTAGATGTTCGAGTGTCTTCACTGTTGCAGACCGGTTTCCCTCCCTCCTATCCCCTCTTTTTCTCTTATTTGTGGTGTATTTGTGTTTCCTTGTTGGATTCATTTTTGATTTGTTGGGGACTTCTGACATATAGGGCAAGAAAGGCTGGAGAAGATGGCGTCGGCTGAGGGCTATGTACCAAGGCGTACTGACGTCAGGATACTAGCTTATACAGCCGACGCCGGACCCAGACTTTGGGATTCTGGCCGACCTCGGGCTGCCTGCCGGCAGGACCACCCTACAGTTATGACTGCAACAGTGAAGACACTCTAACATCTACATTTATGGTAGGTGTACACAACTGTACTTTTCCCTTCCTGTGGTACTACCTTTTGGAGGAAACATGGATTCTGGACCCATCTCCAGACCTCCTGATTCATCAATTGGGGCAGTTCCGTCCCACCATCCACACCCTCAAATTTGACAGCTCCAGTACCTTGAACAGCCAGGTGCATTCTCCTATCTCCTTTTGTCAAACACATTCTGATCGCTTCCCATAAGCCGTCCACTCAGAAATTATACTCCAACAAATGGAAAAGGTTTTCTATTTGGGCTACAAACCAAGGCTTAGATCCATATATGGCTCCTATAGAATCTATTCCATCCTTTCTTGTGTCAATTTTTCATGAAGGAGCTGCAGCCACTACAGTCGGAGTTTAGTTAGCTGCCATTTCCAAATTCCATTTTGGCTTCATGGGAAATCCAGTCATGTCACACTTTGTGCAAAACCTTTTTGAAAGGAGTTCTCCTTCTCAGGCCTCCAATCAAACAGCCATTAGAACCCTGAGACTTAAACTTAGTCCTCATATCTTTAATGTCTGCACCCTTTGAGCCCTCTTCTTCATCAGATCTGAAATTGTTGTCTTGGAAAACACTATTCTTAGTAGCCATAACATCTGCTAGGAGAGTCTCAGAACTGCAAGCTCTTACTATTCGACCTCCTTACATTATTTTCCACAAGGATAGTCTCACTTGGGACAAACCCCTTCTTTCTTCCCAAGGTATGCTCAGAGCATAATCTGAACACTACTATTGAGCTACTAGTGTTTTTTCCGAACCACTCTAATAAATCTGAGTATAGACTACACCAATTAGACGTTCACAGAATTCTCCAATTTTACTTGCACAAAACTAAAGAATTCAGAACATCATATCAATTATTCGTTTCCTTTTCTGACACGAATAAGGGCTTGCCTGTTTCCAAGGTTACTGTTTCAAAATGGCATTTGGATTACATTTCCTTTGTTTATAAAACTGCTGGCAAACAATTGCCTAACAAAGTAAAAGGCCATTCTACTAGAGCAGTATCTACTTAATGTGCCTTTAGATCTAGGTTCCCAATTGGAACTATTTGGCAGCAGCCACTTGGGCAAGCACACATACTTTTATCACTCTTTACAAATTGGATTTGGCCTCCCGGGACCGGTCATCCTTTGGGTCCACAGTGCTGAAGAGTCTCTTCACTTGAGCCACCTGGGATAAAGGTGCTAGGGATGCTATTCCATCCAGCAAGAATTATGGCGAGAGAGGACTGCATAACATGAAGTTAAGTACTTACCATAATGTTCCATGTTTGTAGTCCATCTCGTCTACATTCTTGCATCCCTCCCTCCTACCCCCTTCCTGTTTCTGGAGGCTCTGGTGGACTATATACTGGTGCTGTCTGACCTGGTTTTAGTTGTCCACCTGGCATGGATTATATTACAGAATTTTTTGTCTGTGTACAGTTTCTGATAATTCATACTTGTTGAGTACTTATTGCTTTCTTGCAAACAAGATCTGGGGGATTTCTGTGAGGGACCATGGGATAGAGGGTTAACCTCAAACCAGTAAAAGCTCTTGAGCTTTAGTATCAGCTGATTCGGAGCCGAATATCTGCTCCAAACCAGCAAGAATGTAGGCGAGATGGACTACAAACATGGAACGTTATGGTAAGTACAAAACTCCTTTTTTTTTTTTTTTTTTTTTTTTTTTTTTTTTGACATCATAGTATTAGTGTAGGTGGGATGGGAATTTTCTACTTAAGGTCTTCAAATGCCTTCTGTTCTAAGACCATGCAACATTTTTGTGCATCAGCTCTTAAAGGTGCTGTCAACTCACTGAAGTTTGGGTATGAACCTGCCTAAATAGTTGACCATGCCTAGGAAACATTGTACAGCTTGAATATTATCTGGTGCTGACATCTCAAGAAAAGCTGCTTGCTTGCTTGGTCAGGTCTGGTCACAAGCCAGTACTGGTAAATAAATGACCTACATATGTAACTTCTGGTAGTCAGAATTTATATTTCAGAGGATTGAGCTTTGTTTACTTAATGCATTGTTTCTAGAACTCTCTAGGTTTCTCTCATGCTTTGCTTCACCATTGCTTTCAACTTATTTGTTTTATTTTACATTTGTTGACCGGGATTGTACGACTGAGCTGAAAAGCCCCTTTTCAGCAGAGGCCCAGGGAGAAAAGCTCCAACCGTATACAATTTTCATTATAAATTAGCATTAAACAGCAATGTAACAAGATTATTACAAGGCATTAAGTAGCAATACAATTTTATACAGTGTCAATTGGGAGTATAGCAAAAACATTCCAAGATGTATAAAAAGAAATATGTTAAGATGAAATATAGTTTTGGGGTAAGTAGTTACAAAAACCCAGTTTATCATAATGTAGTTGCATGAAGGCAAGCCAATTACAATAGAATGTTTCCCTTAGGTGATTTGCCTAATAGTTTTTAGAAGACAGTAGAAAGAGTAGTCAATGAAGATGAGAGAGAACTATTGACAAGAGTGAGTTAAGGGCAGAAAGTAGATTAAGGTAGGGGATGTTTAAGGAGGGAGAGTGCAGTGGCAGGACCAGTGACTTTTAAAGTGCTCTTTGATGGCGGTCTTAAATTGTTTAGGATGTGCAAGGGTCCTGATTTCTAGTGGGAGCCTATTCCAGGCGGTAGTGGGGTGAGAGCTGTACATGTTGCATCCAAATTTAGACTTGGGTTTGTAGATTTGTAGTAGGTTAGAGATGTTCTTCGTTCCACATTGCTGCAGTCCTTACTATTGGGGTAGTCCGCTGTCCAGTCGGCCCGAATACCAGAGTATATGGCTGACGTCGGTCAGGGCGCATTAGACTGACGTCAGTACGTCAGGGTACTAATGCGCATGACCGACGTCATATCCTCAGTCTTTTTTGCCGCATGGTCCGATGCAGAAGCAGTTTTGCGAGTGCAGGTTGGCGTTCTGAAATATTTCCGAAACCGGAGTTTCAGACCGAATCAGAGTTGGCTAAGTACCTGGGGAACATTTTGGTTTTTCTTGCCTCAGTATTTAACCGGATGTCAGAAAAAGTGAATAACTGTATTTCTTGTGGGAAACAGATACCTCATAGGGATTACCATACCTTGTGTATACCTTGTTTAGGGCCTGAGCACGACGTTGTTGGATGCCGCTCTTGTGCTAGGTTTAACAAACGCACTATTAAGAGGAGGTTAGACTGTGCCAGGTTAGTGTTTGGGAAGCGTTGCAATTATAAAATGCCGCCGGATGCTCCGGCCCGCTTCCCAAGAAGCGCAAGGACAAAACAGCGAAGCCTAGGGTTGATGAACCGCAGTCCCGGACGCCGGTTCTTTAGAAGGCTCAGTGGAGCCAGAGGTATTGCCAGGAGTTTCTTTGGAGTCTCAGGCAGAGACTTTACTGTTACAGGATGTGCCTTCTCAGGAGGTAGGCCAGGCTGAGGGGCTTCTCAGGTAACTGTTCTTCCCTCTCTTCCCAAGGTAGTTAGAGCCTCTCCTTCTGTTGCCAAAACTTCTTTGAGAGGTAGGCCAAGTTTAGCTTCAGTGGGGGCTTCTCCTAGCACTTCAGGTTCTGTGCCTAAGAAACATATGCTTAAAATGGCAGAAGATTTGATTACTATGATTAGAGGTTCTATGCCCCTCCTGATAAGAGGCCTAGGGTGGAACCTGAGTTTCAGTGTTTGGATCAGTATTCAGAGGCTTCAGAGTCTTCATGAAGATTTGCAGGAGTTTCCACCTTATTCTGATTCTGATGTGGATGATTCCACTCCTACAGCTTCTCCTCCTGAGGATTTCTCATTTTCAGAGACTCTGCATTCCATGAGAGAACACTTTAAATGGGAAGGCCAAGATTACTCTGATTCCAGGAAAAGGCTTAGGGAATTCTTATTTTTACCCCAACATAGGCCCTTAGCTATACCTCCTGTGTTGAATGTGGTGGAAGATGTTTTGCAGAGGCTTCCCTGAACCCTGACTCTTTGCCTCCTGCTCCTGTTAAACCTGATAGGTACTATAGGGTGCCCAAGCTCATAAGTATTTGTTTAAGAGTCCTAGGGCGGATCCAGAAACTGTTTCTCAGGGGCCTAAAGGTGTTAAGGCCTCTGTGGTTAAAAATCCTGTTCCCACTGATAAAGAGGCAAGGGCTTTGGATAGGTGGGGAAAGAAAGTGTATACTTCTTCCACTCTAGCCATGAGAGCGTTGAATTGTCAGTTTCACATGCTAAAATATCAAAATTATCTCCTTTCACAATTGAAATCTAAGGTGGATGCTTTAGTGGAAGGTATTGAGTGTAAAGAGTTGCTGGATTTAGTTCATGTGTCTGAACAAGTAGGTAAGCATTCTTTGCAATGTGGTTTTGATGCTGTACAGGCCTCTTCGAGGGTGGCTGCTACTAGTTCTGTTCTTCGCAGGCATGCCTGGTTGAGGGATCAGAATTTAGCTGAGCATGTTAAGACAAGGATTTTGGATGCTCCTTTACAGTCTGATGTGTTGTTTGGTTCGCCTGTGGAAGCAGTTTTAAAGAAAATGGAGGACAAAGCTAAGTCTATGCAAACTGTTAAAGATTTTTTGCAGGTGCAGCCACCGAAGTTTAGTAGAAATTGGCCTGCTAAGGGGTGGACATATCCTGCTTATGACTCCCAGTCTAGGGGTAGGTCTAGACGTGGTAGGGGCAGAGCTCAAGGTTCTTTTAGGCCTAGAACAGGGAGTTCACCTGCTCAGACTTCTGGTGAGGGCAGGGGTCAGTCCTTTCGTAAACAGACCCAATGAAATGCCTTTTCAGCTGCCAGAAGATTCTCGTCTGGCAGCTCCTTTGGGAGGAAGACTGTCTCTTTTCAAAGAAAATTGGGATTTAATTACTCAAGACAGATGGGTGTTGGATATCATTCACCACGGTTACAGGTTTTATTTCCATACATTGCCCCCTTTCAAAGGCATGCCAGACGTTCCTCCTCCACAAAGAAAAGAGGCTCACAAGCAAATTTCTCAGTTACTCCAGATGGGGGCCATTCAGCCAGTCCCTGTATCAGAAAGGGGCCTAGGATTTTATTCTCGCCTGTTCCTAGTACCAAAGAAGGGGAACACGTGGAGACCAATTTTGGATTTATCTCTCCTCAACACTTATCTGGACATTCCAAAGTTCAAGATGTTGACGTTACAACAGCTTTTACCTCTGCTGGGCAAAGATCACTGGATGGTAACTTTAGATCTCAAGGAGGCTTATCTTCATGTGCCTATAAGGCTAAGTTGCAGGAAGTATCTGCGTTTCGAGCTGGAAATTCTCATTATCAGTTCTCTGCATTGCCCTTTGGCTTATCTACTGCCCAGAGTATTCACAAAGGTTCTGGCTCCAGTGATAGCTTACTTCAGGCTACAAGGAATTCAAATCTATCCTTACTTGGACGACTGCCTGATTCTGGCTCAAGAAAAGGAAGACCTTCTACAGCATCTGGAATATGTTATAGCAGTGCTAAGATGCCTAGGGTATTCTGTGAACGAAATAAAGTCCAGTCTAGTACCCTCTCAAGACATGTGCTTTCTGGGTGTGAGACTGAATACAGCAGCCCAGATGGCCTTTTTAACCCCGGACAAACAAAAGAGTCTATCACATTACTTCCATCAACTATCTCATCAGTCTGTGCTGACTGCAAGGACAGTCCTTCAAGCATTAGGGTTCATGGCATCTTGTATTCTGGTGCTTCCCAATGCCAAACTGCATATGAGGAAGCTACAATGGTATCTCAAAATGTATGGACACAGCACTGCCAGGATTTGGACACTGTCATTCAAATAATACCTTGCCTTCAAAAAGAATTTTTGTGGTGGGCTCAGGAATGTCACCTAAACAAGGGACTCTCTGTGACCCGGCCAGGGGCGAGTCAGATTTTAACGACAGATGCCTCGGACATTGCTTGGGGAGCTCATCTAAATGGAAAGTGGATACAAGACAAGTGGCCTGCCAGACTACAGCATCTACATATCAACATGAAGGAGATGTTAGCAGTCCAGTTTGCATTAATGGCTTTCAAGGAATTACTTCTTCCAGGGCAGGTGTTGATTCTAACAGACAACACAACTGTCATGTGGTACATCAACAAACAAGGGGGAACACATTCTTACCCATTGTGCAGGCAAGCAATGATTTTATGGGAGACTGCGCTCAGCTTGCAACTAACTCTTCAGGCAAGGTTTCTGCCGGGAGCACAGAACTCCTTACCAGATGTGTTAAGCAGACAAATCATGGATCCCCACGAGTGGAAACTGGATCTTCATGTATTTCAAAGGTTGACAGTGTCCTGGGGAACTCCAGACATAGATCTGTTCGCTTCTCCACTAAACCACCAGCTGCCAAAGTTTTGCACAAAGAGGTTACATCACACAGCTTGGAAAGTGGATGCTCTCTCTTTCAGTTGGGAAAATCTTCATGTGTATGCGTTTCCACCTCTTCCTCTTCTTCCAAAGGTGCTTCTAAAGGTCAGACAAGACAAGCCAAGGATGATTTTAATAGCTCCAGATTGGCCTCTGCAGCACTGGTACCCATTACTGAGGAGTCTAGTAAAGAAGCCTCCATGGCCTTTACCCTTGATTCCGCACCTGTTGTCTCAGAGAGAAGGCCACCTGCTCAATGTCAAGCTTCGCTCTCTTCATCTAACAGCATGGCATATTCTGTTTTGAGAGACAGCCGGTCTCAACTTCCTCAACAAGTTTTAAATGTGATTATGGAAGCTAGAAGACCTAGTACAAGGAAAGTGTACGCAGAAAAATGGAAGAGATTTTTATTTTGGAGTGCAGCAAGGAATTTGGATATTTCTGAGCCTAATTTGAGTGTGGCTCTTCAATATCTTACTGAGTTATTGGACAAAGGTTTGTCCTTCTCTTCCATTAAGATTCATGCTGCAGCAATTTCAGCTCACTATGATAGTGACCCACCATTGTTTTCGCATCCTTTGTTCAAGCAGTTTCTCAGAGGGGCAAAGAATATAAGACCCCCACGTAGAGCTCCTACTCCTGCTTGGGATCTCAATTTTGTGTTGGAAAAACTTACTCTACAACCTTTTGAGCCTGCGGGTACTGCTGATTTGAAATATTTGTCATGGAAGACTGCTTTTTTGTTGGCTATTACTTCTGCAAGAAGGGTTTCTGAGTTGCAGGCCCTTATGGCAGTAGAGCCCTTTCTGATTTTCCATAAGGATAGGGTATCATTACGTACTAATCCTTCCTTTATGCCTAAGGTGGTTTCTAGTGTGGCTTTAAACCAAACTATTCATTTGCCCACTTTCTATGCAGATCCCCAAAATAAAGGGGAAAAGATTTTGCACACTTTAGATGTACATAGGCAGTTGCGTTATTATTTAAGCAGGACTAAGGACTTCAGGCAGTCTCAGCAGTTGTTTGTTTCTTTTGCTTTGAGTTCTCAGGGCAAGCCTGTGTCTAAGCAAACTATTTCTAAGTGGATTGGGTTTTGCATTTCATTTTGTTATTCCCATCATGGCAAGGAGATTCCAGCTGGGATTAGGCCTCATTCCACTAGGGCTACTGCCACTTCAACAGCATTTCTAAGGGGGGTGGCAACTAAGGATATTTTGGAGGCAGCTACATGGAGTTCAGTGCATACTTTCTCTAAGCATTATCACCTTCCTCTCTACTCTAAGTCTAGGGCTGGTTTTGCCACAGCTATTTTGCAAGGCATGTTGTCAGCTCCTGCTTCTTTATGATTTGCCAGCCTCCCTTACCTCTGCTTTGGGATTCTACCCAATAGTAAGGACTGCAGCAATGTGGAACGAAGAACATAGTACAGTTTTGTACCTACCATAAATGTAGATGTTCGAGGATCCACATTGCTGCAGTCCAATTTACCCTTCCTCCTTCCCCTCTGTGTTTAGGGGTGGTTGTGTAGGTGAGGTTATATGTTAATATTTTTGTATATATTTCTGTATATATTGTACATATTTTTGGTGCAGGTATTTTGGGCCTTGTCTTTTTAGGGTCTTCTGACATCTGGGGCAAGAAAAGACTGAGGATATGATGTCGGTCATGCGCATTAGTACCCTGACGTACTGACGTCAGTCTAATGCGCCCTGACCGACGTCAGCCATATACTCTGGTATTCGGGCCGACTGGACAGCGGACTACCCCAATAGTAAGGACTGCAGCAATGTGGATCCTCGAACATCTACATTTATGGTAGGTACAAAACTGTACTTTTCGGAGAGGTCTGGAGGGAGAATAAGGGGAGATGAGAGGAGATAGTGCTGGGCAGTAGGTAGGCTGGTATAGGACAGAATGGATGATCTAGAGCTGAGAGAGAAGCTGGTGGGGTAATTCAAGTCAGTTTAGGTGTTTTAAAGAGAGACCGTGATGGGATTTGTAGGTTTGTTGGGCAGCAAATCTAGCTACCTTGTTGCAGGTAGATTCGAGTTTGGTCAGGAGTGCTGAGTTAAGATTTGTGAGAATTTGAGAATTGTACATTAGACTGAGTAGAAGGTAGGTAAGAGAGTGCAATCCTGGCTTCAGAGGTAAGGAATTTCTTCTTACGGTACAGGAGCCCCTAGTTTTGAATGAGTCTTTTTGATGCAGTTAACATGCAAGTCAAATTTCAGCTAATCGTCGATGGCCACGCCTAAGAGCTTAGGGCTGGATTCTGCCTGAATGAGAGTGTTAAGGGACTGTATGGAGAAGGAGGGTTTAATATTGTTGAACTTTTTAGGTAGGAAGAGTAACAGCTTTGTCTTTTTTAGGGTTAAAGATGAGCTGGTTGTTGGAGAGCCATGTTTCAACTAAGTTAAAAGTTGCCCAAGTAGCTGAGAAGAGCTTAGGAGAGTTGGCTGTGGTGATGACTGTAGCGTCATCTGCATATTGCACTAAAGATGACTGAGGATAGGAGGTATAGAGCTGAGTAGTAAAGATATTGAAAGGTACTGGCCCTAGTATAGACCATTGTACATCCATTTTTACAGGGAGAGGAGGGGGAGAGTGCAGTGTGCCATCTCTGAGATCTATCAGTGAGGTAGCTGGAGAACCATGCAACAGTATCAAAGAAGTTGAGGTTATGCAGTTTGTGCAGCAGAAGGGAGTGTGAGAGAGAGTGCTGAAAGTTTGAGAGGTCCAGGAATAGGCAAGAAATAAGTTTATGATCGTCCATGACTATGGAGACTGTGTTGAAGGATAATAGAGCTGTAGTGGTGCTATGTTTAGGCCTGAAGCCATGTTGAGTGGGTGTAAGATTTGTCTGTATTGGATGCTGCATAACTTGTTTATGAATACATTTTGTAGTACTTTAGACCTATCGCTATCCTCTCCCCTCTCTCTAAAGTTGGAGATATCAGAGGAGCTTCCTCCTTTGTGTATAGGTAGAGTGCAGCATTTTTTCCCGATGGAAAAGACTTCAGATTCCGACAGAGAGTGATTAATTAGGATAGATACAAGGAGAGCAAGAGAGTCCACTGCTAATAGAAGAAAAGTGGAAGGAATATTGTCAGCTGAGGCTGAGCATGGTTTTAATTTAGAGTACAGTTTTGATGCAGCTAGTAGGTACAGGTTTGAGGGAAGAGAAGGTATTTGAGGACATAGTATTAGAAGTAGGTTCAGAAAAGTTGGAGATGTTAGTAGTAGAGGAGTTTTGGTTAGGGTTCATTAGCGATATTGAAGATAGTGGTAGTTTCTTCAGATGTCTTGTCTGGGCATGGATTGGGGGAGCTAAGATTACTGGGATGTAATATTTGGTTAATAAAGTTGCAGAATTATTTTAGGATTAGATTTGATGGCTGTGGGAGGTTTGTTATAGAAGTCCTTTTTATCTTTGTGTTTTTTTTTTGTCAGATTTCTGAGTTCTTTATATTTTTGCAAGTCTGCAGGTAGCTTAGTTAGTGACCATTTTTCCATAATTTGTCTGTAGTTATCATAAGGGTACAAGTGGCTTTTGAAAGCCACGGCGGTATGGTGGACTTTGGACTTTGCGAGGGGGAGCAAGTGAGTCTAAGATACTAAGGAAGGTGGAGTTGAAAGCTAAGACGGTTTCTTCTAGTGGGAGTTGGATAAGGAATTTCCAGTTTAACTTCCATCCAGAAACCTTTAATGCCTCCTTCTCTAAAGTAGTTTGTGAAAAATGATAAATGTAGGAGATTTTGAAAAGTGGGGAGTGACCTAAGTACTTTTATAGGGGAGTGATCACTCAGGGCGTTTGGTAGGGTTTCAGGGTTATGATATTTGGAAGGATTAGATACAAGTATCCAGTCAATAAGCGTACTAGATATGTGAGAGTTGTTTGTATGAGTAGGTTGGGAGATTAGCTGTGTAAAGCCATATAAATATGAGTATTAGACTTTGGATTACTGAGAGTTAACCAGTTAATGTTGACATCCCCAAGGAGAATAGCTTCATTGGGGATGTGTTGAGAAAAGTATGAAAGAGTAATTTTGAGAAGAGGAATGTTGTCTCCTGGAGGAATATAGATGACTGCTACTGTGATAGTCATTGATTTTAAGGTTAGCTGTAAGTAGTACAGCTGGAGAAATGTATGGGATAAGTTTCATAATACTTGTAATGGTTAGGTGGTTGGAGCAGAGGATGGCTACACCACCCCTGTTTTTGTTTTGGTGATCTATGCAGAGTATATTATAACCAGGGGGGAGAATGTCTTTATCAGAGTTTTGGGGTTGTAGCCAAGTCTCTGTTAGCCTTCCACACCCCTGATGTCATCATCCTATCTAGGCATGGATTTCACTAACTTTGTTTAGAATATTACGGGCATTCATAGAGTAAAAGGAAATGTTTGGTTGGAGAGGATGAATTTATTAACTAGGGAGAGGTAGAGTTATGCATGGTGGGGTAATGGATGGGCTCAGAATTTGGATGCATGTCTCTTGATAGAAGCAGGGCTACATGAAGTTGGTAAAGTTTGAATGGGTTTAAATGGGTTGTAAGTAAAGTACTTGGTCTTGGTTTTAGATGCTGGAGAGTGAGGGGGAGGAAATTTGATTTTAGGCAGAGGGATGTTTATGGAAAAGATAGAGAAGGCGATTGTAATAGAGCAATGCAGAGATGAGAAGCAATTAGTATGCTGATTAGTGGGATCTCTATGGACATGTGGTAATGGAGTAGTATAAGATGTAAGAATGAGAAGCAATGGAGGCAAGATTAAAATAGGGTTGCAATAGCCATGGCCTAAGGTGGGGAAGTAGCATTGGGATGGAGTGAGAAGTGGGTAAGGGACTAGGAAAAGTAAGTTGTTGGACCTGTTAGAGAGTTGAAGTAAAATTTAAGTGAAACAACCTGTAGGGGGAGTAGGAGATATGTAGGAAGGAGGATTTGCAGCAGACTAAACTGTGAAGTGATAAGTAGGGGAGGGCAAGATGCTTAGAATGTTTTAGCAGACAGGAAGGGATTAGGTAGTTGAGTATAAAGGAAATTATATGGGGGATGGGTGGGGAGTGAAGTGAGCCCAAGCGTAGCGAGGGCGAATGGAGTGGGATGGGCCAGGAAACAGCAGTCACCACAAGAAACAATAAGGCCAAGAGGGAAACAGTAAGGAGCGCACAGTGAGAGTCAGCAGGTAAGTACAAGATGTGGGGAGGTGTAGACAGAAGTAAGAGATGTTATAGCGAGGTATACACAGGTATTTTCAGTAAGATAAAACAGTTAAAAGGAAACCACAACCAGAAAAACAGAGTATAGCTAAGAGAGCTGTCTCTAGGTTAGTGACTAACTTATAGATGGCAAGGTTTCTAAACAGGTGAATATGGGGGTGGTCTCAGTGGTATGCAGGTATTCTGTACAGTAGACAAAGTAAGACTAACTTATGGTATGAGCTTAGAACATACTTTTAGTGTAAACTGGCTATACAATAGAGCACAGGTGTAATTCCAGGAGTTGGAGCAGTATCAGTAAAGGTAGATGCAGTCTTGAGGGAAGACTATTTGCTTTTAAAACCTAGGGAAAACAGGAGGGGAGAGAGTGCTGAATACAAAAGCTAGGGAAAAAAAACAAAAATACTACAGGTACTACACATGCAACTACTGATAACAGCTAGAGAGGAGTTAGTTGAGATTAAAGTACATATGATATGATATTAACTTTACAGAGTAGAGCAGTAACGAGACAAAAGTTCAGTAACTTACTTCTGCTATAACATTTTCACATAACGGTAAAACTATTAACCATGATGTCTTATTGTAAAACAACTGACAATAAAATTGCCTGCTATAGTTCATGTAGTAAACGTGCCATTTTATAGTTGGAATAATTAAACTGAGATATGAGAATATGGCTAAACAGATGACTAATAATCTACTGTTATGGCACAAGGTTAACCCCCAAAAAATTGCTCCATTGCACGCTGGAAGACTTCACTTGTAGAATTTATTCCAAATGGCATCCTTAGGAATCTGCATCTGCTAAATGGGGTACTGAAAGTAGCTAGTAATGAGGATTTGTGATCAAGCATCACTTGCCAAAATTAACTTTTTGCATCCAAGACAGAAAAAACAGTGGCATTTGGTATCAGAGCTGCGACCTCTTTGACTGTACCCATTGGATGATGCAGTCTCTTTAATGCTTTGTTCAGATCTCTTGGGTCAATACATATTCTGATTTCATCGATGACATCCATTCAGTTGGTTGTATAACTGGAATTACACCTTGCTGTACCGTTTTATCCAGCTGAGCTTCAAGTTTGTCCTGCATAGCTATCAGAACTTTTTTTGCTGGTCTGACTACTGAAGTGACCACTGGGTCTAACTTCATGGAATACACAACTGGAAGTTTGCCCAACTTGTCATCGAAAACATCCGCATACTCGCTGAAAATGGCTTCAGAAAAACTGGAACTAGGATATGCACTTATGATGATGATCTTTGGTAAAAGAAACAAAATTCATTCTCACTGTCTCTGAGACCCAATAGTGACTGCACCAGTCTTTGAAATATATAGCATAACAAGCCATAATAGTTCTTAGCCAAATAACATGAAATCATTACTGAGCCCTCTGTTTGAATTTCTTCACTTTCATAAGCAACAAGTTTCACACTACTGGCCACATTGAGTTGCTCATTAGTTCTCACTTTAGCAAATGTGTCTGCTGATTACACTTTGAATTGGTGTCTACTTTAAGCTCTGAGTATTTACCATTGAACTGGACCGTACAAAACACTTCTCTCTTTGCCATTAAATTCCCTACATCAACTTTTTCACCAATCACTGATGCATCATCTACATAGAAAGTAGGGTTACAGCTTACTTGATCAATTAGCTTTTTTTGTGATCCCTCAAGTGTGTGGGGTTTACCTGATTTGCACAACTTTTGAAAATGGTTCCGTTTTTGACCCTTGTTTACATTGCTGACCAAATGCCAAGCATTTCTTATAGACTCATGATTGATACCACAGTAGCAACAGTTAACAATAAAGCTGGACATGGGTTTTACTAACTCATGTTTGTACTGTACGGAGCATGCTGCTTTCTTAGAACTTACTAAAAACTACATGGTTTCCCTGATGAGCCAGCAGGGGCTGTGGCTGCCATGTGCTTAGGCCTGCTTCTGTTTGCTGTGTGTTGCATGCTATCTACATTTGCTCTGGAGCCTGTCAAAACCATGCTCTTGTCATCTGCAAACATACTTGTGTATTTTTCTGCAACTTCATGGATTTGGCAAATCTCTATGGCTTTATTCAATGTTAGATTTTGCTTCGAGACAGTGAGTTTTCTCACAGCAGCACTATTAATACCACACAAGAGCCTGTCTGTTATTAACTCATCTTTTAAGTCACCAAGCTGACACATTTTGGCTTTGTTTCTCAGGTCAGTAATATAAGATGCAAAAGTTTCCCCTGGTTTCTGATCTTTTATGTAACACAAATGCCTGTATAATGTAATATGTTTTAATTCCTTGAATTTGTGTTTCAAACACTTGGTCTTCCCTTGATTCAGCCTGTAAAATATGACTGTTTTCATCTTCTCCCTCATACACATATGAATGCTTTCTTTCAATAGCCTCTGACCCAGCTAGGTTTAGCAAAATGCCCTGGTGTGTTCCTCTTTGTCTGAATTCTCTGCAATATTCTGATCAAATGCAAGTGGTAAGGGCTTTCGAAATCCATCTGCCATATTAGCACATACCAATGAAGGGTTTTCAAATATGCACGAACACACACATGCCAGAAATTTATGCCAGTATTTGTAACTTTGCCCAGTAGCACAAGCCTCTATATAAATGAATTCTGCGACATGTCTATCTGCACTGTAATACTCTTGAAATTACTGTACTCCGGGAAATCACCCCTTATCAGTTTAAGAAGCATTTAAAATAACTGCACAATGCAAATGAACTGGGCAGAAGAGTTAGAAACATTTTTGAAGTAATTGCACTTTGTGAATAAACACAGTACACTGAAATTCCCCAAAATTACGGTACCTTGCTAGTAATTCTTTACAGTGCAAGGAACACTTTGTAATGATGGCACTTTGCAAGTAGACAAACCCAGCGTAAGAAACTTTTTGAAATTACTATACTTTGATTGTGCTTCATGAAATAGTTGCACTTTGCATACAATAAACTCTCTGGAATACGTGCACAGTCATGAGCACACATTGTAAGCACTTTCACACACTTTGAGATGCTTCAACTAACTCTAGTTATTCCCTTGATACTATACGAAGTCGTAGTTGTGCCAAAACATAGCACTTTAACAAAAAATGCAGTCTCCTTTTACGCTTAATGTGCCCTTTTTTGCCTTTGTATTCATTTTGCTCATTTAATCTCTTTTTACCCCCAATGTACTTGTGCTCGTTTTACTCTAAACATGCCCGTTTTGCTTTAGACGTACTCGTTTTGTCAAATATCTTAATCTTAAACATTTCCCTTAGTTAATAAACATTTTGTGCCTCCTGCTTGAATAATACTGTGGTTTGTGCCCTTGTAATGCTCTGTTTTATCTTTTTTATAAAATGAGCTTTTTGTGCAAGTTTTCATCACCTTTGTTTTTTTTCTGGCTCTATTTCTTGTTTGTTTCTATTAGTTTACCTTCACCGTCATCTCTGCACCTTGTGGCTCCGAATATCAATCTCTGAAATCCTGGTTCTGACACCATGTCACCCTCCTACTCGGAATACAATAGAAGAGTCTTTGTGGGTTCTGTTCAAGTAGCTTTATTATATACAAACACATCACTATAGAAGTTTACTGACTTTTTAACTTGGGTAACTTGTTTTCAAACTAGCTATTGCAGTCATACATGCTCACTGGCTGGCTGCGCACTCAAAATGGCACTGGGAATAGCACGTGCCTGCTAATTATATGTGCATGTTTAGTCCTTGATATGCTTCTTAAAAGATACAGCACTTGTATTCTGTTCTACAATAGGCTACAACCAGAAGCACCCAAAAGCAGTCAATTTTCCATCTAACATGCAACCCCATTTCATGAGTATATTCTGTGTACAATAGCCCCTTGTTACACTTGTTGGTTCATTAGAATTTATAACAGCTTTAGACTTTCTTTGCTTATAAGCATCAAAAGCCTACTTGGCTACATGCAATTTTAAACCATGTAATCAGAGAGCTGTGTCTGCTGCAATCCTGCCTTAGTGATCCTTCCCAGTTCCACTTCCAAATCGCATCTAGTATTTTTTGACAGTTGGTAACAATAATCTTAAATCTGAGTGACAGCTCTGTCTTTCCCTGAAGTAACAACTTCCAGAGTAATACCCGGTACCTTTTGATTTTCATGTGGTTCTGAATCAAGATTGCTACTTTTAACCAGCTCTTCTCCTGATTTAACCATATCACCAGCTTCTGGCAGCTGCACCTTGCTTGTTAAATGTATTTCTCCATTATGACCAGGTCTTTAGCTGAAGATTTTCTGGTATCAACCATATCCTCATTTTCAGATCAAGTACTTGCTACCTAATCATGAAGCCTAACATGTCAAAACTTATAAGTTGACATCCTCTGTCACTCATGAAAGTATGTGCTCGTTTCTGCAACAAAACCACTGAAGCTATCTTTTTTTTTTTACATTCTTTAAATTAATTATGTTTATAGGTTTTAAGTGTGAGCTTAACATTTTCAATAAGGACAGACTTTTCAATAATCAATGTAGTCAGAGAAAGGGAGACTACTGATTACAAGCATAGCTATGTGAGTGAACAGAGGAGTTGTCCTTGGTCAGTTCAGTTGCTGCATACTGTTTCAAATATCTTAACCACATTGCTGCAGCAGTCAGGAAATCCTATGTGGCACACCTCATCACTAAGGGGTTTTCATCCAGGAAAAAAGGTCATTGTCCCACTGTACTCATCCCTCATTAGACCCATTATAGAATACACACCTCATCACTAAGGGCTTTTCATCCAGGAAAAAAGGTCATTGTCCCACTGTACTCATCCCTCATTAGACCCATTATAGAATACAATGCCCCGTTTGGTATGTACCTCTCAAGACATCTGCAACAACTGGAAAGGAGGCAGAAATGCCTCACTAAAAGAATCACATGCCTAAAGCAGATGCCCTACGCTGACCGCCTTAAACTCCAGCTATACTCTGTCGCATATTGTCTACTCAGAGGCGATCTCTGCTTAACATACAAGGCCATGTCAAACCCAGAGCTGTTGGACATGCTACACTTAAAGAAATCCCAATCCCTCGGAGCCACACACTCCAGGGATCTAAACCTTGTCATCACAATAAACAAAACATGCTGGAGGGATAGGTTCCTGACACACAGACTCCCCAGACTCTGGAATAGACTGCCCATACATGTCAAGCAGAGCGCCTCTTTGGCCCTCTTCAAAAGGAACCTTGACAACTGGATGGGAGAAAGGAAATTCAGCCCGGGGATCACATCAGTCGCCCTGCTAGACAGAGGTCCAGGGAAGTAAATAGTGTGGGAAGAAATAGCCAAGGAATTATGGCTAGGCTTGTATAGGCCCTAGGGCTGATAGGCTAGTACCAACCTATGAATCTATGTAAAAGCTACTGCAAGTCCTCCCCTCTTTACAAGCAAGCAACACCTTAGTACGTGCCTTTTTTTACAAGGCTGGGTTTTCATCCATTCTACTCACATGAACTTGGGGGAAATTATCTAAGTCCCCTGTTATCCATTTGCTCATCTTACATTTCAGCAGCTTCATGTAGATAATTCCTTTTTCCCCATCTGCCACTTTATGCTGTCAGTTCCTTTTTCTTTTCTGCGACTTGGTACTTTTTTGTTTGTCTTCACTGATTGTTTTGTGCTATGACAAGTTCTAGACATTTCACTTAGTTTCAGCTGTAATCTCTCAACTAAAGTTGCACTTGGAGGCAGTCTGATAATCTACTTGATTGTCTATTTGTTGCATGCTACACAGTCAGCATGTCTCAATGGCTGGTGGACTGAACTTCCACTGCAGGTAAGCAGGCTATTAAGTCATTTTCTTTTTCAAACCCATTTGTCAGAGTCCTTTTGATTTTTAGGCTTTGCACTCTGCATTTGTGTTGGCATCTTGGAATATTCATTGCTCATGATGCCCGATTCATATCTACTCTGACTAAAATGATTACTGTGCAATGTGCACCTATATATATATATATATATATATATATATATATATATATATATATATATACCGTACAGATCCCTGACGACACTTTCTGCTGAAGCAGAAAAGTATGCTCGTTGTGCCGGCCGCACTACGGTACGGTTAAGGGGAAATTCCCTTTTCCCAACTACAGTGTGACCTCGGAGTGAGAATATAAAAGGTTGTTTTTGGGGGGCACATGGGTGCTTGTCCCCCATGCACAAGAGATGATTTATTCATTTTTTTTCTAATGCACTTTAGCAAAAGCACTTTTTCGGTGAAAGTGCTTTCATTAAAGTGCATTCAGTTATTGTGGATTCGGACTATTGAACTTTCGTTCAATAGTCCTAGATATATATATATATATATATATATATATATATATATATATATATATATATATATATATATATATATATATATATATATATATATAACTTGAGTCTGCAAGGGTGTAAGCTGTTACTGGTGGTAGAACTATTATACAAGTCATAAAAGTAGAGTTTACAATATATTGAAATTGCAGGAAGATTGTATTTGAGGGTGCAGGTCCATGTGATTTGTATTCAATAACAGTGACACAAATATATTTGTGATAAACGGAAGCTATATTCTTTATCTGCATCACTGACCAACAAATAACATGTAAGGGGCAGTTGGGAGTTTGGAAATGCACAGCTGTTTTGGGTTACGGCAATCTCCTGTCGCACCCAAAGTAGCTTCCTAAGGTACAGCTACAGAACAGCGTAATCTTTGGCTCCCTAGAATTTCACCTACTTTATGAACCCAATGGCCTTCATTGAAGTCTTACCATTGATGACAGAGACTTGGCCAAATCTATTTTTCATATAAAGAAACATGCATGTCCATAGATGCACACATCCTTTCCCAGGAGGAGCTACTGAGGATTTCTGTCAGTGCTAGCATCCCTTTCCTGCTGTCTTGGTAAATGCTGCCATCAGTTCAGTCTCATCCAGATCTTAAGTACTGAAAACACTATTTGGTGACTGGAATTTATGGTCGCTCATACCCAACAATCCATCTCTAGAATGTGTGTATTTGAACAGTCTCACTAATCTTGTGAGATTACTCTCTTAAAGTAGCAAAGCAAACATAAGCTACAAGCTTTTATAATTGAATACATGAAGACTATTTAATATATTGAATAGCTAACTGGGTCATGAAGGGAACACAGGCAGTAAGGGTGGACAGCTCTACCACCTCCAAAAGACCTGTCAGTATTGTGTACCCCCAAGGTTCAGGTTTTGGAATACTCTTTGGTATTTACTAATCAGAGATTAAAGCTAATGTTGAGGTTTTTTTAGCAGACCAGCCATCATAAACTCACTAGAGGACACCAAGATCCTCACAGGGTGTTTTGCAAACTTTTAGCTGGTGTCAAAATTGTGGACTAAAACTAAATGCCAATAAGTGTATAATCTTATCCATTGATGAGCACAACTCTCTGTTGTAACTAAATGAGTGACAGCACACCCATTACAATTGATCCCATAGTTGAGTTGGGAACCAGTATCAATAATGAAGTGCCCTTTGATCATGCTGTATCCACCTTTGTAAGAAAGCCCTCTTTCATTGCGCAGCTTTTATCAAATTTATACTTCCACACCTAGTGATGTAGTCAGTCCACTGTACTGTGTACTAATTAGTCCAATCAGTGAGAATAATGCCCCTTTTAGTGACGGTCTTCCAACACTTGTTACAGCTTCAGAACCACAACTGTCAATTGAAATAAATGATGGTGTCTAAAGCATAACAAGCTATGCAGACAGACTTTTTCTCGGTATCATACAGGCTACTGGGAGGTGACCTCTGCCTTGTGTCTAGAACTTCAACAGACCCTATTTTTGTGCCCTATTACGCATTCAAGTCAAACAGTATTAATATCTGCTCAAGATATCTCGGTATTTCTTGCAAAACTGAACATGTTAAAGGGACAGGTATGTATCAAGGAAAAGATCTCTCCTGTGGAACTGTCTTCTACTCCACATAAAGCTAAGTAATTATTTTGCTCTGTTGAAAAGTAATATGGATTAATGAATTCGCCTCTGGTTTAGCACCCTGCCCCTTATAGATAGGGGAAATATGTAAATATCTCAATTTCCTGTTTGGCCCATCTCTGGGTTATAGATATGCAAAATATAAGGGCTAGAATTTAAGGCTAGGCTACTTAAGATCTTCATAGACAAAAAACATTAAGTACCTATGAATCTTTAATAAAAAATCAAGCAACAGAAGAGAAGGGAGAAATTTAAATCTACAAGCAAGTAGTTGATTAGGAAAAAATAAAGTTAATATTTTAATGATATAACTGAAAACAGAATAACTCCAGCTGCACCTTAATATTAAACTACAACTTTCAGAGAATATTGTAACCTAGCTGTGACATTCTTAAAAGAAAAAAGTAGCTGCAGATCAGAGGTAAATTGTCAATGGTTAAGTTCACTGACTCCGAAATTTGTTTTTTCAGTCCTTCACAGGTCTTGTAAAAAAAAAAAAAAAAAATAGTGCTATTTTTGAGTTTGCGTTCATAACCCAAAATAGAGGTAATTACAGTACACCTGATTTAGCTTTGTCTGCAAGTCTGTCTTCCCAAATCCAAACAAAAGTTCATACAGAAGGAAATAGCAGCTCTGGTTGAGTACTCTGTAGAGGAAAGTGTTTTCAAATTAGAAATGAATTGTGCTCTTTAAAGATGATTTAGAAAACGCAATGTGTTCCATTCTAGCACGAGATAATGCAACTTTGAGAGGAATGTGTGAAAATGGTTCCATTCTGCTGCACACAACTGCATGATTGCTTAAAAGTTCATACATCATTACTAACGAGCAATTACTGATGTCGCACATCTAATAAAATATGCAGCCCTTTACATTTGTACATTTAAAAACAATGACCGCTCTTGACTACTTGTGCCATATTATACCCCACAGATTTCTGGGGTGTCCAGATGCATGTAGCACCTCTCATGAATTTTTCTGTACTGTACTTTGTAACCTTTCTTGCTGGCACCTCGATTGAGCTAACTAAATATCCCATGGTCAACAGGACCTGCGCAATGTTGTTGCACCAGCAACATGTATTCACTGCATATTTCGCTTCAGTGTGCTTAGTCATCTTTTAGATATTACTAGGCTGATAGTAAGTGATATTAAAGGGCATCACAGTTTACGTAACTATAGAATAGAACTGTTAATGCAGCATTTCATGCTGGCTCCATGGCACAGACACACACACCCCTGGCTATGCCCTAGATAACTGGAGATCGGTTAATTTAGGAGCTGGAGGATGACCACATGACTGACCTATCTAGTGGAGATGGGAGTTGCAACATGCAGCATTCTGTGAAGACATGCACACCCACCAAACAGTATATTCGTGCTGCAGCTGACTCTTTGTGTACACAGAAGTGGACATGTGTCACTAGGCCAGTGCTGTGGAAATAAATGCAGATCAAGCTGCAACAAGGCGTATTGGGAATAGGGTGAATGATGAATTCTGATGGCTTCCTGGATGATTGCCTCCTGTGACTGTTTTCATCCCATGGAGAATGAATGCACTAATCAAGTAGTAGGCCAGTAGACATGGGGAAAGATATTAGAAAAAATAAGTAATTATAGCATATGTGGAAGTTAAGTCCCATTGTAACCTTAAGCATAGGCATTTTATTACAACTCCTCTGCCTGCTGACCATCAGCCCTCTTATACCTGTCTAATCCATTCATTCCTCAAGGTGGGGAGAGACATTGCTGGCCTATTTATTTCTTTGAGAGTGAGGGGCCATCATCCTGGCACATGTCAGTGCCCCCCCCCCCACCAAGAGATTTCATCATCCCTTCAGGTTGAGTGATGCTAGTGCTTCCAGACTTTGGTAGGGGAGTGCCCCTTGAGTACAAAGTGAAGCAGCATCTACACCACTGCAACATGATCCCCTGGTCTGGACACCATGGGCTGTGCCACCCAAGTTGAGCCAAACTGCTCCTTACCCTAGGGTGGCACTCTGCTTCTTCCTTACTCCTGGCTCTTTCCAGCTGTTATGACTGCTATAGTCCAAACGCAGGTTGCCTGGGTTGTGTGTTTGACTATATTCTCTTGTGTCATGGTAGTTAGAAAAGTTTTATTCTTTGAAGCATAAAGCATGCATGGGGAAATCAATTATTCAAGGCTTTTCTTCCTGAATAAAACAAGTTTAGAGCTGAAAAATATCTGATCTGAAGTAGGAGATTCATTTGTCTGCAACCTGTGGGTTATATCGGATCCGAACCGGCATGGTTTACCAGCTATGGATCCAAGCTCTCAGCTCCTCCCCTCACCCATAATGCCCTGCTCTACCCTCATGACCCCAGATCTCGTTTGCCGCGCATGGTGACCGGATTGTTTCTCAAGCTAAGTGCTAGTTTTCAGTGTTTAAATTGCAAAATTTAAGAGATTTTATTGGTTTTTTGTGTGAAAGTGTAGGTTTCCCCTTTGGTATATTTTCTTTTTTTAGAGTTTAATCTAAAAGTTATATCCCTCCCCTCGCTGTTAGCGTAGTGTGTGTGTGTTGGGCCTGTGAGTGTTTTTGTGTTCTTTAGTTACTTTTTAGTTTTAGTAACTACTGTTATAGATTGGGATGTCAGAGCAACCCAAATCTATTTTTTCTAAATGCTCCGAGTGTGGCCATAAGCTTTCCCCAGCTGATGGCCACACTCGGTGTGTTAGATGCCTGGGGGTTGAACACCTCACATCTGGATGTTCCATTTGTGCAGGGTTCAACCCCAGGGCATTGAAGGAGCGGAGGTCCAAGCTTGTTTTGGCGGGCCTTTTACCGCCGGACTCGGCTCCGACCTCCGCTCCTTCGGGAGTAACCGTACCCACGGTTATTCCTTCTGCGGCGCCCCCTCCTCCTCCTGGGACTCAACCTCCCGTTTCTGGTTCGGAGGAGAGGGATGCTAAGAAAAGGGACCGGAGGGAGAAGCACCATAAGCGGCGGGCCGAGACCTCTGTTTCGGCCCCGCCAGCCAAGCGGGCTTCTCCCCCGGCTCCGTTGTCGGCTCCATTGTCTGCTTGGTCTCCTCCTTCTCTGCTCCGGTCTCCAGTGTGTTTTTCACCGGGACCTGAGGAGGAGGAGACCCGATCTCCGTCGAGGCTATCGAGGAGGCACTCCAGGCTTACCTCGGTAGCCTCGTCGAGATCTACGTATAGCCTTTCGGATGCTGATCTGGACCGGATGATAAGGTTCATCCAGGCCCAGATGCAGATGGGAGTGCTCTTGCCTCCCCCCCCTCTGGGGGGGAGCTCAACACCCTTTTTCAAACCGATTGCTCCTTCTCCGACCCGCTACCCGGGCTCGGAGCAGCTGGAGCTGAGCAGCTTCGGAGCCGGTGATGGGTCGGCGCCGATAGTACTTAGTACTTCGGATCCGACCCTGCCCTCGAGTGCATCGGATCCGACCTCTTGGAGCCTGGATCCTAGCCTCGGATCCGGGGGGATCAGTGCTCCTTTGGCGCCGTCTGTCGGAGCGCACTGTCCCTTCGGATCCGAGCGCTTCGGCGCCGGCTCCGATCCACTCTTCGGATCCGAGGGGGAGCCGATTGTCGGATCCTTTGGTCGAGGTCGGCTCCCCTTCGGCGTTTGATGTAGTGGAGAGGGCCCTGTTGAGGGTCTCCGGACCCCCGGCATTTGTTTCGGCTCCGTCCCGCACTCCCTCTGCACTGGGTCAGGCTTCCACCATCCGGCCCTTGGGACAGCCCACTTCTGTGCCCCAAGCTGCTCCAATGGAACAGGTTGCTGCTTGCGAGGAGTCCTCTGACAGCCCCCCAGAGGATGTTCCTCGCAAGCATACGTGCAAAAGGAGGCACATTGACTCCCCCGAGTCTCTCACGGAAGACACGGACTTGGAGGAAGGGGAAGGCTCCCCACGGTCACCCCCCCGAGGATGTCTCATTTGGGGACATCATGGAAATGCTCCGTATAAGGGGGGGGTGGTCTGCCCCCAAGTCTTCCTCGGACGAGTCCGTGTTCTTGGAGGCATTTGAAGTGGGCCCGTCTACCTCTTGGGTGTCCCCTCCTGCCGACCCCCTGGTGGACCTCATTACCAGCAGGGCGTGGAAGGAACCGGACACCGTGGAGCTAATCCCTAAGAGGCCCGATAGGATCCTCAGCCCACCGTCCGACCGTGCCCATTGGAGTAAGGGGCCTCCGGTAGATGCCATGTTGACGGCGGCCACCAAGAGGGAACTTGCTTAGGAGACTCCCTCAGTCCATCCCCCGAGCAAGGAGTATCGGATGATGGACCGCTTGGGGAAGCGGATGTTTAGTTCAGCGACCTTCTCGGTAAGGGCGCTGAACTACCTGGCACACGTCATTAGGATGCAGCGAGATCTCAAGAATACGCTGCATCTCCCCCAGAGTCCATGTCGGAGGAGGACAGGATGCTGCACTCCACCCGCATGGCCACTCTTAGATCAGTTACTAATACCTCTATACGGCTACTCTCCCATGCTACGGAAGGCGCCGCTAGAGCCGCAGGGGCAGGCCTAGTCACTAGACGTCAGGCCTGGCTCCACTGCGATTTTTCTGAGCCCTTCAAAGCGCCGCTTGCGAACGCCTTTGATGGTTCTGCCCTCTTTGGCAAAACCGTCACAAACCTTGACCCAGAGCGAGAAGGACGGGAAGACGCTGTCTGCCATCGGAATCCGCTTCTCTGCACCCCAGAGGCCCTACTCTAGGAACCAAAAGGGTCAGAAGAAGATGTGGTTCCGGAAGTCGCAGCAATCCCAGCCTGCTCCGGACAACCAGTCCTTCCGTGGCAGAGGAGGACAGGGAGGACGCCACCCTAGAGGCAGAGGGGCTCCCAGGAACTTCGGGTCCAGAGAACCTTTCTCTGAACGGCCCGTGCAGCAACCCTGAGGGGTTGCCCGGCTGCTCCACTCTGGAGGCAGTCGGGGGACGTTTTTCGGGGCACCTAGCGGCATGGGAGTCCATAACATCAGACCGCTGGGTTCTCCAAATCATATCCAGAGGATACCGCATCCCTTTTCTTCACTTACCAAAGTTGAAGTCCCTCCTAGACGTTCCACCCGGTCAACGGGAGGCCGCTTTGGCCGAAATTGGCCATCTGCTAAAGAAAAGCCATCCAGCCCGTCCCCCCAGACCAGATTGGATCAGGGTTCTACTCCAGGTTCTTTTTAGTGCCAAAAAAGACGGGGGAACTAAGACCAATTCTAGACCTTTCTCTCTTGAATCTGGCAGTCCCCAAGGAAAAATTCCGAATGGTCTGCAATCTATTCTCCCCCTTCTGGGAGAAAATCACTGGATGTGCTCTATAGACCTCAAAGATGCGTACTACCACATCCTGATGGACAGGCGCTCCAGGAGGTTCCTCCGCTTCCGGCTGGGAGCCAGTCACTACCAGTTCCGGGTCCTTCCCTTTGGTCTCACCACAGCCCCCAGGGTGTTCACCAAAGTATTAGCAGTGGTAGCGGCCCACCTGAGGCTTCAGGGGGTGCAGGTCTTCCCCTACCTGGACAACTGGCTTCTTACCGCCCCAACAAGGCATCTACTATTATTGGCGCGAGACTCCTTTCTCCATCTTGCTCCCTTTCTGGGCATTACAATAAATACAAAGAAATCCAACCTGGCGCCCACACAGCTCTTAGATTTTATAGGGGCCAGGTTAGACACAAGGAGTTTAAGAGCCTTCCTCACTGCGGACAGAGTTCAAAATCTGCAGCTCCAGGTGCGGGCCATTCTCCACTCAAGTTCTGTTCCAGTGGAGTTGGTCCTGAGGGCTCTAGGGTCCATGGCGTCTGCTATAGCACTTCTTCCTCTTGCCAGGCTCAATATGCGCATCCTCCAGTGGACTCTCTTAGTACAGTGGTCATACCTTGCTCTCCCTATGCATCATCCCATTGTGATCAGCAAGGCTTGCAAGCGGTCCCTCCTGTGGTGGCTTCACTCCCCAGATCTCCACGGAGGCTGCCCATTTTGTGCTTCTCCCCCTCTCGCCACGGTGACCACGGACGCCTCCCGCCTCGGGTGGGGGGGGGGCATTTTGCGGGCCGGACCATCCAAGGCACGTGGAACGATACAGAGACCTTACTGCATATCAACGTTCTAGAGATGAGAGCAGTGCTCTTAGCGTTGCTAGCACTTCAGGACTTTCTTCCCTTGGGAACAATTGCGATTCAATCGGACAACATGTCTGTTGTCTGGTACATCAACAAGCAAGGGGGAACAAGGTCTTACCCCCTTTGTCGAGAAGCCATGAGAGTTTGGGAATGGGCAATCTCCACCAACCGCTTTCTAATAGCAACGCACATTCCGGGTTGGTCCAACATCCTGGCGGACAAGCTCAGTCGCACCATTCTGACCCCTTACGAGTGGTGTCTCAATTTTCAAGTAGCGGAATGCATATTTGCACGGTGGGGAACTCCTTCATGCGATCTTTTTGCCTCTCCCTCAAACACCAAGTGCGACAGTTTTTTCGCTCTGATACCACCTCCAGGAGGTTCTCCAAGAGACGCTCTGGTGCATGCTTGGCCACCCGGTCTTCTTTACGCTTATCCACCCTTGCCTCTGATGCTCCAAGTTCTTCAGAAAGCCTCTCGGGTGGGTTGCAGAATGATTCTCATTGCTCCGTTTTGGCCTCGACAGATCTGGTTCCCCTTTCTAAGGTCTCACTCTGTGAATCCTCCTTGGATTCTAGATCCCATTTCGGATCTGATATCCCACCCATCCTGCATACCTCCTCCGAACCTGGACAACCTGAAGCTGACCGCTTGGATGCTCCAGTTCCACTCTTGATCAGGACTCCCGGTATTTCGTTACCTGTTAAGGCAATCCTGGTGGCAGCTCATAAACCGTCCACTAGGAAAGTCTACCGCAGCAAGTGGAAACTGTTTTCTTTGTGGGCGGAGCGGCAAGGCCTGAATCCCTTCACGGTTCCTCTCCCTTTAGTGCTTGACTTTCTAACCACTCTTTTTAACGATGGTGCCAGCAGTTCCACAGTCAAAGTACAACTGGCGGCAATTTCTCATTATCACGTTGGCCATGACTCTAATCCACTCATGTCAGCCAAGTTGTGTAAAATTTTCCTTAAAGGTACTTTCCTTCTCAGGCCCCTGTAAAACAAGCGGTTCCTCCTTGGGACCTCTCCTTAGTTCTCCAGGCCTTGACCGCCCTTCAACCAGCGGCTACGGTGGATCTCAAATTCTTGTCTTTCAAGACAGCCTTTTTAGTAGCCATTACATCGGCCAAGAGAGTTTCAGAGCTCCAAGCATTATCAGCTAAACCTCCTTACTTGGTATTTCATCCGGACCGTGTTTACCTCAGGACCAACCCGTCCTTTCTTCCTAAAGTAGCTTCTGAAGCAAACATTAATCAGTCCATTAACCTCCCTGTTTTCTTTCCTAAATATGAAAACAAAGGTGAATACAAGCTTCACCCCTTAGATGTTCACAGGCAACTTAGATTTTATCTAAACAGAACGGCTGGTCATAGGCAATCCAGCCAGTTGTTTATTTCCTTTGCTAAATTTAATTTGGGTAAGCCAATTTCTAAAGTTTCTCTGTCTCGCTGGATTTCACAGTGCATCTTATTGGCTTATCAAGCTTCAGGAAGGCCCGCACCGGAGGGTGTACACGCCCATTCAACCCGGTCAGTATCTACCTCGGCAGCTTTTAAGGCTAGGATTCCTCTAGATGATATTTGTGCAGCAGCCACGTGGGCTTCATCTCATACTTTTATTTCCCACTATAAGTTGGATCTTGCATCTAGGGGTAGAGCATCATTTGGCTCCGCGGTGCTCCGGAATATCCTTCCATGATGGCCGCCCAAGATTCAGGTATCTGGGGACTCTGTCCCACAGGTTGCAGACAAATGAATCTCCTACTTCAGATTTAGAAGTTATGTACTCACCATAACGTTCCATCTGAGTAGGTGTATTCATTTGTCTGCAACCATCCCGCCTCCTATCCCCTGGCCTTTCAGTTTCCTGCATATTATGTGTTACCCTTTTCAGGGTGTTTTTGCTGTTGGCAAACTCGATCTGAGGTCATGAGGGTAGAGCAGGGCATTATGGGTGAGGGGAGGAGCTGAGAGCTTGGATCCATAGCTGGTAAACCATGCCGGTTCGGATCCGATATCGGATCCATAACCCACAGGTTGCAGACAAATGAATACACCTACTCAGATGGAACGTTATGGTGAGTACATAACTTCTAATTTTCCATATTGGTCTAGTTTAGAGATCTCAGTAATGAGCAAAGAAAATGAACAGCCAATCTGAGTTCCAGTTGTTAGGAGTAAATCCTTGGCAGCTTGTAAAGGTAAGTGCCCCTCACAAATGGTGAGCACCAAGTAGTAATACCCCAGTTTGTCCCCCCCACAGCTATTAGAGTGGTTTGCTTAATTTTCTATAGTTCTAGATGGGGAGCAGACCGCTAAACATTAAGGAAATGTGTGCCTCCAGCAGTGCTAGTATGATGCCATATTCTGTCTAATACAGATGGGTGGGCTTAAAATTCACTTATTCCTTTATCCATTGCAATTTCATTTTTCATTATAGCACAATGAAAATAAACAACCAAATGCAAGGATGCTAAGGTGGCTTGTATCTTAAGGTTTACCTGTTTTTTTTAAACACTTCATTTCCATTTCTTCAGGCTTTACTGAGTTTGCTGAACTTTATCTGCTTTTTTTATATATACACCTCTGATGGTATACATCGATGTTAAATGGCCGTACTATAAATCAGTGCTTGGTGCTGCTAATTTATTACTTGTAAAGAACGCACTGAAAAGGGTGCCCATATCATAATGCATTCTGAGATGGTCTCATGAATATTTAGATTTAAAGAAGTGACGAAGCCTGAGTAACAGCTTAAGAATTTAAACCAGCATGCCCTAGGTATTTAAGTTATTTACTTTTATGATACTGACTATGCGCAGTAAGGCTATGCATGATTTTAAACTGCCTTGACAAAATTATTTCTTTATGTTGAAGTTTCCATCTGGCTATTAATTATATGAATGACTCGGACACTGTAGGATAAAAATTTTAAAATCAGTCAGACATGAGAGGAAAACTTCATATCTGATACCTTGAAATTAACTGTGTTGACACGTTTAGCTGAATCTGACCTAGACTATTACAGATAATTGAAGGCTGAATTGCCTCAATCTACTTCAGAATACAGTTAATTTAATTTTGTGCAAACCCATTTATTTTGACCTTTACATGTCATCTGTCTGACCAGTTGTTCCCTGTTGGTTGAGACCCAGCTGTGATCTAGCTGTCTCAGATACCCATCCAAGAGATTTTTGTTCTGCCTGTCCTAATGTCCCATGTGTGAGCTGCATTATTTCTTGGGTTATGCCATGGGTGCCGTGTGAGGTTGTTACCCTCATCCATGATTGAGGCAGACCCTTGCGTTGCACTGTGTCCTCCCATCTCAAGAAGACTACTACTGCTAGGCTTGTGTCCTCCATTAGAGTCTCATTTGCTAGAGAGACCTGCCGACTTGGCCCCACACAATCTCCTCCCAAGAAAGGTAAGCAGGCAGTGCTTGTCAAGTTCTGCACTCCCTGGTCAGTTCTTCCACCATCATAGATGCTATCCATAGCTGTTACAGTTGGGTCAGCTCTGGGCTTCATCAGTCTCTACACCATGGAACCATGGATACATGTCCTAGATTGTCCTGGTTGGTTCATTAAGAAGTCAGACCAACTTACCTTTATAACTCTTGGTTACTAATATCCCCACTCCATCTTTGCAGTAAATGTTCTTTCATCTGAAAAGCCAAAGTATTAAAAAAGGTAAAATTTCACCTAGAAACTGCATGGTTCCCAGTTCTGCCATTTCATGACCCTGAAATGGTAGCCAGCCTAGTAACCTCCATGCTGCACCTTCAAGGTAAATGATTTCTCTCATCAGCAAACTGTTAAAACCAAACCTAACTGGTTCACAAAGAGCACAGCACACTCCTGAAAGTGAACAGATGAGGCCTAGTCCCATTGGAAGTGATCCAAATTACTACTGACCAGGACAGCATCATGCATCCACAACTTTGCCACAGAATTGTCAGATCTGAACACACAACTGAATTATTGAGCCCCAAACAATTTTGGAGGTAGCCGCAGCATATTTTCAGATGCCTCCATAAAACTAACAGGTATTTCTAAATTTTTGCAGTCAAAAATAAGAACTTTTCTACTGAAAATCTCGGGTATTCATTTTCTATATGCATTTCTTAGTCACACCTCCCATGACTCGGCTACTCAGAAAAACCTTGGCCTTAAAAAGCTTCCCTTCTACTTTTAACTTGTACAGAAAAAAGTTATTTTGTCTACTCTCTGCGGTTTCTTCAGAGCAAATAGCCTGAACCCTTTGTGTATCACAATATAAAAAGAGCAGATTATTGACCCCTCCACCATATTTTTAACTATGTGTCCATCATAAATATTATATCCAGCATATGAAACTGCACAGTAGTGAAATGTGACCAAGGTGGCCACATTAGTCCCATACTTTAGACTCCTCAACTCCGCTAGCTACAGTCCATAAAGTTGTTAAATGACCAACTGTCATCCTACTTATTTACTTTCATAAAACACATGAGTTCTAGATGGGAAGAAATATGTTGGCTGTCCTGAATCCTTACAGGCAACATTTTATCTAGAAACAGTCAAAACTAACTGACCTAGGCCTTTGATTTGGGAAAACCAGAGCCTGGTTGTTCCAGAACTACTGTTAGTAAGCATTAGTTGAAAGTCATTGGAATGCTTAACCCCCTTGCTGCTAGTGACCATAGCTTTTTTTTTCATCGCAACATCTGGGAATCCTTTTCAGTTTCCTTAAAACCAAATTCTTTTCTGGGCTCGAAATATCTTTTAACACCAGTTAGAGCAGCAAATGGGTGGAAAATCCTGCTCACATAGCTTGAGTATGGCTTACCCATGTTTTTTCACCACCTTCAACAAAAGCAAAACTACAAACCTTATCTAATAAAGCAATGCTACTCCATCAATGTCCCTTACCTTCAACACCAATGCCTTAATTTATCCAGAACAAATTAGCTCCCAATACAAGTCTGATCCAACGACCTCCTATAATCCAAACTATTCACATCACTCCCCTACTTGCAGTGAAACATACTACCCCGATCTCACCACTTGAGATGCCAGGGTACACTAAGCTCTACTCTTTAAACTTCATTTACTACCCTACATAGCTCTGACCCTAGTTTCTCTGTACTTGTTCCAAAACCTCTCATGCCCTTCCTCACTATATCGTCAAGCATACTAACTATGCTAGGTTCAGGCCGCAATTCACACCATCCATTTGAGCAATATAAGTAAATACCAGAATGCTGGACATGCTCTCCAGTAGATTCATTTCCTCGTGTTACCTCGCTTACACTGTTACTCTGTTGGTTTCCACTATGTTTCTGCTTCTATTTACATAGCTTCTCTTTCTCCTTGCTCATTATCTTACCACTTTTACCTTTCTCGTTGCTCTATCTCTCTGGACTCTTCTACCCTTATTTGTCTCTTGCTTTGTCCTCTAAATACTGCATCTTGCCCCCTACAATTTCCAAAGCTAACTCTGCTTCCGACTATTTCCTTGTTCCTCTTACTGTAGGTTTCCTCATGTAACATGTACTCCTCAGCATAAAATATAGTTTGTACATAATGTTTTTTGTGACTAGTTCATATTCTTTTGTAATAACTTTGGTTGCAATTGTGACATTTTTTGTTGCTACTGTTTTGAGTGTAACCCAGCCTGAGCCTGCAGATGGTCATGCCGAGATCAGTGCTCTGCCCTGGTAACCAGAATGTAAAAATCCTCAATAAAGAAGGTAAAAAGCAACTGTAGCAACCCACTACAAGTAAATGCTTTCAAAACAACATCCCGACCTTTCCTACATTCCTGTCAGGAAAAGGGAATTCTCATATATCAAATATACCTAAACACAAGATTGTGAACAGCAGATACTTCAAAGTTTTACCCTTGGTTTCAAAATAAACACTTGCATACGTGTTTGCTGTTAATATAAGCGTATCTAGAAGGACTGTCCATTACTGGCATTTTCATAACTTGCATGCAGTCCCACTATGTTCCCAACACATCAAATGTTGCACAAACATGTATTTATCTAACATTTGATGTTATAGCAAGCAATCTATGTAAGATTCCTTTACTTGATGCGCAGTTGTTCTTGAATTGCTGGATCTTAATAGTTAAGATGCTGCTGCTACTTGGCTTGTACGCCTGGGCAGGGCCTGAAAATGGTTCAATGGGTCAGTGCTATACTCCAATGAAATCCAAAAAAGTAAACTTAAACACATCTGTTGCATAGTTGTGATGGAAGGATGACTTGTTCCTTTTTCATGTACAAAAGGTTTCCGTATCTGCTAAATCTGCATATTGTATCCAGCAATCAGCTGCTCTCATCCTTTATTGCCCCCCCCATTTTTTGATAGCTATGGTGATAGTTTTTTTTTTGTCCTTTGGGCGTTCCACTTTCAACTGTTGTACTCTGTTGTCCTCATATTTGACAATTTGTGTTAGGTGTAATACAGACAGCTACCCTTTACCATCATTATCATTTAGAATAAAACTGATATCGTGGGATCTCCATATCCCTATCACTTATTTGCCCAGGTTTGTAATGCCTACTTTGTTCCATATTTTCTTATTAAATTCCTAGTATTAGTCCACCCTTTTCTACTAGCCTCATCTGTCCAGTTCTTACCTTTTTTTTCACTCTGTTCAAAATCTTAAATTGTTTATCCATAACCCTCATTGCAGTCTCCATAGATGTAGAGATTCGTAATACTTGCGGTATTGTTTGCCCATTCCCTGATGCCCTTCTGTTTTGTTGTGCTGTTCATGCCCCTTTCCATTTCATTTTATAGTCATTCTATAGTTTTACATTCTAGATTTCAATAAGACTGTTAGCCTGTTGCTCTGAGTTGAAGCTCAACAGTGCACACAGAGTTTCCTCCTTACAATGCTTCTCTGCAGATATTGACTAGTACATGTACCGTCTCTTCAGTCCAGTTTCCAATCCTGTCCTGACATGCTAGTCAAATCTCACCTTGTTAGCATTTAGCAGTGGTATCCTCTGAAGACACCTGCACACCACAGCTCTGTGCATGTCCTAGCCACTTCCACCTCCTGTGCCCTTGTGTGCCTTTTGTTTAATTCAACCTGCATGATCACTGCCACTCACCTTCTTAGTTTAGTCTTTTTCTAAGTTGACATTCCATGTGACTTAAAAATCCTGTGTAAAAGTTTTTTTTGAGCCATTTCATTTTGATATAATTTTGCCCTGAACTCAACTGGGCTTTCATTCTAAAATGTGCAGATGTTCTTCATTCCACATTGCTGCAGTCCTAACTATTGGGGTAGTCCGCTGTCCAGTCGGCCCGAATACCAAAGTATATGGCTGACGTCGGTCAGGGCGCATTAGACTGACGTCAGTACGTCAGGGTACTAATGCGCATGACCGACGTCATATCCTCAGTCTTTTTTGCCGCATGGTCCGATGCAGAAGCAATTTTGCGAGTGCAGGTTGGCGTTCTGAAAGTTTCTGAAGTCAGAGTTTCAGACCGAATCAAAGTTGGCTAAGTACCCCGTTGGGGATTATTTTGGTTTTTTCTTGCCTCAGTATTTAACCGGATGTCAGAAAAAGTGAATAACTGTATTTCTTGTGGGAAACAGATACCTCATAGGGATTATCATACTTTGTGTATACCTTGTTTAGGGCCTGAGCACGACGTTGTTGGATGCCGCTCTTGTGCTAGATTTAACAAACGCACTATTAAGAGAAGGTTAGACTGTGCCAGGTTAGTGTTTGGGAAGCGTTGTAATTATAAAATGCCGTCGGGTGCTCCGACGCCGGCTTCGGCCAAAAAGCGCAAGGACAAAGCAGCAAAGCCTAGAGGGGAAGAACCGACAGTCCCAGACGTCGGTTCTTTGGAAGGCTCAGTGGAGCCGGAGGTTCTGCCAGGTGTTTCTTTGGAGTCTCAGGGAGAGACTTTACTGTTACAGGATGTATCCTCTCAGGAAGTAGGCCAGGCTGAGGGGGCTTCTCAGGTGGCTGTTCTTCCCTCTCTTCCTAAGGTGGTTAGAGCCTCCCCTTCTGTTTCCAAGACTTCTTTGAGAGGCAGGCCAAGTGTAGCTTCAGTGGGGGTTTCTCCTAGTGCTTCAGGGTCTTTGCCTAAGAAACATATGCTTAAAATGGCAGAGGATTTGATTACTATGATAAGAGGTTCTATGCCCCCTCCTGATAAGAGGCCTAGGGTGGAACCTGAGTTTGAGAGTTTTGAGCAATGTTCGGAGGCTTCTGAGTCTTCGGCTGAAGACTTGCAGGAGTATCCTCCTTATTCTGATTCTGATGTGGATGATTCTACTCCTTCGGCTTCCCCTCCTGAGGATTTTTCATTTTCAGAGACTCTGCATTCCATGAGAGAGCATTTTAAATGGGAAGGTCAAGATTTCTCTGATTCCAGGAAAAGGCTTAGGGAATTCTTGTTTTTACCCCAGCATAGGCCTTTAGCTATACCTCCTGTTCTGAATGTGGTGGACGATGTTTTTGCAGAGGCTTCCCTGAATCCTGATTCTTTGCCTCCTGCCCCAGTTAAACCGGATAGGTATTATAGGGTGCCTGAAGCTCATAAGTATCTTTTTAAGAGTCCTAGGGCAGACCCGGAAACTGTCACTCAGGGGCCTAAAGGTGTGAAGGCCTCAGGTGTTAAAAATCCTGTCCCTCCTGATAAAGAGGCAAGGGCTTTGGATAGATGGGGAAAGAAAGTGTATACTTCTTCCACTTTAGCCATGAGGGCGTTGAATTGTCAGTTTCACATGTTAAAATATCAGAATTATCTCCTTTCACAACTGAAATCTAAGGTGGATGCTCTGGCGGAAGGTATTGAGTGTAAAGAGTTGCAGGATTTAGTTCATGTGTCTGAACAGGTGGGTAAACATTCCTTGCAGTGTGGTTTTGATGCTGTGCAGGCCTCCTCGAGGGTGGCTGCCACTGGTTCTGTTCTTCGTAGGCACGCCTGGTTGAGAGATCAGAATTTAGCTGAGCATGTTAAAACGAGGATTTTGGATGCTCCTTTACAGTCTGATGTGTTGTTTGGTTCACCTGTGGAAGCAGTCTTAAAGAAAATGGAGGACAAGGCTAAGTCTATGCAAACTGTTAAGGATTTTTTGCAGGTGGAGCCTCCGAAGTTTAGTAGAAATTGGCCTTCTAAGGGATGGACTTATCCTGCTTATGATTCCCAGTCTAGGGGTAGGTCTAGACGTGGTAGGGGCAGAGTTCAGGGTTCCTTTAGGCCTAGGACAGGGAGTTCCCCTGCTCAGACTTCTAGTGAGGGCAGGGGTCAGTCCTTTCGTAAGCAGACCCAATGACCTGCCTTTCCAGCTGCCAGTTCATTCTCGCCTGGCAGCACCTTTGGGAGGAAGGCTGTCTCTTTTCAAAGAAAATTGGGATTTAATTACCCAAGACAGATGGGTTCTGGATATCATTCACCACGGTTACAGGTTTTATTTCCATACCTTGCCTCCTTTCAAAGGCATGCCAGACATTCCTCCTCTACAAAGAACAGAGGCTCACAAGCAAATTTCTCTGTTGCTCCAAATAGGGGCCATTCAGCCAGTTCCTGTACCAGAAAGAGGCCTAGGATTTTATTCTCGCCTGTTCCTAGTACCGAAGAAGGGGAACACGTGGAGACCAATTTTGGATTTATCTATCCTCAACACTTATCTGGACATTCCCAAGTTCAAAATGTTGACGTTACAACAGCTTTTACCTCTGCTGGGCAAAGATCACTGGATGGTAACTTTAGATCTCAAGGAAGCTTACCTTCATGTGCCTATAAGACTAACTTGCAGGAAGTATCTGCGTTTTCGAGCTGGAAATTCTCATTATCAGTTCTCTGCATTGCCCTTTGGCTTATCTACTGTGCCCAGAGTATTCACAAAGGTTCTGGCTCCAGTGATAGCTTACTTCAGGCTAAAAGGAATTCAAAGCTATCCTTACTTGGACGATTGCCTGATTCTGGCTCAAGAAAAGGAAGATCTTCTACAGCATTTGGAATATGTCATAGCAGTGCTAAGATGCCTAGGGTATTCTGTGAACGAAATAAAGTCCAGTCTAGTACCCTCTCAAGACATGTGCTTTCTGGGTGTGAGACTGAATACAGCAGCCCAGATGGCCTTTTTAACCCCGGACAAACAAAAGAATCTTTCCAATTACTTCCATCACCTATCTCTTCAGTCCGGGCTGACTGCAAGGACAGTCCTTCAAGCCTTAGGGTTCATGGCATCTTGTATTCTGGTGCTTCCCAATGCCAAACTGCATATGAGGAAGCTGCAATGGTATCTCAAAAATGTATGGACACAGCACTGCCAGGATTTGGACACTGTCATTCAAATAATACCTTGCATTCAAAAGGAATTTTTGTGGTGGGCTCAGGAATGTCACCTAAACAAGAGGCGAGTCAGATTCTAATGACAGATGCCTCAGACATTGCTTGGGGAGCTCATCTAAATGGAAAGTGGATACAAGACAAGTGGCCTGCCAGACTACAGCATCTACATATCAACATGAAAGAGATGTTAGCAGTCCAGTTTGCATTAATGGCTTTCAAGGAATTACTTCTTCCAGGGCAGGTGTTGATTCTAACAGACAACACAACTGTCATGTGGTACATCAACAAACAAGGGGGAACACATTCTTACCCATTGTGCAGGCAAGCAATGATTTTATGGGAGACTGCGCTCAGCTTGCAACTAACTCTTCAGGCAAGGTTTCTGCCGGGAGCACAGAACTCCTTAGCAGATGTGTTAAGCAGACAAATCATGGATCCCCACGAGTGGAAACTGGATCTTCATGTATTTCAAAATTGACAGTGTCATGGGGAACTCCAGACATAGATCTGTTCGCTTCTCCACTAAACCACCAGCTGCCAAAGTTTTGCACAAAGAGGTTTCATCACACAGCTTGGAAAGTGGATGCTCTTTCTTTCAGTTGGAAAAATCTTCATGTGTATGCGTTTCCACCTCTGCCTCTTCTTCCAAAGGTGCTTCTAAAGGTCAGACAAGACAAGCCAAGGATGATTTTAATAGCTCCAGATTGGCCTCGTCAGCACTGGTACCCATTACTGAGGAGTCTGGTAAGGAAGCCTCCATGGCCTTTACCTTTGATTCCACACCTGTTGTCTCAGAGGGACGGTCATCTGCTCAATGTCAAGCTTCACTCTCTTCATCTAACAGCCTGGCATATTCTGTTTTGAAAGACAGCAGGTCTCAACTTCCACAACAAGTTTTAAATGTGATTATGGAAGCCAGAAGACCTAGTACAAGGAAAGTGTACGCGGAAAAATGGAAGAGATTTTTATTTTGGAGTGCAGCAAACAATTTGGAGATTTCTGAGCCTAATTTGAGTGTGGCTCTTCAATATCTTACTGAGTTATTGGACAAAGGTTTGTCTTTCTCTTCCATTAAGATTCATGCTGCAGCAATTTCAGCTCACTATGATTGTGACCCACCATTGTTTTCGCATCCTTTGTTCAAGTAATTTCTTAGAGGGGCAAAGAATATAAGACCCCCACGTAGAGCTCCTACTCCTGCTTGGGATCTCAATTTTGTGTTGGAGAAACTTACTCTACAACCTTTTGAGCCTGCGGCTACTGCTGAATTGAAATACTTGTCATGGAAGACTGCTTTTTTGTTGGCCATTACTTCTGCAAGAAGGGTTTCTGAGTTGCAGGCCCTTATGGCAGTGGAGCCTTTTTTGATTTTTCATAAGGATAGGGTATCTTTACGTACTAATCCTTCCTTTATGCCTAAGGTGGTTTCTAGTGTGGCTTTAAACCAAACTATTCATTTGCCTACTTTTTATGCAGAACCCCAAAATAAAGGGGAAAAGATTTTGCACACTTTAGATGTACACAGGCAATTGCGTTATTATTTGAGCAGGACTAAGGATTTTAGGCAGTCTCAGCAGTTGTTTGTTTCTTTTGCTTTGAGTTCACAGGGCAAGCCTGTGTCAAAACAAACTATTTCTAGGTGGATTGGGTGTTGCATTGCATTTTGTTATTCCCATCATGGCAAGGAGATTCCAGCTGGGATTAGGCCTCATTCCACTAGGGCTACTGCCACTTCAACAGCATTTCTAAGGGGGGTGGCAACTAAGGATATTTTGGAGGCAGCTTCTTGGAGTTCAGTGCATACTTTCTCTAAGCATTATCACCTTCCTCTCTACTCTAAGTCTAGGGCTGGTTTTGCCACAGCTATTTTGCAAGGCATGTTGTCAGTTCCTGCTTCCTTATGATTTGCCAGCCTCCCTTACCTCTGCTTTGGGATTCTACCCAATAGTTAGGACTGCAGCAATGTGGAATGAAGAACATAGTACAGTTTTGTACCTATCATAAATGTAGATGTTCGAGGATCCACATTGCTGCAGTCCAATTTACCCTCCCTCCTTCCCCTCTGTGTTTAGGGGTGGTTGTGTAGGTGAGGTTGTCTTCTGCTAATTTTGTATATATTGTACATATTTTTGGTGCAGGTATGTTTGGAGTTTTTGGGTTTTGGCCTTATCTTTTCAGGGTCTTCTGACATCTGGGGCAAGAAAAGACTGAGGATATGACGTCGGTCATGCGCATTAGTACCCTGACGTACTGACGTCAGTCTAATGCGCCCTGACCGACGTCAGCCATATACTTTGGTATTCGGGCCGACTGGACAGCGGACTACCCCAATAGTTAGGACTGCAGCAATGTGGATCCTCGAACATCTACATTTATGGTAGGTACAAAACTGTACTTTTCCCCTTTAGTTACTTCAGTGGACCTGTATTAAGTTTAATTAACTTATGTTTACAGTATGCTGAACTGTCCAGTTCATGTTTCCCTGTAATCCAGCTCCACCTTCTGATGATACAGTAGTGTGGAGAAAGTTTGTAGTGGGTAGACATGTTTTCTGTGGTATGCAGCAAATTTTATTACAAAATTAATCAGAATACAACACAGTTTTTCAATCAGACAAATATATATAAACACCACTTTAAGTGGAAGAAAAAAAAATTGAACAGTAAGATTCTTAGTAAGGTATATAGCGCTTGGCATACTGTGTAATAAATAGTTGTCTACCAGTGGACTGATACTTTTAGGGAGAAATCAGATGTCAATTACCTCAAGGATAGTCTTACTATACAGTGAGTTTGTATGTTACACCACCAAGGGTTTAGTGCTGAAAAGAAAATGCAGTTTGTGCCTCTTGTGGAAATAAAGATGCAATAAAGTGCTCATTCCATGGTCAAGTGTTTGCTGTAGTGTGATAGTTATTTACTATAGTGTAACATCTCTTGCCTCCATTATTACGTGTGGGTTCAGAGCCGATCCTAGTCTCCAACTCGTCCACTTAGCCTGAAAACTTCTGATTGGCTCGTGGCTAATGGGTATCCCATGATGCATGCACACATTCCCCACATCTCGTTTGCCGCGTCTTCAGTTGGAAACTTATTTTGGTTGGCCGTGGCTAAGTGATTTAGTTCTTTATTATTACTACTTGTTAGGAGTTTTTAGCTTCATGTGAAGTGCTTTTCTTATTGCTGATAGCCTTATTGTGATACCGATTTGTGTCATATTAACCGGACTTGACTTTTTACTGGATATGACTTATTACTGCTATAAAATTCTTGGGCCTGTTGTGTGCAATTCCTGTGTGTGTGTGCTTTTAGACTAAGCCGTTTTACTTAGAGGTACTAGTCTGTTCCCTTTTCCTTTATGCTAGGTTTGTATAAGTTAGAGAACCTAGTAAAACCTCCCTTTGTTTATGAGATGGCTAGAGCTGTTAGAGGATCTAGTTTCTCTCTTGAGTGAGTGTGTTGGTTGTTTCTTTCGATCAGTAGTGAAACAAAGTATCCAACAAAGAAGGCGAGACATAACAAAGTTGACTAATGAATGAAGCACTTTTCATTGTCGTTAATACGGCAACTTCAGATTCACCCATCAGTTTGTCAACACTACTCAGACCCTATATGTTAAAACTATAGTAGGTATGCCACTATACAAAAATCTTGTACTCTATAGTGGAAATACCATATCATTACATAGTGCACTACAATATCGTATCAATTTATATAAAGTGTGCACGTCAAAAATGTACATAAAATATGTACATAGAGAATGTACATAAAAATTGTTGAACAGCCAAAACTGTGGAATAAATAAGAAAACTGATGGGTTTGTTTTACGTTAACATTTTAACTTTTTGACAACGAATATAAGACAATACGTTGTTTTATTTTTATATTTATTTGGATATGTTAACATGATGTGTGTGCATGTGTGTATGTTTGTGTGTGTGTGTATGTGTGTATATATATATATATATATATATATATATATATATATATATATATATATATATATATATATATATATACTATCCCATTAGTCTTTTTCCTTTACATTTGTAAATATATAGGAGAGCTGTCGCTGGTTATGAGGGTTTTTGTGTTTAGTTTGAATCTTGTAGTTTTTAATGTAGCAAGATGAATTGATCGGAGAAACTCTTTCATGTCACTTCTTAGTTATGTATGATATATCAGCTGATTGCTGATCATGTGACTCTTGCATTTACTAGTTAAACTTGTAACATATTTGTATGTATGATTCTGAAGAAGTTGCCGTATTAACGACAATGAAAAGCACTATATTCATTAATTATAGTCAACTTTGTTATCGTGTCTCGCCTTCTTTGTTGGATACTTTGTTTCACTACTTTCATCAGGTTGTTGTGTACCTCGTTTGTTTTGTTTCTTTCAATCACCTATATTGAGACTGCCATTATGTCTAAAGAGCATAAACAGGATTTAAGAAGTGTACTAAAAACGTTCAAAAAAAATGTCCATCACTGATGGACAATAGCGTCTGTGTGTACTGTTTAGAGGCCATACATCTTCAAGAGACTGGACTCTTTTGCCATTCCTGTAGTCCTAGAGTGCTCCAGGAATGGAAGAATAAGCTGATTCTAAAAGGCATGTTAAAACCTTCCTTCAAGGAAGATGTAGCCAGTTAGTCCTCCACTGCTAGGTCACAGTCTTCTAGTAAAGATAAGGGCAAGACCTCAAAAAGGCCTTCTCCAGCCTCAACTTCTGTCTCTGAACCTCCATAGAAGTTATCCAAATCGGAGATGGCCTCTGTCTCTTCAGCTCCACTGTCTTCGGAGCCAATCGAGATTCTGGACATTGCAGTATCGGCACCAAGTGTTTTGGTGCCGATCACTAGCAGTCCTCTTCGGAGCTGGTCTACAGACATTCCACCGGTCTCGCCTACTCTAAAATCGCCTATATTGCAGAGAGAGAGGTCTCCCACACTGTCCTCCAGATCCTCCAGGTGTTTTTTTTGAAGAGGACATCGAGAGAGTGGTGCTCAGACTCCTTAAGTCGTCGACCGTGCCAAAAGTTTTATCGGCTCCGACCATTTCTGTCTCTGAGCAGACTCCTGTTACCGATCCTGCTCTTTTTCCTCCTCCAACCCAGATTGGGCCTTTGGAGCCGATGCTGTCGGTACCAACTATAGTGGTGTCCTTGGCTCCAGCACCCCGGGTGGTGGTCTCAGAGCCGAGCTCCACTTCAACACTGTCTGCACCATCCGAAGTGTCCAGGGTCTGAAAATCTTCTGTTGGGCCCGAGGGGAACACTTGGAACCGAACCTCTTCATTGCCGAGTCTTCTTCTTGGTGTATCGGCCCGAGTGAGCTTGGACCCCATGTCATTCTCGGAGCCGATTTTCTTTGGTGCCATCGGCACCTACGCTCTCCTCTGAGCTGGGGCACCATTCAGAGCTGGAGGAATCCATCTTCGTGAAGATGAGGAGCATGGTGGATAGTTCATCCGTACCACGTAGGAGTACCGATGCTATACTCCCTCAAGCACTGACTACTGTCTCCACATCCTCTCTTCCCCGGGATGGTAGAGACTCCCAGCCTCAGGACCCCCCCCCCATTTGGGTGGTCCCCAATCTTCCAAGACCTCCCCAGAAGACCCCGCTGAGGAGCACCCTCAGAAGAGATCATGTAAGAGGAAGCATGTAGACTCCCCTGATGAGTCTAACATCTGACACTGACCTCGAGTCGGAGGAGTCCCCTAAGTCGTCCTCCGAAGAAGTCTGCTTTGCAGACATTTTGGAGATTCTCAGGCAGAGAGGTGGCTGGCCCACCATTACCCCTTTTGATGAGGAGTCCATGTACCTGAAGGCTTTTGGGTCTCAACCCTCAGCTTCATGGGTGTCTCCTCCATTTGATGAATTACTGGATCTTGAGTCAGAAAGCATGGCAAATTCCTGATGCAGTGGAACCAGTCCCCAGGAGGCTGAATAAATTTCTCTCTGCCCCTAAAGACAGAGTTTGTATCTAAGAGATTACCTGCTGATGCCATGGTGGTGGCAGCCACTAAGAAGGAGCTAGCAGAGACTTCTTTCCATCCACCTAATAAGGAATCCCAAATGATGGATAGGTACGGGAAGTGTGTCTTCTCTTCATCGGCTTTTACACTCCGATCGCTGAACTATCTATCACATTTTATGAGACTTCAGAGAGATCTCCTAAAGGAGTTAGATACTCCTCAGGATACTTATACTGAAGCAGTCCCATCTACAGTGTCTGCACAGTTGGTTACCCTCACATCTATTAACTCCTCCATGCGGCTGATCTCATACACAGCTGATCTCATACACGAGTAGGGCGGTGGGTTCAGGAGTCTCATTAAGGAGACATTCCTGGATGCATCTATGCAACTTTGCTGAGCCTTTCCAGTCTACATTCACCAATGCTCCCATGGACGGATCCTCTCTTTTTGGACCCAAGGTGAAAGATAACCTCACCAGGTGTGAGCAGGAAGGAAAGACTCTCTCTGCCATGGGAGTCCATTTTACTGTTCCTTCTAGACCTTACCTTAAAGGTCAGAAGTGGCAAAATGTAGTTCAAGAAATCTGAGACCTTTCCAGGACAAACAAGGTGATTCCTCCTTCAGAGGCAGGGGAGGAGGAAATATGGTAGACGTCGCCGTAGAGGCAGGGGAGGCCCACAAAATCAGGGAAGTCGCGATTCCTTTTGTGACTGTCCCTATCAGCGTTCCTGATGTGGAACCCGACTGTGCATCTCTGGAGCCGGTAGGGGGTTGCCTGTCCTTGTACCCAGAAGCCTGGCTAAATCTCACTCGAGACAAGTGGGTACAAGACATTATCACCAGAGGTTACTCTATACCCTTTTCCCTTCCACCATGCCCTCCCAAAAGGATCCCAGATGTACTACCCAATCACAGCGATCAAGCACTACAGAGATAGAAAAGCTGCTATTAAAGAGAGTCATCCAAAAGGTCCCAACAGTCCAGACAGGATTCGGAACATACACCAGGTTCTTTTTAGTTCCAAAAAGAACAGAGGACTGGAGACCCATCCGAGACCTCAGCAGGTTAAATGAGCATGTAAAGAAGTCCAAGTTCCGAATGGTCACTCTACAATCCATACTCCATTTGTTAGGGAGAGACAGCTGGATGTGCTCAATAGATCTCCAGGATGCCTACTACCACATAATGATGGACAAAGCATCAAGGAGCCACTTGCACGTCTGGCTGGGAGCCAATCATTACCAGTTTCGAGCGCTGCCCTTTGTTCTCACCACAGCCCCCTGGGTGTTCACCAAGTGCGTGGCAGTAGTCTCAGCTCATTTTGCAGCTTCAGGGAATCCAAGTCTTTCCATACCTGGATGATTGGCTCCTGACTGCCACCACCAGGCATCGCCTAGTTCAATCGAGAGATTCCACAATCAAGCTCTGTTCCCAATTGGAAATCTTGATAAACTGGGAAAAATCCTCTATTTTGCCCACTCAGTCTATAACGTTTCTAGGAGCAAACATAGACACGGTCGATATGACAGCTAGACTACCTACAGACAGAATACAGACTCTTGTGCAACAAATTTACAGGATACTTTCTCTTCGAATAGTCAAAGTGAAGGTGGTGTTGCAGCTTCTATGGTGTCAACCATAACCTTGGTACCTTTAGCAAGACTACATATGAGAATACACCAATGGCTCCTGTCATCCCAGTGGTTGTTTCAGCAGTTGCCTCTACATCAGATTCTGATTACAGATTATTGCAAAAAGGACCTAAGCTGGTGGATTCAACCAGGTCATCTTACCACAGGGACTCCCTTTGTACCACACCAACCCATTGCCACAGTGACCACGGATGCCTCTCAGATGGGATGGAGGGGCATTATCTTGGCAGGACTATCCAAGGCACATGGGAAGAGCAGGAGACCCATCTGCATATCAGTGTCCTAGAGATGAGCAGTGCTTCTAACGTTTCAAGCACTTCACAACTTTCTCCCTTTAGGGATGATAGCTATCTAGGCTGACAACATGTCTGTGGTCTGGTATCTAAACAATCAAGGAGGGACCAGATCATAACCCTTATGTCGAGAGGCCCTGCGAGTTTGGAATTGGGTGATTTCTTCCCAGTGTTTTCTCATTGCAACGCCCATCCCGGGGACTTTCAACGTGATAGCAGACAAGCTAAGCAGGGCAATATTGTTACCTCACGAATGGTCCTTGAACCAGAAAATAGACAAGTATGATCTTCCACAACTGGGGACAATCCTGCTGCAACCTCCTTGCCAGTCCCATCAACACCAAATGCAGCACCTTTTTCTCTCTCATCCCCCCCTCCGGGAAAGTCTCCAGGAGATGCACTAGTCCACGATTGGCCCCCGGGACTCCTTTATGTTTTTCCTCCTTTTCCACTCATCCCCAAGGTCATACAGAAAGCAACCAAGGAAGTAGAGAAGCAGCAGAAAGGCAGCAAAATATGTCTGAAATAACGTCTTTTATTGGAACAATCCACAAACCAGAATAACACAAGCGCTTTCACTCAGACAATTCTGAGCTTTTTCAAGTCATGCCATCTCATTTAGCAATATGCCTTATATATTGTATCAATCATGACATTAATTGAAAGTGCATGTTGTTAAATTAAGGCATTTAAAGAAACCTTCTAAAAAAAAATTTTTTTATTTGCATACATTCATGCATTTTTTCATTCCTCCTCAATGGGGTTATACGCATCAATCACCCTAGCCACTATTTCTATCCCTTTATTTCACATTTTGTTTGGTATCCATGACTTACAGTTTAACAAATTTATATTGTTTTTTTAACATTAAATATGCTCATTTTTTTAGAATGCATGTAAATGAATTCTCATGATAGAAGGTTTTAACATTTTATACATATAATATTGCCCTAGGTATACAGGCTGTATTGATTTTTAAATTTATTTTTGGATGTGTAGGCAATAGGAAAATATACTTGTTTTTAATTCAACTTTTTAAACTCATGAAAAGCATTCATTGTATTAATTATAGCTTGGGAAGTATTTTGGAAGGCAAGTCAGTTTTTAAATGTACTTATATTTGTATAAAAAAATAAATAAAAAAATTTTTTTTAGAAGGTTTCTTTAAATGCCTTAATTTAACAACATGCACTTTCAATTAATGTCATGATTGATACAATATACAAGGCATATTGCTAAATGAGATGGCATGACTTGAAAAAGCTCAGAATTGTCTGAGTGAAAGCGCTTGTGTTATTCTGGTTTGTGGATTGTTCTAATAAAAGACATTATTTCAGACATATTTTGCTGCCTTTCTGCTGCTTCTCTACTTCCTTGGTTGTGGATTTTGGTTACTTGGCTCTCCACATTTTCCTTTTTTTGTTCATACAGAAAGCAATTCTGTTGGGAAGCAAGATGATCCTCATCACTCCTTACTGACCTTGTCAGATTTGGTTCCCTTTTCTTGGGCTTCACCTGTTAGACTACCCATGGACTCTGGACCCAGTGCCAGACCTCCTGACATACACGTTTGTTCTCGTCACCCCAGTCTCCACACACTCAAACTGACAGCATGGCTGCTCCAGTTCTATCACTAGTCAGACTTCATGATTTGTCTCCAGCTGTAACTCATATTATTACCTCTTCTCACAAGCCTTCGACCAGAAAATTGTATCTTAGTAAATGGAAGAGATTTTCTATATGGGCACACAATAGAGAAGTTGATCCATTTACAGCTCCCATTACTATTGTTCTAGAGTTTTTCAGAACTCTTTCACCAAGGTTCAGCGGCTGCTATGCTCAGAGTTCAGCTAGCAGCAATATCTAACTTTCATGTGGGGATTAATGATTCCAGTCTTATGTCTCTCAAACTGTGCAGATCTTTTCTTAAGGGTGTCATGATGTTAAGACCTCCTGTGCAAGACCCCGTTCCTCCTTGGGACATGAATCTAGTTCTGTCTAGACGTACTCTGCCACCCTTTGAACCAGCCCATAGTTGTCAGTTGAAATTTCTGTCTTGGAAGACACTTTTTCTGGTAGCAATAACCTCAGCCAGGTGAGTTTCTGAATTAGTCTCTGTCTGTTAAACCTCCATATTTAATTTTTCACAAAGATAGGGTCTCTCTGGACCAACCCTTCTTTTATTCTTAAAGTCTTATCAATTTCACTTAAACCAAACAATTGAATTGCCAGTGTTCTTCCCTAATCACTCCAATAAATCGGAGTATACATTCCACCAATTGGATGTGCACAGGCAACTATGTTTCTATATCCACCAGACCAAAGAATTTAGAAAATCAGAACAGCTGTTTATTTCCTTTGCTGAGGAGAGAATGGGCTTGCCAGTTTCCATGGTTGCACTTTCGAACTGGATCTCTAGTTGTATTTCCTTTATTTACAGTTCTCAAGGAAAGGAGTTGCCCTTTAAAGTCAAAGTGCATTCCACCAGGTCTTTCTCTACTTCTGCTGCTTTCCAAGCCAGGACACCTATTGATAGTATTTGTGCAGCAGCAACATGGGCTACCCCTCATACCTTCATTTCCCATTATAAATTGGATTGAACTTCCAGGGGTAGAGCTTCGTTTGGTTCCACGGTACTCGGGAGTATCTTCCAGTGAGCCACCCATTCAAGATGCTAGGGATGCTGTCCCACATATAATGAAGGCGAGATAGGACTACATAACATAAAGAAGTTATGTACTCACCATAACATTCCATGTATGTAGTCCATCTAGCCGAACATTATTACGAATCCACCCACCAGCCCCCTTCCTGGAGGATCTGGATACAGTTTTTCCTTTTCTACAGTGGTTTTTACCACAAGGGTGTTTTTTATTACAGTTAATTCTTCCCGACCTTTGTCCTTTTTCCTGTCTTATCCTGATTGACTAGTAGCAAACAAGATCTGGGGAATGTGCGCATGCATCATGGGATACCTATTAGCCACGGGCCGATCAGAAGTTTTCAGGCTTTCTAAGCGGCCAAGTCTGAGCCGAGGATCAGCTCTGAACCCACACTTCATAATATTCGGTGAAATGGACTACATACATGGAACATTATGTGAGTACATAACTTCTTTTTTTTTACTCTGAATGTCAAGCGCAATACTTAACTAAGAATTTGTAATCTGGGGAAAAAAGAAACTGATCAGAACTGACAATTTCAGGCACAACCCGGGGAAAATGTTTTCACAGTTGATGCAAAAAAATGTAGAACGTTAAAATAAGTATAGAGATTATGACAATACAAGAAGCTTGAAGTTAAAACAGAGAATTAGTATTGCAGCATACATCTAAGTTATCAAAATGTACAAGTGCTGGCATTATATACACTAATTCACAAATCAGTGGGAAACCAGAGATGGGTAAAGGAAAGTCAGAGGATGAAAAGTCCTACAGGTTAGGTGGCATGGTCACTGAAGGAGGAGGTACACTGGGCTTGTTTCAACAGGTACATTAGGTTCCTTTCTTAATTTGGAGTACTGGGTACTTTTAGGTGTGTTGGAAGAGATTGCTAAAGTGAGGCAGCAATGGGCAGCTGCCCCCTGTCAGGAAATTGTCCTGAAAGTCATTAAATCAGGGTTTCTATTAGGAAATCCAGAAATAATAAAGGTAGTTTGTCAGGAAATTCAGTTACAATGTGTAATTGATTCAAAAATACCTTTCAGTCAGAAAGCTTACAAATTTCAGAGGTATATTTTCTAAAATGTTTTTATCTGCAATTAGGTACTGTGTAAACTCATTCATTGTTGTGGTTCATGCTTGTATACGTGTGTGTGTTGCGGGGAGGGTGTTTGTGTGTACAGGTGTGCATAAGCGTAACAGTTTGATCATAATTTTTTCACTTTCTATCGCAGTTAAATACCAGCACTGCATGCAACAAGTGGCTGTGTTTGGTGGTATAGGTAGGATCTGTGGAAAAAAGAACACATTTTTGGCACAGTGTGTAGTGTTGCCATTAAACAGTGCTTGCTTGTCTGAGGTTCCATCTGTCTAGTGTGTGCATGCCCTGTCTTTCTCTCTGTGGGATTTATTCAGCTGATCTTATTTCCCTCAACACCCAAAATGTACGTCACAGGGGAATTAACGTTCTTCCAGTTTGCCAAAAGAAAACATGATTGTGTTTTTCAAAAAGTAATGGTAGGTGAATACAGTAGCAAAAAGGCATAAAAAACATCACAGATCTGTCCCTCAGAGCTTCTGGGAGCTGTCATTCCTGGCTCTGTACGTGGCTTACTAGGGTAGTCTGTATGGAGCCCCATTTAGTCTAAAGTGGTCATTTCTTTAGTTTTCTGCACAGTAAAACCTCAAAGATGTACACAGCATTTTACCTTGTGTATTGACTGGGACAGTGTGAAAATTCAACTTTCCTCAATATCACACCTCATAGGTATGCAAAAAATCAGTATAACTTGTCTTGGGCCAGTATAGTGGGTAGGAGCAACTGTGCTTTTATTTTTTTCTTCACAATTGAAATCCAGTGTGTACATGTTCATGGTGATCTGAGGCAGGGGAAAGGAGGCATGCTGCATATATACAGCCAATAGCAATTGGTTGAAATATCTTGTGCTGTATTTGTTTTTAAGCATTTTCAGACACTTTAAAGCCCAATCTTTTGGGGTTAGGGCTGAGGAGGCATGCCATGACAACAGTAACTTAAAATATAGGACTCTGACCATTTGTCCTTTCAATTCATCCTAATTTTACAACAGAGGGGAGGTGCACAAAGTGATTATTTTGTTGTAAGGAGGAAGACCGTCATCCCAAATATGACTTTTTTTCAAGCATTTTTTTTCTGTTTGAGGGTAAACACTACTAATCAGTTTAGTGGTAGCTGCTGTGTCATAGGATTTTAACAGTAAACAATGAAAGAATAAAAGTTTCTTTCCTTAGAAATATTTTTGTCAAGCCATCATTGGACCAAATGTTGGGAAGAAAGGTCTAAGATACACCTCAGGAAATTTAAAACTCTAAAGCTTCTGGTGGTCTGATGCCCTGCATATCACCAGCTTAAATCCTTTCCTATACAGTAGTTACAGTACATTTTGTCCAGTTAATGTGCGTTAGCATGTAGCAAAAAGCAAAAGACGAAGTGTTAGAAATCAAAAGTAGTCTGGTAGTATGATAAGGCAAGGATGGGAGGAAAACAGGAGAGCACTGCAGTATGTGCCATGGTGACAGACAGCAGAGTGGGGAGTGCCATGGAATAATTGAACAAAGACCTGAAATTTAGTTACTTTTGTAGCTGTAGCTGGATAACTTCTAAGTATAGTGTAAATCATGGTCTGAGCCAAACATAAATGAGGGTGATTTAGATGCCGAAAGTAGTCCTTTTATAGAAGGTTAAGAAAATAAGTGGCCCTCTTAAATCCCATTATATGTCAATGGCATGGGAATTCAAAGTTACTTATGTCTGGCATGAGTCATACAAAGTATTATGCGAAAGAAAAAGGGTTGAGGGAGTACAGGATCTCGTTGATGCATCATTCCTCGTTGGTAGCCATGTTGTGAAAAACAGGCCAAAATCACAAATAAAGCACTTAGTGATTTTGAGGTTTTAAAATAGGTCAGGAAACAAAGATAGAGTGAAAAATTTTTTTTAGTTCTAGGATGGAGTTTTCCTTTAAATACAAACTGCATATTTTAACACCAGAAAACCCACTTTAACATGATGAGAGCATATACACAGCAAAAAGGAAATGGCAGTGAAAAACCTTTGCATATGATCTTTTAAGTTTAGTCACTGTGACTCCTCACTCCTTCCAACCTGCTCTTTGTGATGCAGCTCTTTCTGTGCTGCCTGTGCTAGCACTCCTAACTGCTTAATGGGTAAAAAGCTGTTCTAGCCTTTAATGTTACAGGGCTTTTGTCAGTTGCACACTCAGACTGACACTGTTACTGCTTTCAGTCAGATTTAGACTTAGTGGAGTCAGCAATGAGTATTGCTTGTATAGTAGCTCAGCTCAGTTTTCTGAACATACTACAGAACTTACAAATATTAGGTAAAATGTGAGACGAGGGTTGAATTCATGGTAAGTCAGTGATTCCATTTTCCATGAAGAAGCTTCCAAATTTGGTATTGGCAACGTACCTCTCAACTATCCCTGATTTTGACTCAAATTTTAGCTCTGTACCTCTTAATCCCTCCTAAAACTAGTGACTTTTGGAGGAAAGGTGGTGAATTACACTTGATGAATAATGACAATAATTAAGAGTTATAGACTTCTTTTACATCATAAAATGTGCATTAATTCATATGCTCTGATTCTATCAATGTTTCAAGTTAATAGCACTAATATTTTAAGTGTCCCTGATTCTTTCTTGACTTGTCCCTGATTCTGTTGAAATTTGTCCCCGATTAGTTGAGAGGTCTGATTGGCAATTACTGAGATATACTAGTCTAAGGTTAGTAAGGAATAGAATTCCATTAATGGGTGAAATACGTTTTCTGCCTTATGGGCATCCGTGAGCCTGTATCACTTTGGTTGGGAACTAGAATAGTATTGAGTATTTTTTGGTAAGTTTTGGTAAGTTTTCATCTACAGATGTATTTGGTATTATTTTTTTTTTAACAAGCTGTTTTTTTTCATCAATTCAACAGCAGCCTGGGGATTAGAAACAATAGGAAAAATGGAAAAAAAAATTATAAAGCGTTTTCTCAAAAATATATACATGTTACTTATGTAAACTGAAATGCAAAAATAGGGTATAAAATGTTTTAACAGCAAAAATGAAATTATTGTGTTACAAAGCTGGCAAAATAACTAGTTTAACTTGAGTGTCAATGTACAGTCGTCGTCTTCTTTCGGCTTTTCCCAGTTAGGGGTCGCCACAGCGGATCATCTGTCTGCTCATGATTGACAGTGGATTTTTATGGTGTCGAGTTGCCAGCCTGGCACCAAACCTTCGGAAAACACATACACATTCGCACCTAGGGCCAATTTAGTGTGTCCAATCCACCTACAGCATGTCTTTTGAATGTGGGAGGAAACCCAAGCGACCACAGGGAGGACATGCAGATTCCACACAGAAGGCACCCCAGCCGAGGATCAAACCGGAGAACATCTTGCTATGAGGTGACCATGCTAACCGCTGCACCACCGTGGCCGCCCATAGTGTCAGAATGTACAGTAGTTAAGTGAAATTTGCATTTACATTAAGTACAGGTATTGGAGGAGTTACAGCATGTTATATCTACAATAAATGCAGTATTTACAGATGGGTTACTATGTTAGTGTTGAAGCTGATTGTATCTTGTTGGCTTTTAGTTGTAAGGTTACATTACAGCAGAATTAATAAAGTAACTGGTTGCTCCTTCTGGTAGGTGAGATTTTTTCTGAGTTTGAGAAGTTTGTAATATTAAGGAAGGTGTCCCATAAGTTTGGGACCACCACGGGGAAGGCAAAGTCATTCGTTATTAAGCTGCATGCTCTTGGTAGCACCATGTCTTTACTTGCATGTTTGATAACTGTTTTGCTTGCATTTAAACCAGTAGTCACACTGCTCAGTATTTCAGGGATGCCTGAGGATGAAATAGTAAAATTGCTAAGGATGGTGATGCATTCGGAGCCAGTTTGTGAACTCGTGTGGTGCAGTGGTGTTGATTTGATGTGACAAAAGATGACCTGTGTTTTCGAGACTTGGGTAACAAGCAGTAGTCCATAAGTTGTCTGATATTGGACTACATTTGTCATGTAGATATTGTTTTTTGACACTTTACATTTCTCTGCAAAATCAAATGAACTGTTGTCAGAACTGGACTATTTTTATATTAGACCGGGTGCAGAAGTATTTTTTCATCTGTTGTTTATTGGAACAAAAGACTCAATTTGTTGGAAAAATGTCATCAGAGTTTAGGTGATGAGCATGACTACGATGGTATTAATGTGTGTGGCATGGTAAGAAGGGGTCTAGTCAATGCACTTATCTTTTTTGAGTGGAATAGGTATGTTCTTTGTAGCATTTTCTTCTCTTATACAGGACAGTGGGAGCTTTTGGCTTCTTTCATGATGAGGAGCAAATTACAATACCATTTCGGAGATGGACCTGGACTGAATGGACTTTGACAGGGTGTTTGTAATAAGCAGGCTTAAGAGTGGGTGATTGTTGTAACCTGAGAATTAGTCCGGTTATGTAATTGGAAGAAAGCTAGGTTATGTTTTGGGGTGTTGAAAGAGTTCACTGAAGTTGTAGTTAGAATATTTTTTTTTGCTTTTTTATTTCAGATGGTCATTAATGAAACAGAAGGATAAACTTCACTAATTGCACGAGGAGTGGTTTTGAATCAAAATGTGTTATCCAGTGTTAGGGCCTTACTCATTGCTAAGTGATTAGGTGTTATAGTCTCATAGTTCAGATGCTTTTTTGACTTAAACTAAAAAGATGACCTTCCAACTTTGACGCATGTTGGTTCATGTATGAAACAATGTGATAAAGAAACTGTTAGCTAAATTCACACTCCTGTGAACTTGATTGTTTTTCATACTGCTGGTACTCCTAGATCATGTTACAGTGACCGTTTCAAATTCATCATAAATATTTTTGTCTTATGAAAATGGGTTTGTGATACGTAGTGTTGAGAAATGTGTTTGAGATTAGTCATTGTGTGTGTTCTTAGGGGGATGGAGGAGTAACAAAGCTGTCTGTGGTAACTGTAAAGAGAAGGTAGAGTAGCTTTTGTCTCGTATTAAGAGAAACACACAGTATAAGAAGGTGTAAAGCGATGTGACTAGAAAATGCAAGATTGAGGTGCATGAGAAGTGTACAAGAAAGATCCCTTGTATAGGTGAGGTGGCTTAGTAATATTTTGGATGATAACTGAGAATGCATTGTCCGCAAGGGCATGGTAAGAGTATGAAAGAGCAAGAAGACCGCAAGTAATGTGGTAGATGTAGGATAGTATTACTGTACAGTGATTTTTATAGAGCATTTTAAATGTACTTAGTCACTTGGTTTACAGAGCTGTATAACTTCATGAAAAGTAAATATCTCTGCATAGTCTTTGAGGTCTTTAACTTTTCATGTTGTACGGTAAAAAAAAAAAAAAATTATGAAAGACTGTTCTCTTAGATGGAGTGTGGCTATGAATCTTGCTTGATTTGTTTGTGTAGTCTGTACTGAATGTAGTATTGTTAGGACTTGGTTTGAAAGTTACTTAACATTAATTGTATTTGTTAAAATTATTGCCAGCTTTTCTTAGCTATACTGTCTTCTAGTGACAGTTTTCCTTTTCTTAGTGTGCATTTCTGGTAAGTGTTGAGATGCTAGAAGCTGTACAAGAAGAAGCACTTGTCTGTGTATATGGATATAAAATCATAGTTGAAATTTCATGAGTATAGTGTTGTATTTCCATTTTTTTAAATGCTGAATCTGGTTCATCTGGTCGACTGGTGATGAATATGAATTTATTGAGTAAAACGCAATCTGTGTAGAAATTCTTGTGTAGTTTTATTCAATAAATTTGTGTTTATCACCAGTGGACTCACTCTTTGATTTCCTGTGGTATGTTCCACTAGTGCAGATTTATTTCTGCAAGTCAGAAAAGGTAAATCAGTGGAGTCTGAGCAAGGTGGAAGGCAGGGGTCTAAAAGTACAGGGGCATGGGGACTGGCAATGTTTGTTGGAAAGTGAAGTAGACCAATGGAAATAGATCTGAAAAGACGTTGAAACTGTGACAATTATGTAAGCGGTTAAGGCAAAGAAAAAGGCACTGCTCCTTTCATCTTAAAATGCAAGTAAAATAGCTAGTATTCAGAGTATAACACTTTTAGAACCTTGTCTGCAGCAGGTGGGCTAAATGGACTCGAGACCATGGCTACTTTATTCATAAGATCTTATTAAAAGAACTAGTTGGCTCACACTCATTTGCGTTAGTGAGGAGGGGGTTTCAAATTTGCAGATATTGAGAACTTTAGAGGTCATTGAATTCTTGTGTCCCTGCCATGTCTGGTGGGATTGCACAGTCTTGTTCATCTTTAAAATGTTTTTAATTTGTCTGTAGGATAGCTGGAGTGCCTCACTATTGGAAGAAATTTATATAAATTAATGGGATCATGAGACAAATGAAAGGGTGCACATACAACTGGTGAAGTCTAGTTTTACTATGCTTACAAATTAAGCAGACTGAGTTGATTGTAACCAAGTCTTACTGGACAAAGTATATGACATAGGATAATGGGGATTTGCCCCTTAAATGGTTCACTGATTTACCGTTTCCTGTGGACCCATTGCAAGTCTTTGAAACTATTCTGCAAAGATCACAATTTCAAATGTGTTTATTGCTTATAACTGAAAAAGTGCATGTAGGGTCAAAGCACATGTACTCAAGCCTGCACAGATTCCACACAATCACATCAAGCAATAAAACTTTACAAACGTTACAAAATTTCACTTGGGGGGGGGGGGGGGCATAAAGACACCATTATTTTACCTATGCCATACCCCAGCCATTTTTAAACTAGGGCCAACCTTTGCCATTTACTATTTCTTCCGGATAATGTTTCCTGGTTAACGCATGCTAAATTCTCTGCTTTTATATTCTTTCATTTCTATTAATTTGTATGCAATTTTATTTCATGACTTTAACTCCATTACACTGTTCTACTATACTCAAGGTCATTGGCTTTAAATGGGTTTATTAGCATTCAAGATACTTGCCATTTCTATTAGGAATTCTCTTCCAAGGTTACAGCAGATAAGTTATACTTCAGCAACCCCATTCCTTCATTATTGCATTTATCCTTAATCTGCTCTAGACATCCTCCATAACTCATAAGAGTGTTAGACACTACCTGAGCTTCTTGCATCTTTAATCCAGGCAAGTCATCTGATCATTCATTTCAGTGCAAGTTAGCTTGAACCAAATGCCGTAATAGCATGTTCTCCTACAGAGCAATACTGGGCTATACTGTATCTAGAGATGCAGTATGCTAAACCCTTCACTTCCAGTAAACGTCTAAGAACACGGTTTCCTTTACTACTTGCCTTTCTTTTGATTTCTAATCATCTTACAGTCTCAAAGCATAGTTAAACTGTTTGGGAACAGAAAACGTTTCTGGCAGTGCTGTATCAAAATATTGGGTGACTTAAAGCAGAAATGGCTCCAGAAAGTACTCAACAGTATGAAGAGAAGCATATCCTATATGACGGGAGAATAAGCATTTTCATGCCAAAAAAGGGGGTGTTCACAACTGTGGGTAGTGTACAGGTACTGAACCATCACACTGCCTGAAAGTTCTCGACAGGGTGAAACATTTTTGTTAAAATTAAGATGGAAGTTGTGCAATTCATATCCAGATCAGGATGCAGCACAGCTGACCTGATGTTTGCTGTGAGAAAATGTAGTTAAGTGGCCAAAAAAATGAGGAAGTGTACATCTAGGCATTCTAGATTTGGAGAAAACATATGACAGTGCCCCAAGAAAGCTGATTTGGACAATCCTGTGATGGTTTGAAGTCCCATAAACATTGCCAAATTTAGTGTAAGACCCCAATGACACAAGTGTGTATAGTGTTTTGACTTAGAGCGGGTCTCAGTGTGAGTGGTTGTGTATCGGGGTTCTGCATAGTACTGTTCAGATGTAGTGGACTACATTAGCAAACAGGTCAAAGACTACAGCTCAACAAAGCTGCTGTATGCAGATGTGGCATTACAGGCAGACAGTGAACAAGATGATGTTCTTCATCTCACATTGCTGCAGTCCTTACACTTGGGTAGTCCGCTGTCCTCGGTCGGCCCGAATATCAAAGTATAAGGCTGACGTCGGTCAAGGCGCATTTGACTGACATCAGGACGTCAGGGTACAAATGCGCATGACCGACGTCATATCCTCAGTCTTTTTTGCCGCATGGTCCGATGCAGAAGCAGCTTTGCAAGTGCCGGTTGGCGTTCTGAGATTTTTCGATTTCGAAGTTTCAGACCGAGTTCAAAGTTGGCTAAGTACCCCGTTGGGGAATATTTTAGTTTTTCTTGCCTCAGTGATTTACCGGATGTCAGAAAAAGTCAATAATTGCATTTCTTGTGGGAAACAGATACCGCATAGAGATTATCATACTTTGTGTATTCCTTGTTTAGGGCCTGAGCACGACGTTGTTGGGTGTCGCTCTTGTGCTAGATTCAATAAACGCACTATAAAGAGAAGGTTGGATTGTGCCAGGTTAGTCTTTGGGAAGCGGTGCAATTATAAAATGCCGTCAGATGCTCCGACGCCCGCTTCTTCGAAGAAGCGCAAGGACAAAGCAGTTAAGCCTAGGTTAGAAGAACCATCTGTACCGGACGCCGGTTCTTTAGAGGTATCGGTGGAGCCGGTGGCTCCACCGGAGGTTTCTTTGGGTTCCCAGGGAGAGACTTTATTATTGCAAGATGTGGCCTCTCAGGAGGCAGGTCAGGCTGAAGGGGCTTCTCAGGTTACTATACTCCCCTCCCTTCCTAGGGTGGCTAGGCCCTCTCCTTCTGTTTCCAAGGCTTCTCCCAGAGGCAGGCCAGGTTCAGCTTCAGTTGGTGTCACCCCTAGTTCTTCTGGAACTGTGCCCAAGAAGCATATGCTTAAAATGGCAGAAGATTTGATTTCTTTGATTAGGGGTTCTTTGCCCCCTCCTGATAAGAGACCTAGGGTGGAGCCTGAGCCAGGGAGTTTTGAGCAGGCTTCAGATGTTTCAGTGTCTTCGGCTGAAGACTTGCAGGAGTATTCTCCTTATTCTGACTCTAATGTGGATGATTCTACTCCTTCTGCTTCTCCTCCTGAGGATTTTTCTTTTTCAGAAACTCTTCATTCTATGAGGGAGCATTTTAAGTGGGAAGGTCAGGACTTCTCTGATCCCAGGAAAAGGCTTAGAGAATTTTTGTTTTTACCCCAGCATAGGCCTTTGGCTATACCTCCTGTTTTAGATGTGGTGGAAGATGTTTTTGCAGAGGCTTCTCTTAATCCTGATTCTTTGCCTCCTGCTCCTGTAAAACCGGATAGATATTACAGGGTGCCTGAAGCTCATAAGTATCTTTTTAAGAGTCCTAGGGCAGACCCAGAAACTGTTAGTCAGGGGCCTAAAGGTGTTAAGGCTTCTGTTGTCAAGAATCCGGTTCCTTCAGACAAAGAGGCCAAGGCTTTGGATAGATGGGGAAAGAAAGTTTATACTTCTTCCACTCTAGCTATGAGGGCTTTGAATTGCCAGTTTCACATGTTAAAATACCAAAACTATCTCCTTTCACAATTGAAGTCTAAGATTGATGCTCTGGCGGAAGGTATTGATTGTAAAGAGTTACAAGATTTAGTACATGTTTCTGAACAGGTGGGTAAGCATTCTTTGCAATGTGGTTTTGATGCTGTACAGGCCTCGTCTAGGGTGGCGGCCACTGGGTCAGTTCTTCGCAGGCACGCCTGGCTGAGGGATCAGAATTTTTCTGATCATGTTAAATCACGGATTTTAGATGCTCCTTTACAATCTGATGTGTTGTTTGGTTCTCCTGTTGAGACAGTCTTAAAGAAAATGGAAGACAAGGCTAAGTCTATGCAGACTGTTAAAGATTTTTTGCAGGTTCAGCCTCCAAAGTTTAGTAGAAATTGGCCTACTAAGGGGTGGATGTATCCTTCTTATGATTCCCAGTCTAGGGGTAGATCTAGACGTGGTAGGGGCAGAGCTCAGGGCTCTTTCAGGCCTAGAACAGGGAGTTCTCCTGCACAGTCTTCAGGTGAGGGCAGGGGTCAGTCCTTTCGTAAACAGACCCAATGACCTACCTTTTCAGCTGCCAGAGCCTTCTCGTCTGGCAGCACCTTTGGGAGGAAGGTTGGCACTTTTCAAAGAAAATTGGAGTTTAATTACCCAAGACAGATGTGTATTGGATATCATACACCACGGTTACAGGTTTTATTTCCATACCTTGCCTCCTTTCAAAGGCATGCCAGACGTTCCTCCTCCGCAAAGAATAGAGGCTCACAAGCAAATTTCTCTGTTACTCCAAATAGGGGCCATTCAGCCGGTCCCTATGCCAGAAGTGGGCCTAGGATTTTATTCTCGCCTGTTCCTAGTACCAAAGAAAGGGAACACGTGGAGACCAATTTTGGACTTATCTATCCTCAACACTTATTTGGACATTCCCAAGTTCAAAATGTTGACGTTACAGCAGCTTTTACCTCTGCTGGGCAAAGATCATTGGATGGTAACTTTAGATCTCAAGGAGGCTTATCTTCATGTTCCTATCAGACTCAGTTGCAGGAAATATCTGCGTTTTCGAGCTGGGACTTCACATTATCAGTTCTCTGCATTGCCCTTTGGCTTATCTACTGCGCCCAGAGTGTTCACGAAGGTTCTGGCTCCAGTGATAGCTTTCCTCAGGTTAAAAGGAATACAGATTTATCCCTATTTGGACGATTGCCTGATTCTGGCTCAAGAAAGGGACGAGCTTCTTCATCATCTGGATTATGTGATAGCAGTGCTAAGATGCCTGGGGTATTCTGTGAACGAAATAAAGTCCAGTCTAGTACCCTCTCAAGACATGTGCTTTCTGGGTGTGAGACTGAATACAGCATCCCAGATGGCCTTTTGACCCCGGACAAACAAAAGAATCTTTCCCTTTACTTTCATCAGTTGTCTCATCAGTCCGGGCTGACTGCAAGGACAGTCCTTCAAGCCTTAGGGTTCATGGCATCTTGTATTCTGGTGCTTCCCAATGCCAAACTGCATATGAGGAAGCTACAATGGTATCTCAAAAATGTATGGACACAGCACTGCCAGGATTTGGACACTGTCATTCAAATAATACCTTGCATTCAAAAGAAGAATTTTTGTGGTGGGCTCAGGAATGTCACCTAAACAAGGGACTCTCTGTGACCCGGCCAGAGGCGAGTCAGATTCTAACGACAGATGCCTCAGACAAAGCTTGGGGAGCTCATCTGAATGGAAAGTGGATACAAGACAAGTGGCCTGCCAGACTACAACATCTACATATCAACTTGAAAGAGATGTTAGCAGTCCAGTTTGCATTAATAGCCTTCAAGGATTTACTTCTTCCAGGGCAGGTGTTGATTCTAACAGACAACACAACTGTCATGTGGTACATCAACAAGCAAGGCGGAACACATTCTTATCCTCTATGCAGGCAAGCAATGATTTTGTGGGAGACTGCTCTCAGTTTACAGCTAAATCTTCAGGCAAGGTTTCTGCCGGGAGCACAGAACTCCTTAGCAGATGTGTTGAGCAGACAAATTATGGATCCCCACGAGTGGAAATTGGATCCTCATGTATTTCGGAAATTGACAGTGTCATGGGGAACTCCAGACATAGATCTGTTTGCTTCCCCACTAAACCACCAGCTGCCAAAGTTTTGCACAAAAAGGTTTCATCCCACAGCTTGGAAAGTGGATGCTCTTTCTTTCAATTGGAGCAGTCTTCATGTGTATGCCTTTCCGCCTCTGCCTCTCCTCCCAAAGGTACTACTAAAGGCCAGATAAGACAAGCCAAGGATGATTTTGATAGCTCCAGATTGGCCTCGACAGCATTGGTACCCATTACTGAGGAGCCTGGTACGGAAGCCTCCATGGCCTTTGCCTTCAATTCCACACCTGTTGTCTCAGGAGGACAGTCATTTGCTCAATGTCAAGCTTCACTCTCTGCACCTAACAGCCTGGCATATTCTGTTTTGAACCATAGTGGGCCTCCACTTCCACAACAAGTTTTAAATGTTATTTTGGAAGCCAGAAGGCCTAGTACAAGGAAAGTGTACGTAGACAAATGGAAGAGATTTTTGTTTTGGAGTGCAGCAAAGGATTTTGATGTTTCTGGGCCTAATTTAAGTGTGGCTCTTCAATATCTTACTGAGTTACTGGACAAAGGTTTGCCCTTCTCTTCTATTAAGGTTCATGCTGCAGCAATTTCGGCTCACTATGATTGTGACCCACCATTGTTTTCTCATCCTTTGTTCAAGCAATTTCTTAGAGGGGCAAAGAATATAAGACCCCACCTAAAAGCTCCTACTCCTGCTTGGGATCTCAATTTTGTGTTGGAGAAACTCACTCTACAACCTTTTGAGCCTGCAGCTACTGCTGAATTGAAGTTTTTATCATGGAAGACTGCTTTTTTGTTGGCTATTACCTCTGCAAGAAGGGTTTCTGAGTTGCAGGCCCTTATGGCAGTTGAGCCTTTCTTAATTTTCCATAAGGATAGGGTATCTTTACGTACTAATCCTTCCTTTATGCCTAAAGTGGTTTCTAGTGTGGCTTTAAACCAAACTATTCATTTGCCTACCTTTTATGCAAATCCCCAAAATAAAGGGGAAAAGATTTTGCACACTTTAGATGTACACAGGCAGTTGCGTTATTATTTGGACAGAACTAAAGGGTTCAGGCAGTCTCAGCAGTTATTTGTTTCTTTTGCTTTGAGTTCTCAGGGCAAGCCTGTGTCAAAACAAACTATTTCTAAGTGGATTGGGTTTTGCATTGCTTTCTGTTATTCCCATCATGGCAAGGAAGTTCCAGCTGGGATTAGGCCTCATTCCACTAGGGCTACTGCCACTTCAACAGCTTTTTTGAGAGGGTGGCGACTAAGGATATTTTGGAGGCAGCTACTTGGAGTTCAGTGCATACTTTTTCCAGACATTATCACCTACCACTTTACTCTAAATCCAGGGCTGGTTTTGCCACTGCTGTTTTGCAGGGCATTTTAGCAGCTCCTGCTTCCTTATAATTTGGCCATCCTCCCTTTCCTCTGCTTTGGGATTCTACCCAAGTGTAAGGACTGCAGCAATGTGAGATGAAGAACATAGTACAGTTTTGTACCTACCATAAATGTAGATGTTCGAAGATCCACATTGCTGCAGTCCAATTTACCCTCCCTCCTTCCCCTCTGTTGTTAGAGGTGGTTGTGTGGGTTGGGTGGTCAATTGGGTGTTTATTGTCTATTGTATATTTTGTACATATTTTTAGTGCTAGGATGGTTGGTTGTTGGTTTGCTGTCTTTTGGTTTTTGACCTTTATTTTTAGGATCTTCTGACATCTGGGGCAAGAAAAGACTGAGGATATGACGTCGGTCATGCGCATTTGTACCCTGACGTCCTGATGTCAGTCAAATGCGCCTTGACCGACGTCAGCCTTATACTTTGATATTCGGGCCGACCGAGGACAGCGGACTACCCAAGTGTAAGGACTGCAGCAATGTGGATCTTCGAACATCTACATTTATGGTAGGTACAAAACTGTACTTTCAGCTAATGACAGGGAAATGGAATACAAAACTGAAGGAACAGAGGATGAAACTGAGTGCAGATGAGTTGTAATGGAAGCAAAGTGGGAAATCATACTAACATGAGAATTGAGATAGGATAAATAGTGGAACAGGTTCACAATATAATGCATCTGAAAGGGACTTCAAGGAGTCTGAGGAAGTTAAATCTAGAATCACAGGGGCAGAGCATCAGGGGTAATGTGTGACAGAAGAATGCCAAATAAGCTGAAAGGTAAGCTTTACAAAAGTGACACTAATAGTGCTACTTTGTGGTACAGAAACTTGGGCAGTGAAGGCAGAGCAGTTCAGGACACTAGAGGTTGTTTTAACCGTTTCTGATGGTCTTTGTAGATGAAAGTGGTATATTAAAAACTCTGAACAGCAGTTTTGTGGTTTAGTTTCTGACTATGCTCTATTAGTGTTTGTTTGCCTTTTGAGTTTATTATTGTTGGAATAGTCTTATTTCTATACCTAGAGGTTATGAAGATGAAATGCCCAAGATTGGTGGTTGGATTCAATGTGGGACAGATGAAGAAATGAAGACATCAGAGCAGAAACTCAAGTAGATTGAGGTCAGTAAGAGAAAATGTTCACATGTCCAGGAAAGCATAAAAGTATGATGAGAAGGAGTTGGGGAAAGACAGTAAGAAGGCAATAACAAATGAGGGCATCCAGCAAAGAGAAGGCTGGATTGTGAGAAGACTTGCAGCAATTCGACTACTGACGTTAGAGACTGAGTAGAGAAAGATGTTGACAGTTGAAGTGCCTGACCAAATGTAGAAAATGGTGGTAGGGGGATGATTACGATCAAAATGAGCATGTTCAATTAACACCTGCTTGGCATTTTCTGGCAATCTCATATCAAAATGTTCCTCTAAGTAAATAATTGTCAGAGGTTTTAATTTTTTTTCCTCCACTCAAACCACATTACCTTACTATGTGCTTTTATTCCTTTCAAATTTAAGAATCTCATTTTCAACAGCTTTTCCAGCTGTTAAATTCAACATCTTAGCTTGCATTTGGAAACCCAACCCCCCAAGGTTCAATCTTCAGGTCCTTCATTCAGATGAGGAAACTAAGATAAATATCCCATATTGAAAACACCAATCCTATTTCCTTATCTTCATCCTGTCCATGATGCCATCATCCATCTGCTGCCACTCCTTTCATAGTCAGATCACTAAAATGACAGAGTAACTAGTACTCCAAGACTGTGCCACAATGTAGCCTGCTAGATAAGTTTACAGTATCCCCCTAGTTATATTACCTGCAGTGCAAAAAGATGTAAGAAGGGATATAATCATGATGATCTTGGTATGTAACTCCAACATAAACCTTTCTGTTTATTAGCTGCTATTTTCTGGAAAATGTAAGGGAATGTTCAAGGCTCCCAACTGTGTTCATAGAGGAGACAGTGTACTGATTTTGGACAAGAGTCTCAGGAGGAAGTAAAACTATGTACTAGTTGGACTCTTGTCACTGTGTAAATATTGCCGACTAGTTTACTAGCTTGACAACCCATTATGTTTTAATAACAGATGTTCCTTTTAAAGAAATGTATTTAAACAAAACACTTAGAAGACAAATGAGTTATTTATGCCACAAGAATACACCAACTTTAATCACATTGCTGGATTCATCATAATTGTAAGGCTTGGTTAATCATTCTCAACAGGGTAGATTACCCTTCGTCTCTCTTTACATCTTAGCTGGTACACTTAATACTCTCTGAGGAAAATGAAATAGCTGAAATTTTGCAGATAAGCTCTCAGTACATACTGACTGCAGGAAGAACCACCACAAGAGGTCTTCAGTGCACATATTTGGATCCTTAAACAAGGTAAGGTGTTTTTATCTAGTGTCTAAAGTAAACTAGGCTAGTGGTTTGCCTATGTGATCTGAAGACTGAGGCTGGAGCTACCTGTTTGTACTCCGGATTTCAAATAGATGCTCCCTTGCAGAGCTGGATCCAACACTAGGTGATTTAGGCTATCACCTAAGGCCTGGGGGTGGTGCCAAAACATTTTTTTGATTAAAAATAAATAAATTTGCATGTCTTTAAAAAATCCCCTTTAAAAACACCTTCTCCCTGCTTGCATCTATGCACCCCCTTGCTACATTTCCACATCTACATGGAGCTTTAGCACAAAATGCCTGGGATCAGTAAGTGTGCATGTGCCTGGACCTGCTGATGCTTCATCTGTGGAATAGAGTGGATGAAATGAACATGTGTGTGCCTGTGTAAACTGCCCTAGTTAGGGATGGCAAGTTAATTTGCTTAGGCTGAAACCCTGTACCTTGCTTGTAGGAGGAAAAGAGCCTGAATCCTCTACACCAACTAGCAAACTACTCAACAAATATGAGCTTCAGTGCATTTTCAAGGAATTGTGAGCTTCAAGGGAAGAGAAGTTTACCACTGTTCATGTTGTCTGTTTTCAGTGTGCAACTGTTTTGTTTAGCAAATGGTCATCATTGTTTGTGCTATAGAATTTGAAATCAGTGTTAGTAGCACAACAGGTGGCATACATGCTTATGATGCAGAAGATTGTGGTTTCTACTTCCACACAATGTAGATGGATTGCTGATACTGTGTTGTACTTTATGGTGGGGGTGCTGCAGTCTTTAGTGTGTCCTCCTTTGGATGAAATGCATAGTAACTATGAGCCTGTTAGTTTGTCATCACATTTCTTATTGAAATATTACCAGCTTACAAATGTGTTTTTTAATGTAATATAGGCAATTTATTCAAGGGCATCAGGCATTGAATTTGTAGATGAAACAATGAAATATAAAGTTGTTTGCTAACAGCAACTCCTTTAGTTGGAGATCTCTCTGACTTTTCATTAACTGATATTGGTAGGTTAAAACAAACAGCAAAAGCAGCCACTGCAGATTGTAAACCAGGGGAAATCAGAAAACTAAAATTATTAGGCAGTCAAATGATTCCTAGTATGACTTCAATTTAAAAAACATTTAAAGTATTGTCTCTGTATAACTTATTGTAGACCTCTTCAGAAAAAAATAAAAAGACCTAAAAAGGCTGCAACATCATGAGAGCACGCTAAAACAGACCCTTTTTGTATCAAACAGGAACTGTATCAAAGACCACCAAAATTCTTAGTGACCTGTACAATTTATGAATAAACTGTACCGCATAAAACAGTAAACTTTGTAACACTGAAAACCACTGTCATGTCTAACAGGAAAATATTAAAAAGATCCACTTTGAAAGTAGAAAGTGTTCGGCCACTGAATACATTAAATAGGGTGCAGAAACTCTAAAGTATGCAGTCAAAACTCTGAACCCTATATTTCAGTACACTCCTGCTTCATTTAAACCTGGTACACTCATGGCATCCAAACGTAATTGCCAACATAATTCTTTATGCAGTAACAAATTGTCAGTCCTCTGTTTTCATCTAATCCTTTCAAGACTGAAAAATAGGAACATAGAAAAATGCTTGCAGCTTATTGCATGTCTTGCTAGGGCGCTTTTGTGTTCTCTCTTTTTAATGCTATACAAATGCTGATAAATACATTTAAGTGAACTGTTAGTCTTGCCTAAATAAAAGGCTGTGCATGACTGACACTGGGCAAGGTAAGCCACTCTGGATGTATAGCAAAAATATTTGCCCCTAGTAAGCCATCTTCTAACAGTGTCTTACAGTGCCCCGCTGTAGTTATTTTCTATATGCATGCATAGTTTACACCGGCCACATTTCATTTTCACAGATTCCAGTGCATGATTTTTTTATCTGATCTCTCCAGAATTCTTGATTCCATTATTCTTATAGGTGCAAGAAGGTTTAATATCAAAGTGACCTTTAAAGTCACTTTCATCCTGTACAAGTGAAGCCAGTTTAATATAATCCCCATGTCTGCTGCATCCAAGGAATAATGAATGATGAAATTCTGATTCCTTCGTTGACCTCTGTTTCATTGGTACATGAACCGTGATGTATAACTGGAGCATACTTAGTTGTTCTCTGCCCAGATTTCTTCTTTGATCTTCTCAACCAACTCCACAGGATGTCCATGATCCAAAAACATTTTTTAATAACACAAACTGTCTGGAACACTCATCGTTTACCTAGAAACGCATGGAAATTGAGGTTTTAGGACACCTTTCTTTTGGTGAAAAGCATGGCAACTCCTGAAATGAATTGGAGTATGTGGGTTTAGGATATATAAATGTATCTAGTGTGCTATCACTATTCTTCACAAGTTCAACATCCAAAAAGTGTATATTGTGCTCTTAGATATGGGATTAAAATCTGAGGAAATCTGTTGAATTTCTCCAGTTCTATTATGAACATCTTCAGTTGGTGTAAACTACCTCGCCAAATAAGAGGTCATCGAAAAAAGCAGTAGTAGCTCTTACAAAACTGAAAATGGTCCAATTTGAATACCATTTCCTTTTCCCATTTTAATACAACTTCACTAGCAAAGGTAGAGTGCAAGCCTCACCCATTGCCATCCTGGAGATCTGTTTTTAAAATATTCTCAGTCAAAAAACTGGAAATTATTGGTCACGACTGTTTCCATAAAATCAGAGGAGTCTAAGCATGTTGTCAGTAACTAAATGAGAATCCAAAATAATGTCACTAAACCATAATAAACCAATGTTGTGCAGAATCGCTGTGAATGTTTTTGACATCCAAGTTGACCGATAGGTTATTTTCTCCACTTTGTGAATTTCTTAATTTATTAACAAACTCCCATGAGTCCTTCAAGACATGTGGAAAGTCCTTTAAAAAGACGTTACAATTTAATATCCACAAATTTTGCAAAAGGCTCAGTGAACCACTTGCTGCTATAATTTGTTGTAGTGGTGTAAACTATACATTCAAATTACCACTACAATTGTAGTGGTGGATCCTGCAATTCGAATTACCACTAAATATCAGATCTATCACTAACCTCTGAAGTTTTAAAATAACATTAAAAGATAACCTCCATAAATCATGGTCATGCTTTTGTAATGATCCAACATAATTCCGGTCGCCTTCTCCCCTCTCTCTGTGCTGCTTCCTCTATAAAACAAAATAACACTACTAATCTGTATGTTGTCCTCTTCGCTTCTACTACCATAGTATTTTGTCTGACTTTCCTTTACAACTCCTTCCTACCCTGGGGTCTTCTGTTCTCTGTATACTATATCTTCTCTCTCCCCACTATTTTTTTCCTAGCTGGTGACTTCTTTCATTTATTCTTCATTCATCTATCATCCTACCTTGGCTTGTGAGTGGCTGCACACTATTACGTCTTTTGTATATTGTACATTCTCATTATGCTGTTTTACCTGACTTTTGACATATTTATACTGCGTAAGCTTAGTTTTTTCTTTATGCAATTATTATTCACCTGTAATGATTGACCTTGTTTACAGTTAGCCTATTTGTTCTTTAAAATCTTTGTTCTCTAAATATTTTACCCTATTATTGTCTTTTACTACTAAAGCTTTTTTCCCTTGGGTCTCTGCTGAAAAGAGGTTTTTGCCCAGTCGGACTAACCTGGTTAATAAATGTCGAATTGTATTTCTGGGATAACAAGTATTTTGTGAATAATCGGAAAGGGCACCTTAAAGTTGTACAAGCCCACAGAGATGTCCTCAAACAATAACAGTTTTTCCAACCGCATGTCAAGTGAACTGTATGCAGTGTGAATCTCATTCAGAAAACTGGTTAGTATACATTGATATCCATTTATAAACTAGTCACTCTGCTGGTATAATCAATTAACAATCCAGTCCATAATAACCAGACCTCCCCCTTTATCTGGTTTCATACACCGAATGTTGGTGAGATTGTCAATTAGCTACTTTTCAATACTTGTAATGTTGTAAAACATATATTGTCTTGTCATTTGTCCTGTTTTTAGGATTTATCAGTTTTAAGTTATGGTTTGTATTTCTTTTTAGATATCCTGCAGTATTTTTGGCTTTTTGTAGGTCTGGTTCTTTAAATCTGTCATTTTATTTGGCAATGCTTGGATCTTAATTGGTTTAATACAATGTGGATGCCATATGTGTATAAGAGCAAAAGGGAAGCAATCTTGTATTTTTTTCCATTCTTTGCCCCTGCTATATCAGCCAATAGACCCATTTTTTCCCTTTCGTTTTTATTAACAGGATGTGGGTTGGCCTGGAAGAGGCCATTATTTAGACAGTCATAAGAGGCAGTACTGTGGCTTAGTTTTCTTCACACATGAAAAAGTGCACTTGGTAGAGGTGAGGAGAATACAGTGGGATAAATGAAAGACATCCCCTCACTTTTGCAGAGTATTGCCTCCCATCTCAAAGGCATGACTGCTGATCTTCCTGGACTCTGCTATGAAGGTAATGCCCAGTGTACTTCTGAGTGCATGCAACCCCCTCTGTCACCTCTAGGGCAGATAAGTAGGCCATGTCCCTTAACCCTTGCTCCTCCCTGCCTTGGGTCATTCACTGCTGGGTCTAAGAGTCACAATGTGGTCATCTGGGTTTCAGATGGAAATGTGCACCATGTAGCTAGGTGAACTGATGTTATAATTCTGGGGTTGAGGCCAATTATCCTTCCTCTTGGGTCAGGACTGAATGATTTTCTAGTGAAAGTACACATCTTGATACAATGATTTGCATTCCTGTTCGCTAGTTACTTCCTGCACTTCAGTGAACTGTATTTGCTGGGTGTGAGGATGATTATTTTGACTTTCTGGCAGGGATACCAATTGTGACCTTATCGATTGTTGGTCAACCAATGACTCTAGTAATTCCTCATTTCAAGATTGGGAAGGGGGGGGCTCTGTAGCGATGGCAGAATGCTGGTCTCCTTCTAGATGTTTGTTGAAAGCCTCAGTAAATAGTGAGTCTGTTTGCTAGAACACCAGAAAGCTTTTCCTCAAGCTCATTTGAACTGGCTTAGATAATAGTCGCCCTTTGGACTTGCCTACCTTCTATAGTGAGATGAAGTTAAGGCTTGGTGGATCCTATGAAGAATAGTCATGTGAGAAGTTTCAGGGAATTGTTCTCTTAAGAGTAATAGAACTGTAAAAAATTAGTGGCTAAACCTAAATTGTTTTATTGGGAACAGGAGCTTGTGAGGCCTTTTGAAGAGGTATTATGGACTGAGAGTTGATTTTGTGGGAGCACCCACAGTGATTTAAGTCAGTTAGGCTCAAACATTTGCATAACATATGTTACATTCTCTAAGAGAGAGGCTTTGCATTCAGGGCCTTTAACATTGTAGGTGTCAAAAACACAAGTGAAAGGAAACTAAGGGTAATGCTACTCAATGCCAGAAGTCTAAACCTCAAGATGCACGCTCTCGAAGCCCTCCTCAGTATGGAGAACATCGATGTCTGTGCAGTGACAGAAACCTGGTTCAAGGCAATACCAGGTTATACCTCGTATCATGCTTTTCAGCCCCAGAACTTGGACCAAACCACAAAAGGAGGGGGAGTATCCATATTCATCAAGGATACCCACACCTCCAGGTTAGTGGCAATGCACGAAACATCGGAGACCATCCATGTGCAACAATGGGCAAAACCGCCCTCCAGTTTGTAGCATGCTACAGACCACCCTCTCAAACTCAGGAACCCCACTCGGCCTTCCTAAAGACACTGGAAAATATGAAGGTCTCTCCAAACACCATCATATTGGGGGACTTCAATTACCCAAACATAGACTGGGAGCATTACTCAAGCCCCAATACCCTAGCCCAAAGGTTCCTAGAATTCATAAACTCAAATGCTATGGAACAACTAGTCACCTCTCCCACAAGAGGGGAAAACATATTAGGCCTGATCATCACAAACAGGGGACACAATGCTCCATACCTGAAGTATACCCCTCTTTGGTAAGATCGGACCATAAATTAATCTCCCTGGAAATCCACATCCCACCCCCACCCCCAGCACAGAAGACCACAGTGAAGAACTTCTCAAAAGCTGACTTCACACTTCTTAAGACCGAAGTGGAATCCTTCAAGGCCCCCGGGCCAGTGGAAACCCCAGCCCACTCTGCTGAAACCTTTATAAACGCATTCTATGGACACCTACAGGAATGCATGGATCATGCAATCCCAAATAAAACCAAGATCCATTCCCCCAAAGGCAGGCGTCCTGTCTGGTGGACCCCAGCCATTAATAAGCTGTACAACAGAAGGAGGAAGCTACTACATGATAGAGCAAAATCCCTAAAAGGGAAGGCATCTCTGATCAGTACTAGCAAAAAACTACTATCGCTCATAAAATCATCCAAGGCCAACTTAGAGAGAAAAATTGCACAAGACACTAAAGATAATCACAAGGCTTTCTTTAGTTAGAAACCTGAGTGGAAACTCCCAGATATGCTCAGTTGGCCCAAAATGACAAAAAATACACTGAACCCACAGACATTGCAAACATACTAGCAGACAGGTTCAGTGCAAATTTTTCTCCCCGCTCCCCCCCAAAGGGACAAATATCTATCCCAGCAGAGTGTTGTCTCCCTGACATCTCAGATGCCCAGGTGAGAGCCGCCCTCTCCAAAGCTAAAAACACAGTATCAATGGGACCAGACGGTGTCCCTGGTTGCATGCTACATGAACTCCAAGAAGAGCTAAACCCTCACATAAGGAATCTCAGCCTTACTACAGGATATGTACCCAAAGAATGGTGTACAGCAACAGTGGTCCCACTCCACAAAGGAGGTGCCTCTATGGACCCTGGAAACTAACGCCCCATAAGCTTGACGAGCCTGGTCTGCAAAGCTATGGAGAGGATCATTATGGAACTCGTAAACAAAGACATTGGGGACCTACACACTGGATCCTACCCAATTTGGCTTTAAGGGCAGATCCTGCCTCTTGAACCTGGTCAACTTCTTTGAAATAGTCACCAAGGCCATTGATGAGGGTAAGGTAGTTCACACAGCCTACCTTGACCTTGCAAAAGCCTTCAACACAATACCCCACTCGGGCATCATAGACAAGCTCTCCAGCTTAAATATAAACTCCTATGTCATAAGATGGGTTGCAAACTGGCTCAAGGAGAGAACCCACAAGGCCAGAAATGCTGGAGAAATGTCAGACTCTAAACCAGTCACAAGTGGCATCCCACAGGGCTCAGTCCTGGTACCTCTCTTGTTCGGTATTTATTTTTCTGAGGTACAGGCTAACATGGGAGGATTGTGGCTGACCAAGTTTGCAGATGACTGCAAACTGGGCGCCATAATTGATTCTCCAGCGGACACAAGCATCCTTCAAAAGGGTCTCATAGAAACGGAAAACTGGTGCCAGAGCTATGGCCTTAAACTAAACCCAAAAAGTGTATAGTCCTACCCTTTCTGAAGAACAAAGTACCCACAAATTACCACATAGGTGGAACTCCATTAAGTACGGAAGAAGTAACTGGGGACCTACGGATCCAAGTTGACAGGAACCTCTCGTTTGACACTCACATTGCCAAAGTGGTTAGAAAGACCTTCTATATTGCCCACCTTATCATGAAGGGATTCACGTCTAGATCGGGAGAGGTCATTGTGCCCCTTTACTTTTCCCTCATCAGGCCCATAATTGAGTACAATTCCCCATTTGGGATGTACCTTACCCAACACCTGCAGCAATTGGAAAGACCCTAAAAGTACCTCACCAAGAGGATCAAGGGACTCAAACATATGCCATATGCTGCCTGGCTAAAGAAACTCCAGCTCTACTCAGTAGCATACCGCCTACTCAGAGGTGATCTATGCCTGATGTACAAGGCCATGTCCAACCCGGAATTAATGGACATGCTCTACCTCAGAAAATCCAAATCCACCAGAGCTACGCGAGTGAGAGATTTGAACCTCAGCACAGAAATAAATAAGACATGCTGGAGGGACAGATTCATAACCTAGAGGCTCCCTTCACTCTGAAATAAAATCCCAGTCCATGTTAGGCAGAGCCCCTCACTGACTCTCTTCCAGAGAAATCAATGACGAGTGGATGGGAGATCGTAGGTTTACCCTGGGGGTCACTTCTGTGTCACTGCTAGACAGAGGTACAGTAAACTAAACCTTAAAATGGGCACAGTATACTCATTCCAAGGGGTGGCTAAAGCCAAACACACTCTGGCTATGTTTATAAATGCCCTAAGGCAGGTAGCCTAGTATGAACTTATGAATAAATAGAACATGCTGTGGGACTGTGAAATTAAGGCTTTTCTGGGATTCCATTGTCGGAGGCAGAAGTGTCGCTGGGAATGTGTTTTTTGCGGATTTTCCCTTAGTTAAAAATAAGGCAGTTTGGTATATTGGAAATAGAAATGATGGATAACAGTCGAACAATGGTGGTAGCAGAATCTCCTGGCAGTGTCAAGTTAGAACACAGAAGTGTTTAATTTCTGTGCAACTTGTGTACATCAGGAAGATGATGCAGAATACCCTGAGGCATCTGGAAATCTGTCATGAACACCTTAAACTGGTTTAACCCTAGGATATCATATTGACCAGTCTCTGCCTTGTTTCTGTTATCTGGCTATATCTCTTGAGCAGTTCAGGCATTCACTGTCTTGCAGCCATAGATGAGCAGTCCTGGCTCCAATTTGCTTGAGCTCTTCATTATTACTCTACATCTAAACTGTGCTTTGGCCTTGTGTTTATATATCATCATGTGTACGGGGGCACGTATGCAATTACTGAACATGTCACCAATATGCTACCTTGCTTTTGGTTTTCTTGATATGAATGTTTAGTTTAGCTGATTTTTGATGGTTAAATGTTGTCCATAACCTGAACTTGGATGCGACAAGACATTGACCCACATCCCTTGTCAAGTTACTCATGTTTTTGGCTATTATGTTAAAAACTTTCAGAATAATAAAAAAAAAAAAACTTTGTTCTGTACTCCTATCTTGCCTTCATTCTTACATATGGGTTTGGAGCTGATCCTGTGCACTGACTCAGCTGATTACAAAGCTCAAAGTCTCTCCGTTGGCTTGTGGCAAGGTAGGTATCCCATAGTGCACTAGTAAGAATCCCCAGATCTCGTTTGCCATGTCTACGAGTTCAGAAGTGCTCTCTTTCTTGGCCATGGCCAAGTTGGATTTTTTTCATTCTTCTTGTCTATAGTGGTTGTTTTTGATAAATATAAATAGCTTAGTACAAATAGCTTAATTATTGTTATAGTAGTAAAGTAGTTGGCGTGTTTTTTGACCTTTTGCAAAGTTGTTAAACTTCTTGGCCGTCACTTCCTCAGGCCCCTTTTTTCTTCTGAGTGGTATCCTTCTTGGTGTGCTAGTTTTTTGCTATATTTAGATATCTTAGGAGAAGGTCCGTGTCTGGGTTAGGACCTTTTTTTCTAAACTTGTATTTTTGATTAGCATGAGTAGTATAAAACGAATAGCTGTGTGCAGTGCTCCTTTATTAACTCTTATTAGCTGGAACTATTAGTGTTTGTTGTATTATTGCAGTTGCTGTTGCAAATTCTTGACGTAGCTTCTCTATTTATGGCTAGGTCTGTATAAGTTAGAGGACGTAGTCCTCTCTTCCTGCTTTTCCCTCCTGTGATTGATTCCTTAGACATTGTCACAAAAACACAAAGAATCATAAACCTTTGGGTTTTAAAAAGTGTCTCAAATGTTCTCAAAATATGTCCCTGACTGACCTAGTAATTGTATTTACTGCCTCGGAGCCATACATCTTCAGAAGATATGTTCCTTTTGTCACTCCTTTAGTTCTCTGGTTCTCCAGGAAAGGAAGAACAAATTGATCCTGAAAGGTCTCCTTAAGTCTTTGAGGAGGATTTAGCCAGCTCTTCATGATCACATTCCAGGTCTCCATCTTTTAAAAAAAGAGAAGGTCAAGTCGGCCAAGAGACATTCTCCCACTCAGACTATTTTATTTGGACCTCCACAAAAAAATTACAAAAGTGGACAAACCTCCTACCTCTCTGGATCCACTGTCCTCAGATCCAGTTGAGGTTATTGACATCGACACACTGTATCGGCCCCAAGTTTTTCAGAGCTGACTACTGAACACTTAGCTCGGAGCCAGTCTAGAATTATTACTGGTCTACCCGACTTGCATATCTCCTATTTTGCAGAGATCTAGATCACCTACCGTGTCTTCCAGATCCTCCATGAGTCTTTCCGAAGAGGATGTAGAGAGAGTAGTGCTTAGACTCTTGAAGTTGTCGGCGCTAGCTAATTTGTTGCTTGCTCTGACCCAATCTGTTCCGGAGCTGTCTAAGGCCATACTTCCTTTTTCTGTTCCTCTTCCGAGCCATGTTGGTCCTTCGGAGCCAGAGCTATCAGTGCCATTTGTTGTGGAACCATTGGTTCCAGCACCTCTTTTGTCTGTCTCAGAGTAGAGTTCCACTCTGACATTTTCAGCGCTGTCCTTGATGTCTAGGAGCCAAAGCTCACCTGTCAGACCAAACAGGGATGCTTGGGCCCGATCTTCCTCCATTCTGAGCCTACCTCTTGGTGTGTCTGCTTGGTTGAGCTCAGATCCTACATATTTCTTGGAGCCGATCACTTTGGAGCAGAGGGCTACTTCGGTTAACTCTGAACCGGTGGTTTCTTCGGAACTGGATAGATCTGCCTTTGAGATTGAGGAGTGTGCTGTCTAGGTCTTCAACTCCACACATGGGGTAACGATGTTCTTCCACCTCAAGCACCGACCTCTATCTCTGCACCATCTCTCTCGACAGCAGAGACCCACAGTCTCAGGAGCCCCCATTGGATGGCCCCCAGTCTTCTGAGACCTCCCCAGAATACCCTTCTGAGGAGCCTCCTCAGAAAAGAACTTGCAAGAGGAAGTATGTAGACTCCCCTCAGTCCATCATCTCTGACACTGACCTCGAGGAGTCAGAAAGGTCCCCTAGGTCATCATCTGATATCTCCTTCATAGATATCCCAGAGATCATGAAACAGAGGCGGCTGGCCCACTGTCACCCCTTCTGATGGGGAGGCACTATACCTGAAGGTTTTCGGATCTCCACCTTCAGCCTCTTGGGTGTCTCCACCTTTCGATGTGCTCTTAGTTTTAATCCATCGAAAGGTATGGGAGACTCCTGATGCCGTGAAACCAGTCCCCAGAAGGCCCAACAAATTTCTTTCAGCCCCCAAAGAGAGAGAGTTTTTGACGAAAGGTGTGCCTGTAGATGCCAAGGTGGTGGCAGCAGCCACAAAGAAGGAACTAGCAGAAACTTCCTCATCTGTCCATCCACCGAACAAGGGGTCTCGAACGATGGATAGATACAGAAAGCATAACTTTTCAGCAGCATTTACACTCAGATTGCTGAATTACCTCGCCCATTTCACTAGTTTTCAGAGAGATCTCCTAAAGGAGCTAGGAGATGTTCTCCAATGTACCTTAGCTGAAGGATTCTTTGCGAAGGTTACTGCTCAGTTGTCTACCTTAAACTCCATTGTTAACTCCTCCATGAGGCTGAAATCTTGTGCAGCAGATGGAGTGAGCAGGGCAGCGGGTTCAGGAGTTTCCCTTAAGAGACGCTCCTGGATGCACTTGTGTAACTTTGTGTAGCCCTTCATATCTACATTTACCAATGCCCCCTTTGATTCCTCTCTGTTTGGACCAAAGGTAAAAGATACACTCACCAGGTGCAAGCAGGAAGGTAAAACTATGTCATGGTAGTGAGTTTTTCCATCCCTTCTAGACCATACCGTAAAGGTCAGAGAGGAGGAAAGATATGGTTCAAGAAATCTCAGATATTTTCCAGACGCACAAAGTGATTCCTCCTTCAGAGGAGGAGGAAGTAATGGTAGATGTCACCCTAGAGGCAGCGGGGGTTCATAAAACCAGTGTGGCCGCGATTCCTTTCACGGACATGCCTATCAGCACTCCTGAAGGGAGGCCCAATTGTGCTTCTCTGGAGCCAGTCAGAGGTCGCTTATCTTTGTTTCCAGAAGCCTGGCATGACATCACCCAAGACAAGTGGGTACAAAGAATTATTTCCAGAGGATACTCCATACCCTTCTCTTCCCCACCTCATCCCACCAGGAAAATCCCAGATGTTCCACCCAATCACAGGGACCAAGCAACTAAAGAAGTCCAAAAGTTGCTTCAAGAGAGTCATCCAAACCATCCCCGCAGACCAGATAGGATTCAGCACTTACTCCAGATTCTTTTTAGTGCCAAAATGAACAGGTGACTGGAGGCCCATTTTGGATCTCAGCAAGTTAAATGAATCCGTGAAGAAGTCCACGTTCCGAATGGCAACACTGCAGACTATAACTTTGTCTGTTAGGAAAGACAATTGGATGTGCTCCATAGACATCCAAGATGCGTACTACCACATAAGGAGCTATTTACGCTTACGGCTGGGAGCCAGTCATTACCAATTTTGTGCTCTGCCCTTTGGTCTCACCACAGCCCCCAGGGTCTTCACTAAATGTATGGCGGTAGTAATGGCTCACTTGAGACGTCTTGGATTCCAAGTGTTTCTGTACCTGAACGACTGGCTCCTGACTGCCATCACCAGGCACCTACTTTTACAAGCCCAGGGATTCAACCATTCAAGTCTGCACTCAGCTAGGGATTGCTATAAATTGAGAAAAGTCTGCCTTGTTGCCCTCTCAATATGTGACTTTTATAGGTGCAGAAATAGACACAGTCACAATGATGGCTCACCTTCCTGCAGAAAGAATACAAAATCTAAGACAACAAATATACAGTCTACTTCCTCAACACAAAGTCAGAGAAAACAGTGCTCAAACTTCTAGGAACCATGGCCTCTACTATAACTCTAGTTCCACTAGCCAGACTACATATGAGAATTCTTCCATGGCTACTCTTTTCCCTGTGGTCTCTTTAACAACTGCCTCTGTCTCATCCTATTTTGATAACAGAATCTTGCAAAAAGGACCTTCATTGGTGGATCCAGTCCAATCAACTAACAATAGCAACACCTTTCATTCCTTGCCAACCCGTTGCTACTGTAACCACGGATGCCTCCCAGGGGCTCATATGAGTGCAATGAAAATGCATTATGTCGAATGCATTTTCGTCGACACATGGAGAGCGAACAGGCAAAACAGCGAAGCAGCTGTTCAGCAAATTCTTCCCCTGGGAAAGAAGTCTCTTGACCGCTTTGTTGTTTTGCTGTGTTCTGAAGTGTATTGTGGTCCCTTGTCCAGTATAGCTCCCGAGCGTGATTGTGCAACAGTTACTGACCTTAGGGTTAGGGTGCAGGTTAAGGTAAGTGCATATGTATGAAAGTGTTTACTGTTTTATATTTTGTGTTAAATGTATTGTTGAGTTACTTGTGTATGTGTGTTAAGTTTACTTTTGTTTTGGGGGGGTAGAATTAGGGTTAAGGTAAGAGTGTATGTGTTTGGAGCTGTTTATGTAAATGTGCGAGAGTTACTGACCTTAGGGTTAGGGTGTGGGTTAAGGTAAGTGCATATGGTTTAAAATGTTTACTGGTTTTTTTTGTTTTCGTTAAATGTATGTTTGGGTTATGTGCATATGTGTTTTTAGTTGTTTACTGGTTTTTGGGGGTGTATAATTAGGTCTGGGTATGTGTTTGGAAGTGTGTAATGTTTTTTTTTTTTTTTTTTGCGGGGGTTGGAACAGCGATTTCTTTCCCTAGGAAAGAAATCGCTGTTCTTTGGATTCAACATTTTCAGCTTTCGCTGAAAATGTGCAATGTAACACAGTTTGCTGTTTTAAACGTTCAATGTTGCAATATAGACCCACCTCCCAGATGGGGGGGGGCATTATCTAGACAGGACAGGCCAAGGCACATAGCAAGAACACTAGGCTCATTTGTATATCAATGTTCTATAGATGAGAGCAGTGCTACTAGCATTGCAAGCACTTCACGACTTTCTTCCTCTAGGGACAATAGCAATCCAATCAGTGTCAGTGGTATGGTATATAAACAAACAAGGATGAACCAGATCCTACCCCCTATGTCGAGAGGCTCTTTGTGTTTGGCAGTGGGCGATATCTTCCCAATGCTTGCTAGTTGCAACACATCCCGGGGACAACCAATGTGATAGCCGACAAGCTCAGCAGGGCAATCTTGATGTCTCATGAGTGGTCTCTGAATCAAAGTTGTGGAACAGATTTTCCACAAATGGTGACAGCCTTACTGCGATCTGTTTGCCAGCCCAATGAATGACAAATGCCGCAGCTACTACTCCCTTAATCCCACCCTGATGGAGAGAGAGACGCACTTGTTCACAATATCGAAAGTGATCCAGAAAGCAAAGACCTTGGGAAGCAGAATGATTCTTATCACTCCTTAATGGCCTCATCAGATTTGGTTCCCCTTTATTGGGCCTCACCTTCTGGGTGATCCATAGACTTTGGACCCAGTACCAGACCTTCTGACACACAAGTCAGACACCTTCCACCCCTGTCTCCACACCCACAACTTGACAGCATGGCTGCTCCACTTCCATCCCTAGTCAGGCTTCGTGATTTCTCCCCTGCTGTTACACATATCCTGACATCATCTTCTCAAAAGCTTTCTATGAGTAAATTGTACACTAGCAAATGGAAAAAGATTTTCTATCTGGGCACGAGAGAAAAACATAGATCCTTATACAGTCCCCATTCCCTTGGTTTTAAAATTCCTAACCAAATCTTTTCATCAGGGATCAGCTGCTGCAACAATCAATGTTCAATTAGCAGCGATCTCCAATTTTCATTTGGGACAACACAAACCTAATCTTATGGCTCACAGATTGTGTAAATCTTTTTTGAAAGGCACTACCTTGCTAAGACCCCCCTTTCAAAAACCTGCATCTCCCTGGGACCTAAAGTTTGTTCTGTCCAAACTTACTTCTTCGCCTTTTGAACCCACAAATAACCTGTGAATTAAAGTTCCTTTCATGGAAGACCATTTTTCTAGTAGCCATCACGTCCACCAGAAGAGAGAGTTTACAAGCACTGTCAGTCAAACCTTCTTACTTGATTTTTCAGAGACAGAGTTTCCCTTCCTGCATCCATCCTGCATCACCAAGGTTTGTTGTCAATCTAATATAAATCAAACTATTGAACTGCCAGTCTTTTTTTTTTCTAATCATTCAAACAAAGCAGAATACAAGCTTCATCAACTCAATGTTCACAGACAGTGAAGATTCTATCTACATAGAACCAAAAAGCTTAAAAGATCAGACCAATTGTTTGTATCTTTTTCTGAGTCAAGAAAAGGTATGCCAGTCTCCAAGATAACATTATCAAACTGGATTCCAAATTGTCTCTCTTATTTACTCTTCTAATGGCAAAGAACTCCCATTTAAAATAAAAGCTCAGTCTACCAGATCTGTATCCACATCTGCTGCCTTTCGAGCCAGAATTCCAATTGACAGTATATGTGCAGCAGCAACTTGGGCTACCCCTCGTACCTTTATTACTCATTACAAATTGGACTTGGCCTCCAGGGGTAGAGCCTCTTTTGGTTCCACGGTTCATAGGAGTATATTCCTGTGAGCCACCTGAGAAAAAGGTGCTAGGGACGCTGTCCCATATGCATGAATGAAGGCAAGATAGAACTACAGAACATGAAGTTATGTACTCCTCATAACATTCCATGTTTGTAGTCCATCTCGCCCTTCATTCTTGCGAACCCACCCACCTACCCCCGTCCATGTATCCTTGGAGGATCTGGAGACAAGATCATATCCATCTTCTTTAAAGTGGAGACATTTCATCTTTGTTGTTCCTTGTGGAAATACCATCTATCACTTTTTAGACAGCAGCAAACAAGATTTGGGGATTCTTACTAGTGCACTATGGGATACCTATCCTGCCACTAGCAGACTGAGAGACTTTGAGCTTTGTAGTTGGCTGAGTCTGAGCCGAGGATTGGCTTTGAATCCATATTTAAGAATGAAGGGCGAGATGGACTACAAACATGGAACGTGAGGTCATAACTTCTTTTTTTGTGAACTTGGGCAAATACATAGGATGCCTGTAGCTGGACCTCTTCTTCCCAACAGAATATTTTCTTAAGTTAAACATTAAAAGGAATAGAGTACAGATCGATGGTGTCACATACCATTGAACCCTGACTGGTATAGACAGGAAGAAGTATAGTAAACTGGCATCTGCAGTTGGTTGTTGCTACTGTGTGTTAAAATTTGTCCCCATAGTCAATCATTCTGCACATTCAGTTGTAGTGGAAGAGGAGGCATTTCCACTCTTGTCTCAGTCTGTGCTGGGTGAAGAGTTGAGCAATAGTTTGCCAGTAGCCACCAGGGATGCTAGTTTGTGGGGTAATGACTTACTTCTTGGCAGTGACCTGCAAGGATTTATAGTGCCTTTCATGGGCTTTTCTTAGGGTCAGTTGTACAGTGACTTCATGGGTCATTGTATAAAACATAACAATGCTTGTTCTTTTAATCCATGTTAAAAAAATGGCTGTCCTCAGAGAAACATTAAATTTACTGAAAATGTAAATCTGCAAATATCACAGAAACCAGCAAAGGACACTTCCCACACCTATATGTTAAATTGATTAAGACCCTTACACCAGGCAGAAACCTTGTTTGAGTATAACTTAACACATATGTACAGAATTTGATTATGTTCTGCTTTCATACTGAAATCATGAAGTGCAAAGCTACTTCCTTACCACCCCATATGTACCATTAACAATGAACAGGTTGCCTAATGAATCTTGGATTCTGCAGAGACAGATTTTATCTTGTCTAGCCCAATGTCAAAAATCAACTGAATTCTTATAGAAGCTTTGTGACCCCCCCCCCCAATACTTGCAATTATCAAATATTCTGCTTTTAAGGGGACTGTTACTATTGAAATAGTTATGACAGTATACAAATACATGTTTGACAAGTTCCCTGCTGATACACCCAGTACCTAATGCTTCCAATGGAACAAGTTCATATTTAAAGAACTAGCCTATGAAGAGTAAGCCATGACACCAGCTAATGACTTCCAAAACAGAGTAACATTTCAGCCTTACCTAGCTAATGGTTAGGTAGGATGCTCAGTGAACATTTCTTCTTTACACTCAAGTTTAGGAGTTGTGCTCTCTGAGAAGCATTAATACTCCTGATTCCTACTCGTGTATTTGGCATTTTCAGTGTATTTTTTTATAGTACCAGTTCAAAACCTTTTGGAATGACGGACTATTATGAAGTAGCGAAATCCATAAAGCAAATTAGGGTCCAGATTTATTAATGGGCAGTCATACAACGTATAAGCAATAAGCTTGTCTTTTTGGTATTTTCATCGCTAGCGCACCAGAAATGTATTTTATGTAATCACTGCTTCCCCATCACTGTCAAATTCTGAAATCTACAAGCTATTAAAAATGAATTTTTATCAGTGGGAACAGTTTACAATAGGGATGTTTTGTTACATGCCACAGCTCTTTGTGGATAGAAACTGAAGTGTTATTCTGTTGAATAAAACATCAATAAAATTCATAAAAAAGAATTTTATTCCCACCTACAGCTTGTTCCCTCTCTATATATCAGAATAGCCTTTTATGATGTGATTATCTGAAAGGCAAATTAGTATGAAACATTTCAGAACCAGGTAGCTGAAAGGCACACAGTATAAAAGCTTTGGGAATTAAAATGCATTTTCTAGGCTGGAAAAGTAATGTTGATAATATACTCCAAGACTAAATGTATTTTATATTTTACAACAGTTCTAAAAATGTATGCTTTTCAAAGAACTTTGCACACTGTGTTTGTAGTTGCTATACTTATTCTTGAATCATCTTTCATTACACTGTGCTTGTAAACAAAATGAAGCTAATAGACATGAGAAATACATGAACGTTAAGCTTAAAGATGAAACCGCTGACAGTGAAAACTCTGGCTAGCACTTATAGGAGTGTGGTGCTTTCTTTTTAGTATTTATTTACATAACATTTGGTTAGCTCACATACTGACTTAATCTTTTCAGTCCTACAGACGTTAGTGCTATGAACAAAAATGTAGGTCCAAGACAAATCAGGACAAATATATGTAGCATACCTCTGAATTGCCACAATTTTATAGAATGCCCCAAATTTTGCATTGTTTGCCCTGTTTCTTGTAAAACTTGATATTTTTTTTTCTGGTAAATCACTGTGTATTATAGTCAATTATGCCAACCAAGAAGTAAGATGAAAGGCAAAGAAAAGCAAAAAGTCACTTGCTGAACTGAGACGAAGGAATAAATGTGAGCAGTTTTAAACACAACACACATTTATCCATTTTTTTTTCCAAAGGATGACTTCAGAAAAAAACTTTGCATTCAAATGCAGAGCTTTATATAAACATAATAGAATAATTGAATAATTAAAATTTTAAAGGTACAAACTGTTAAAAATGTACTGAAATTACAGTAAAAAATCATTGTCCCCACCATAACATTATATAAGTTTTCTAACTTTTATCCTTCTGCTTAATAATCCCCTCATTTAAACCAGGTTCTTAGTCAGCTTGTAGCATGATCTGCCAGAGTTTCTTTATTCTCTCTAAAATTTTTATGGTTTCCCCCTTTCATCTACTGGTACTTTTTTGAACACAAAAAGAGAAAATTGCTAAAATTCTTACAATACTGTGCTTATACAAAGCATTATCAGGATTCTTAGTTTTTAAAGCATAAATATGTTCTTTTTATCCTTTCATTGTAAGCTGTTGAGGTCACACCTCTGTAAAGGATTCACATCCCATGCATATACTGAACAATTCCAGTAGAAGGACAGGTAAACCTCCCATTGGCTGTCAACAAAATGTTACCATATAGTAACATAATATAACTACCCTCATGTATATATCTGCAAGCAGTGCAGAACCCACGCTAAGTACCTTTTGGCCTATCAGCAAGGGTAGGTTTAACCAGAGTACTATCATGCTGTAATCAAGTCTTTAAACTAAAATTCTTTTTGTAAACAAAGGTTTTCCCCCACAGCGTTCCATAAATATGCATTACCTTTTATAATCTGCCAGTTGTTGATTACTTTCTTGATAGCAAAATTGTCTAAATTGCACACAGGCATATAATCTAGTTGTCTGTTATATGCACACAAACATGCATTTGTAGACATGTGGGTGTACTTAAATGGTTTACCATCATAATTTTGACAATATTTTGTGCGAGTAATCACTTACACGAAGAACACTGTCGAAATTAACATTACCGAATGAGAATAACAAATTAAAAAAAATGTCAACTGTTCGTATTCAAACTGTTGACATTTTTTCGAACATAACATCTGGTGCCATTCGCAACATGTTTAGAAGGGGGGCAAGCCCCCCTACACCTCCCACACAGCCGCTACTTATATATACTAACCCTGAGGGCACACTGCAGTGAAGAATCTCAAACTCTCAAAAGTGCGAATGCACATTGGCATTTGCTCTTTTGTGTCTTTGGCATCTCTTGGTTCACTAATATGAACTGTTTTGCTAGCTATATTGTATACCTTCTTAGGTATTGAAAAACAAACCATTTCTACTTGCTATACTGTATTCTTTTTAGGACATACCTGTATGATTAAGGGTCCCGTTCGTGCGCTTTTAAATGCTGAACGGGTGTTGTTAATGCTACGATTCCCCTTACTTCTAGCAATTTAAAAGTTTAATTGCATTATTTCTGTATATCTTATTTTTCATACTGTACTCTCCCATTTAACTGCTTAACTATTTTTAGGTAATGGATTAGTCGCATTTACCCTAATATCCAAACTATTTTAGACTTCACGTACTTTATGGGGAAATCAGCGCTTGCTTGTGCGCTATTATCTGATCTGTGAATTCATGTTGTCTTTCACTGGAACAGACACTTCCACCCTACTCTCTAAAACCTCCTGCCCCACAATTTATAAACAACAAGGTTTTGCTTCACTTTTTTACCCCTAACAGAATAGTGCTAGAGCTAATTTTTAGCCCGCACAGTTTGATCGGCGTAGGTAACACCCTTTCAACTGTTATATTAATTTCTTTACTAGTCCTGTAAAACTCTCGCCCAGTGCTTCTACCCTTAGGATACGCTGAAGTCTGGCATTGCTCTATATCTATCAGCTGCATAACTGTATATCTGTTTAGGCTTCTAGCTGATAAAAGTGCTGGACTTGCAACAAAGTATTTGCTTGGCTAACTTGAATGTCTTAACCAGAGGTTGCCTAGCTACTCCACACTCTCGCCAGCTGCTTATTGCTGATAAAGTACTGCTGCTTAAGTGCCATTCTAAGCTACCAGTGTTGCCTAAGTGCCACTCTAAAGATGTTAATGTATGTTTAAATATGCTTTTTAGTTTATGCATACTGCTACTCTGAAGTATTTTGTTTACAGTGTATCCTACAACTACTTAATGATCTTGATCATTTAACACCATATTTAATAAGTGCTATAGTTTGACTGGCTGACACACTGCAATCTTTGTGTATATAATGCTTCTAGCTTTTTCAATCTGATACTGTTGTAAATTTCTTTGGTATCCATAGAGCAGATTACTTAACCTTTTTCTTTCTCCCTCCTTTAAGCAAGCAACCCTTCTGCCAGTATACACCCCCCAGCTTCAGTCTCCTACTAAATACTGGAAGCCCAGAGTCAACCCTGAATACTGATACCTGAATTACCTACTCCTGAGACTGGACTGGACTAAACAAAAAGACTTGTCTTCCCCATATTTCACTGCCTTGAGATACAGGAACTTGTCATTTGAAAGTATGTACATATACTCCTATTTGACTTAAACTGTAATATAATCCTGTCGTTGTTTAAGTAAGCGTTCCCTGCAGGACTATCAGCAGCAACAGTCTCTCTTATATACCTCCTGCCTGTTAGAACTAATCCTCCTACTTTGTCTCTATACTTACGTTCCCATTACCCTTATTAACCTCTCACTTACTACTCTCCCCCCTGCTTGTAAATTACATATCTTTTTTCTTACCTCTACCACCCCTAGTCTCTCTAAACCCCTTTAGGTAGATCGTACTTACCTTACCTGCTATAACCATTCTATCTAGTCTCTCTAATACCCTTTATGGTAGATCTTACCTACCTTTCCTGTAATACCATTTTACCTATTTTTTTTCTTCACTTACCTTGCTCCTGGATATTAGCCTCTAAACCCATTCTGCTTTCATCTTACCTCTGTTACTCCTGAACCTATTTCTTTGTCTCTGTATCAGCTCTTAGACATCTCTCCTTTCACTCTGTTAACTTAATCTCTCAACCCCTAGGTACCTTACCTTAGATTAAACTTTCTCTTCACTGATTGTTCTCCCTCAAAACCTGTCTGTGTCTGAACCCACTCCGTTCGCCCTGCTGGCTCACTCCGCTCCCCTACCCTACCCCCAATTCCCACCCACCCCAAGTGATCCTAATCTTCTACTTCCTACACCACCCCCTCACTCCTCTAGTCAATTAATTACTCCAAACAATTATCTTCACCTAACCACTCCCTCCTCCTTTCACAAATAGCACTACTCCTCCCTCTACCCAAGTCTCTGCTATTCCTACCAGTCCTTATCTTATCTCTCTCAACTTCCTTTGTATTAGTATATGTGTATATATATATATATATATATATATATATATAATCAGTATACTTGTATATTACAATATGCATACTACTGTAAAAGTTATCCTAACCTACTTAATACTCTTAACCATATATTTACCTGTCCTGACCACAGCCTATCTCCTAACATATTTTGAAAAGTCCAATCTCTCCCTCAATAATCTCCCTCCAAAACAACCACTCTTGATATTTCTCACTCACTTACACATATTAACATAATCTCTACTCCCTGCTATACATCACCTCAATACCATCAATATACACACATTAAGTATAACAACCTATTAATAAAAAAATGGAAACTTCTAATTAACTACTCTCATAACCCAATATCTAAAACACAAAGCCCTACCTTAAAGGATGGGGACATGCACCCTAATCCTGGCCCAACCAATGCATCTGTAGGAAATATTCACTGCATGACTTCCCCTAGCCTGCCAACCTTAACCAAATTCTCCAACTCTCTACTTATAGCACATCTCAGTATCCGCAGTATCAATAACAAAATTTCCCACCTTCATGCTCTCCTTCATATTCACTCCTTTGACATTTTCTGCCTAACAGAAACATGGTTAAAACCTGGAACTAAGGATAATGAAATTATCCCACCTGGCTATAACATATTGAGACAAGACTGAATAAAACGTAAGGGTGGGGGAGTAGCACTCCTCTATAAAAGTGGCCTACAGATCTCCTCTATAAATGATAGCCCACCTTTGGACAGTAAGGCTGAAGTCCTTATCTCCAAACTTCAAATCAATACTAACAAATCCCTCTATGTGATCTGTATCTACCTACCCCCTGGTAATAACAGTATAATAGAAGATATTATTAGCTGGGTGTCCTCAACTTACCCACACAAAACTATAATACTAGGTGACTTTAACACAGACTGGAAAACCTTCAACACTAATAACCCTCCCGCACATATTAATCTCCATGGCTTTATTCAAACTATCAACTCAACTACCAGAATCAACAAACCAACCAAAAAAGAGAGCACCTTAGACTGGATACTTATAAATAAACAACCCCATACTTATAATGTAAGAACCTTACCAGATGATTTAAGTGATCATGCTCTAACTTATATAATAAGACAAAGGAATGACATCTCTAACACCCCTACCTACAGGATTTCACGAACAAAGAAACAGTTTAACCCTGTACTATTCCAAAACTAACTCAATGCATGTGACTGGAAGCCTCTAAAAATACTCCCACTAGAGGAGGCTGTCAAATATTTTAACTCTAAATTTCTTGCAATCCTAGATGTGCATGCACCTAAACGATCTATTAGAATAAAATCCAAACCCAGCCCCCTGGCTTACAAAAGAGACTAGACAAAAAAATTCTACTTAGTTCTCCATTTAGCCCAAGCTTTGTTTCTAACAGAACTTCCCCTGAACAACAAACTTTTAGACAGCTAAGAAACATAACTAAAAAAGCTATACTCTGACAAAAAGAACTACTATTGTAAGCTACAACAAACACACCAGAACAATCCTCAAAAATTTTGGACTAACATTAATAGGCTCCTCAACCCTGATCACTCTAGCACACCCAGCCCCTCATGATGCTGATCAAAATACCCCAAATCAAATAGCCAACAACTTCAACACCTACTTTACAGAAACTATACAATCCCTAGCTTGCCAGCTTTACACTGATAACACAAGGATCCCACCTTCCTTAGCTGGATCATTACCAACATTTACATTTCAGCCTATCTCAACCACTTTCATCTATAAAATCTTACTAAAACTTAAGCCTTGCACTCCTTCAGCTGATCAATTACCTTCTGAATATTTACAAAAAGCAGCCAAAGTTATTGCCTTCCCCATATCCATCCTACTTAACAGAACCATTAATGAAGGAATTATTCCAGACATCTGGAAAATCTCCCATATCATTCCCCTACATAAAGGTGGTAAATCCTATGATTACTCTAATTATAGACCAGTAGCTCTGCTATCCCCTCTAGCTAAAATCATGGAAAAGTGCATTCACCACCAGCTACTAGACCACCTAACTAAACATGACATACTGGCTAAGTGCCAGCATGGCTTTAGGCCATTTCATAGCACTACCACCGCTCTACTCTCTTTCACTGACTCCATTTATAGGAATCGTAATAACATCCTCTCTCCTGCTCTCTTCATCGACCTTTCAAAGGCTTTTGATATGGTTAATCATCCACTGCTTATAAATACTCTTGAACTTCTTGCTGTAGATACCCCAGCTATACAATGGTTCAAGTCTTACCTTAACAATAGGCAACAGGCAGTTCTCTGGGAAAACAAACTTTCATCCCACCTGCCAGTCACCCTTGGAGTTCCCCAGGGCTCCATTTTAGGACCTCTTCTTTACTCACTATTCATCAACGACCTTCATATAGCAGTCCCTGAAGCTACCTGTATTCAATATGCCGATGATTCCACACTTATATGTTCTGCCAACTCCACTTCTGATCTACACTCTCTAACTCAAAAAGTATTCAACTCAGTAGAAGACTGGTTCCGGAAACGCTGTCTCCTTTTAAACGCCAAAAAAAACCAAGCTTCTGCTCTTCACACCTACCAATAGGTCCTCTCCCGTAAACTTCTCTATTAAATCTAACAATGGTACCCTCATCTTTCCCGATCCTACTACCAAACTATTAGGAGTTACAATTGACAACCACCTCAACTTCGATAACCATATAAATAACACCATTCAAACCGTGAACAGAAAAATGGGCTCCTTATATTGAATTAAACCCTTCTTAACTCCCATAGCTAGAACCACTATTGCTCACTCTCACTTAGTCTCAACTCTTCTCTATGCTTCTCCTATTTATACTAATCTAAAGAAAAATAATCTTCTCAAACTGTCTAACTCCTATAACAATATTGCCAGATTTGCCACTGGAAATGCATTTCGAACACACCACTGTCTGAATCTAAAGCAGCTAGACTGGCTTGAACTCCCTAACGTGCTAACTTATTCCCAACTCACCATTGTTCATAAAATATTTTACCAACCAAATAATACTCCAATACTTGCTAACCTCATTACCCCTTATAATAATCTAAATTCCCTATGCTCTTCTAGCAAACTACATGCTAGCATAAGTAAATCCAATAACTTGTCAGGCGACAGCTTATTCTCCAATACTGCTGGGAAACACTGGAACCTTCTACCTACCGACCTAACACCTACTACCTTCACTGTCACTCTTTAAGCGAAAACTCAAACGTCACCTAAAATCACTCTGGTTATGCCCCTGCACTAACCCAGATTAATCTACAACCTATCCTATTTTTATCTTCTTACTGCCTATGGATAAATAATCATACTCTATATACCCCTCTGTATGCTAAATCTGGTCATTGTAAAACTTATATGACCACAAGCATTTAAGTTAACTACAATGTACTGTACTGTATCTTCACATATCATACGATTACATGACTGATATGACTTTATACTCAACTTTTTAATATTGTACTTTTTAATAACCTTCTTCTTTATTTTAAATACTTATTATTTTATTTGTTATACAATTTGATATTTCATTTTGTGCTATGCTGGAGCTTTTCTCCCCGGGCCTCTACTGAAAATGGAAATATATCCAGTTGGACTAGCCCGGTCAACAAATGTAAAATAAATTAAAAACATCCTTTGGCACATCTGCTATCACAGATGTGCAGGTTGACAATATGATGGTAAATGGTAAATGTGTGTGTGTGTGTGTGTGTGTGTGTGTGTGTGTGTGTGTGTGTGTGTATATATATATATGTGTATATATATATATATATATATATATATATATATATATATATATATATATATATATATATATATACACACACACACACTGATATTTGTGTGCGCGTCTATGGGTGAATATAATTCGTTAATTATACTAAACTTAGAGTTAAGCATTATTAATGTATACATTCTAGTAAATATTTAATTTTTACTTATTCACTATCACACATTGGCTGTTTTTGCACATGCAATCTTTGTCAGTCTGTCAGTATTGTTTTCTTTGTATTCCTAAGTACATTCATTAGTTAACTTGGTCAGTGTAACCCAGGTCATGGATGAAAAGGGTTCTGGTACCAGTTCACTTTCCTGGTTATTAAAGTATAAATAAAATGAAAGGAAAAAGGGGGTGAACATGTCAGAAATTAAGGAACTTGTAAAGCACACACTAATTCTGCATCATTCATGAGACCAAAAAAAAAACACACACAAAAACTTCCCACTGAAGGCAATGAGAAGTAGCAGAAAGACTTAGTTTGGAGTCCTACTAGTTAACTGTAAATATACAGCAAGGATAATTTACTGCGGTGAGTTTTCACACCTCGGCATGAGTGTGTGGGCGAGAGTCTGTCAATAATATTTACCTACTTTTGGAAGTAGCTTACACCTACTTATAGAAAAGAACAAGCTCTGACAGACGCTCATGAGGCTCAATCAGGGATGTATAGAAGCAGTTGTGTTACAGAAGGTGTGTTAAATGACGGTACTTCACAGTCCTGCCTTTCTATCTTAATGGCATGAGAAAACACCACCACTTCCTTATGTCTAGCATAACTCGTATAAAGAGGACTTGAAATGTATTCTGGGAAGAAGGAATGAAAGCAAGAAAACAAGATCACATTACCAAGGCAGGCCCTATCATCCCCCATTGAGGGAAATGCATTGTAATTTTGAGGAATAGAAGTAGCTCAAATAACTAAGATGCAATAAAAGAGAGTTATAAGGTGGAGTCTTACTTTAAACATAAACAAGGAGGCTCAGGGTTATGTAATACTCCCAATGTGAGGAAAAATCACATTCATGTCAGTAATAGTTCATTCCACATGTTGAAGCGTACAGTGAGTCGATCACTAAACCATACAGCCAAGTACTTGAGATTGAAAAAAGTTATGAATAACTACCTTGCTGCATACTTTACATACACATTTGTTACATGCTAGAATGTCTTGGAGACGAAAACCTATATCTGGAAAAATGCCATGAAATCATTAGATGAGGGAATTTAACTAGCATTATAATGCAGTTAAGCAAGATATGTTTACAGAGTTTTATCATATGCAGAGGCACAGGCAAGAGTTTCCAAACCATACATAAAGTTCCAGTAAGTAGTCTTCCCCTTTGTGTAAAAACCCATACATTTTTCCGGATAGTATACAATTTTAGTACTGGAAAATAAAATTAACATGACAAACTTCAGCAGAAAACTAATTTTCGCCAATCTGGCATTCTCAAAAAAATATTTAACAAAAGATTGAACATAATAAAAGCATGATAATTATGTCATGATTTAAAAAAAATTAATTGTGGTATAAGCCATTACACAAAATAAGGAGGTAATAAAAAAAAAAAAGCACACAGTGGTATACTTTACATACAGGCTATACAGTCTCAGGTTGTTGTTTGTCTTGAGGCTTTTTCCCGGTAAGGGGTCACCACAGCAGAACTCCGGTCCGCTAATGATTGGCAGTAGATTTTTACGAAACGTCGAGGTGCCAACTCTCGTAACCTTTACGAAGCCGCCCATTTATGCATGTCTTTCGAACGCTACTCAACCGCGGGGAGGACATGCAGACTCCACACAGAAGGCACTCCCAAGCCAAGCCGAGAATCGAACGGGAGAACCTCTTGCTGTGAGGAAACACTACCGCCGTGGAAACAGTCTCCGGTATTTTCCTTAAAATGGTTTTATGCAGCACATCATCTTACTAGGGATCAAGAAAAAAAGACATCAAATCAATGAAATAATTTAGAAAGCTGTTGCCTTCAGAACTCCAGACACCTGGGGCTGGTTTAGATAGAAACTGCTTTGGGAAGGTATAGAATATGCTGCTTTACTTTATAATTATTGCACTAGATGCATGTAAAAAGCCCCAGGCTATGTATATTATATTTGCTATATTTTTAATATTAATTTTCAACACTTGTTAAAGTCTTTGTTTAGATACTGGAATTTCTTGACTATTGTTATAAACGTACAAGGGGCTATGTACTGCAATGATTTTTTATTTTATTTATTTATTTTACATTTGTTAACAGGGCTAGTCGAACTGGACATATTTCCATTTTCAGCAGAGGCCCGGGGAGAAAAGCTCCACAGTAACATTTAGATGTTTATAATGTACAATTTTATGAGAACAAGGAAACATGAAAGTGCAAGACAAACAGTACATGAGGGAACAGTAGTTCCAGAGTCAATACTATCTAAGAAACAATACCATATACAAATAGAAATAGATCCAGTGACAAATCTAGCAGTGGTACTAATTCAAATCACTTAATCGATTTTATATTTTTCTTATAAAGTTGTGCTACTATAAGACAAGAACAGTTTCATGATAACTTAAGGTCAAGAATATCCACATGATATTGTAAGTTGAGTAGCCATATCCTTTTTTTACGAGAGTCTTGTGCATGACTAGAAATAACTTTGTAGGGGTGTGTTTTTTATATATATTTTTCAGTGCACATAATCAGCTCACTTAGGAAACCGACATGGATGAATAATCAAGATATTTTTATGATGGATTGCCTGCAATCTTTGCTATATGTTCGCTCTTTCCTACTGAATAATGCTGAATCTACTTTCGTGTCTCTCAGAAAGTACTGCCATTCTGTATGACAATTTATTTTATCACTTGGGGACCAATTCTAGAATTGAAGCCATGACATTTTGATAGAAAAACAGTAATAAAACAGGGATGAAGTCCAAAATACATTTTACCATTGAAAGCATTACTTGGGGAATTATCATTCAAGTATATGCTTTTAAGCTGTTTAATGCATTTGGACTGAAGTTGCAAAAAGGCTGATCTGAGCTTTTATTCTCTCTCAAAATTTTTCATGTGTAACACATTTTCCATTATAGGGTGCTGAAGCATATAGGATAAGGTTTATTAGAAGATGGCCCATGTCATCTCTAACATGAATCAATGTACACTAAATTTTGTATAGGTCCTAACTTTGAAAAACAAACTTTGCTGGGAGTGACTACTTTACTTTAACATGGTTTTATTACAAACTGTTAAGCACTTTCTTTAATTTTTCAAGACTTTTCAAAACTGCTTCACTGGTTAGCACAAGCATTAAACCATAATTATTCATTTTACGTGACAGTTACAACCAACCAACCCCTTAAATATGACTAACAAACACTCCAACTTCAAGACACTAAACTTAAATACATATTAATCTAAACTGAAACACAAGTCAAACATAGACATGAAAAATGAAATCTGCATCACTCTCTCTCTTAAAACTGGAAATAAAAAATCATTCAGATCTGGTGTTGCCATTTGATCTTAAAACATTTCAAAGTGGTGGTGATATTCATGGCAGCTGAGATAATGGAAGCATTAGCTATTCAAAGGCTATTTAATTGAGGCAAGGTTCTAATGATGATGAAGCAAGAAGAAATGACTTCTCAAACTGGCGATCATATTTTCTTGAATTAATGATTCAGTACTTCCATTTTGGGAAGAAGTCTGATTCGACTGAAGGTACATTAATAAAGCAACTGAATAATTTTTCGAAAAGACTTTGAAAATATTGGTCATTACAACATGATAGTTTTAAGGAAGGTATTTCAGTCAAATGGGTCCTTAAGGGACTTAGAATGTTGAAATTCCCAAATGGAATAGATCTTTCTCCTGTTTATGCTGAGTTAATTAACTTGTTTTACAAAACTGGATTTGAATTAATTAACCAGCTAATTTACAAATGGAGCAACTTTTAAATGACATTCATATACTCCATCTTCTTAATGAAGATATCTTATTTGAGTCTCTTGAAACGGGTCCACTTCATATGACTGAAAGCCCAAAATACAGAAATTTGAGTCCACAATCTCAAATGTTCAAAATACTGAAAACTAATTTGACTAGGGCTATATTACGTGATCGAAAATTCAGATGTTCAAACACGTAATTATTGACCCCAATTGAGCGAAACAGCAGAATGTCGAACACGTAAACATAAATCTCTGTAAGGGGAGATTTCTGTTTACTGCAATGTAGTGTGGTCTCAGAGTTGGTATATTTAAGTAGTGGGGGGTGTGGGGGGTGCAGAGGGCTTGCCCCCCTGCATAAAGCAGTTTAATGGTTTGGGTTTTTATTTTTTTCCGGCTGTTAGACATTTTGCCAGTTCGCTCTATTGGGGTTGAGTATTACGTGTTCAAACATCTGAATTTTTGATCATGTAATATAGACCCCCATTTGACTGAATTTCAGAATACTGAGCCTACAGTGCTGAATTGCAAAATACAAAATGTTAAGCCATAGATATGACATGCGTTACCTGCACCTTTGAATTGCTTAACACAAAACATGCACAGATCCATAAGTACCAAATAGTTGATCTCAAATTACATTAACATTCACAAAACCCAATAACCCATGCTAATATCACCAACAGCTCGTCTCACCAAATGAAAACTATAAAAGTAAAAAATGCACACTTAAAACACCGACAAACTCTTTCCAAAATTAAAAACTACTTAACCTTATTAACAGACACCAGATGATATATAACCAAGCTAGGTGAGGGGCTACACCCCCAAACTATTTATACCGACTCTGGGATTGCACTACAGTGGGGAAAAGGGCATATACCCTTTACTTACCATAAAGTACTGTACACACTGACATTTTGTATTTTGCAGTTTAGCAGTGTAAGCTTTCACTATTCTGAAATTAATTCAAATGAGTTTTCAGTATTTTGAACATTTGAGATTGTGGACTCTAATGAATTTCAGTGTTTTGAGCTTTCAGTCTTCTGAAGTGGACCCTTTCAGACACAGTACTATACCAGTAAAAAAATAAAACAAAAGAAATTAGAGAGACACTCAAATATGAGGAAAATTGGGATACCTCAAACCTAAACCAATAGTAAGCAGGTGTTTGATACCTCACATTTAATTACTTTATCAATATCCAATGTGTATCTCTATCCAGTATCTCCTGAAAACAGAGGCTTATTGGACAAAGATTTTTTAGAAGGAAACAGAACCCAGGAGATGCAAAAAGGGAATGTTTGTGAGGCAAACGTCCAGTATCAGACAGACCAGAGTCTGGTACCATTTCAGTAATGATGGAGCCCCCAGAATTGTCAAACATTTTGGCAAGAGGTATTAAATGTTGACAGTCTTATTTGAGAATAGTGATTTTCATACAAACTTCTTTGTGTGATGGAAATTAAGTAATTTGGATATTACTATTGTACAAAATGGTGATTTTTATAGTACTCTTTATTTAACAGTGGTAAACACTAGGTAGCCCATCTACCACAAGAGTGGTTTCTGGACCAGAACTTGTAGTTTATTCACCATTTGGGCAGTTTTTCTATCTTTCAACCTTCTGGTTTAAAAGCCCACATTTGCGCTAGTTTCCCACCTTTCTTGTAACTAGTCTAGTCCAGATACAGATTTGCTGTATCCAGGACTGTTTGCAAGCTTCTGAGCCCCCCAAAGTCTTTCTGTGTTGGAGGGAAGCATTCTAGCTTACCAGTGGGAGTGGTAAGCACTAGGTAGCCCATCTACCACAAGATCCAGTTACAAATTCTTAGTTTTAGCACTTGAATTTGCTTATTCATGCTCAGCACTTGTTCAGAGCTTGTTGTTAGCACTAAATAATTATAAATTACTACAGCACTCAGTCTTTCTCTTTACCTAGGGGAAAACAGTTTTTGTACTTAATTTCCTTACTTGCTTAGAGAAAAACAGCTATTGTACTCTCCTCAGTTGTCTAGAGGAAAGTATTTTTTTATTCAGGCATGTCCAAGGGTCAGCTCCCAGTGTTCTCTCCTGTCTATCTGATGCATCTGGGCATCTTTGGGCAATGTAGCAATTGCCTTATGTACACAAACCCTTTCCTCCTACCACCCAACACCACAACCTGTGAAAGATGCACTAATCTAGCCAAACTAGAGGTAAAGCTGTCTCCAACCAAGACTGAACTTGACAGTCAAGAGCACCACACCACACTCCTCACATAGTCCCATTAAACCTACACCACCAAAGTCCCACACATAGAAACACAAAAACATTCGCAAAGGCTCTTAGTAATCTGCTCAAGCAACAGAGACCTCCAAAGCAGAAATGCAAGCAACCTCCACCTCCCAACACAACCCAAATGACACACAGCCCACAGACTGTGCGCCAATAAACCACAGCCCATAAGGCAAAACAACGTACCCAACACACTAGTCATAGGTGACTCTATAGTCATGCACACTGATGTCCCACTCACGAGGCTAAACAAGGAGAGGGTTACTGTCAGCTGCCTGTCGGGTGCCAGGATCCGCCACATAACCCAAGAACTCTGGTCACTCCACAACAATTACAAATATGACTGTCATTGTTCATGTTGGTGTGAACGACCTGAGACGTACTTCTCTGGACTACATGAAAAGAGACAATGGAAGAGCTCTCCGATCTTGTAGCCCAGGCAGGTATGACCCTAGCCCTGAGAAAAATCCTACCATCGCCCAGAATGATACCGCAGTACAAGGATAAAATGATTGACTTTAACAATTGGCTAATATTCTGGTGTTATTCTAAGGGGATCCAGTATCTGTCTGCCTGGGACGACGTGGTTGATGGACCACGATGCTTTGTCAGAGATGGCCTGCACCTGTTGCCCCTGGAATTCCGGATACTGGCTAAGGGTCTTGCCGCCCCTATAGTACCTTTTTAGGCAAGGTTCAAATGACAAATTCTCCACCATGACAGGAGCAGGCAAACAAAAACTGTGGTTAATGCAACTCAATGCTAGAAGTCTAAATCTCAAAATGCACGGACTCGAGACACTCCTTAAAATGGAGAACATCGATATCTGTACAGTGACTGAAAATCTGGTTCATGGCTCTAGAGAGCACCTCTGCATTACCAGGCTATAACTCATACCACACCTTTCAGCCATGTAACCTGGGCAAGAACACCAAAGATGGAGGTGCCCATATTCATTAAGGATATCCACATTTCCAGGCTAGTTGCGCAGCATAATGCATCCGAGGTTATCCAAGTGCAACTAACTCTGGGCAAAACTGCAATCCAAATTGTAGCTTGCTAGAGATCCCCCCCATACCCCAGGATTCCCACTCATTTCTTGATTATACTGGAAAATATTAGGGTTCAACTGAACACGCTAATAATGGGCGATTTCAACTACCCTACCATTAGCTGTAAAACTACTCATGTACCAACTCCTTTGCTCAATGCTTTCTGGAATTCATAAATTCTAATGCCATGGATCAACCTAACCACCCACACCCCTACCAGGGGCAACATTATCCTAGATCTAGTCATTACCAACATGAGTGACCAGTGTTCCACACCTGATGTCAACTCCTCTGTCAAATCCGACCATAAGCTAATCGCCCTAGATATCCACATCCTGCCCCCACCCACCATTAAGAAAACCACTGTAAAAAATTTCTCCAAAGCCAACTTCATGCTTCTTAAGATAGAAGTGGCAAAATTCATGACACCCATGTAGATGGACAATACAGTTAACGACTGAATACTACAGAAGTGCACTCTCTAAGCACTTGTGCGAGTGCATGGCTCATGCTATCCCAAACAGAACCAAGCTGCTATCCTCCAAAAAAGGGAAGCCAATCTGGTCGTCCCCTGCCATAAACAAAGTCTTTTGCAACAGTTTCTTCCTTCTGTTGTAGAGAGTAAAATCCCGTGAGTGGAGGAGTTCCCTGGTCAGCCTCCGTAAGAAGCTGAGATTCCTTATAAGATCCTCCAAAGCTTGCTATGAAAACAAAATCACCACTGATTCTAAGGGCAACCACAAAGCATTCTATAGCTATGTCAAGAATTTTAATGGCAACACCCAGATCTGCTCTGAGTTACAGCACAACAGCATGAAAATTACAGAACCAACTGATATTGCCAGCATCTTGGCAGATAGTTTCAGTGCTAACTTTACCCCCCTCTAACCTCCTTAAGGGCCCATATCTATACAGGAAGAATGCAGAGTCCCTGTAATCACATCTATGCAGGTAAAAGCTGCACAATCTAAAACCAAAAACACAGCATCCATGGGGACCAGCCAACATCCCAGGCTGCATTTTACACGAACTTCAGAACGAACTGGCTCCCCACCTAAGCACCATGCTCATAGTCTTGCGTCAGGCTTTGTGCCCACTGAAAGGTGCACAGCCACAGTTATCCCACTCCACAAAGGGGGACCCACCACTGATCCTGGGAAGTATCACCCTATTAGTCTGATGAGCCTGGTCTGCAAGGCCATGAAACGTGTTATCATGGAACTCATAAACAGACATTGGTAACCTCTGAACTCTGAACCCCACCCAGTTCGGGTTTGTGAAAGGTAGATCATGCCTTCTAATCCTGATCGACTTATTTGAGGCAGTCACCAAAGCCGTAGATGATGGTAAGGTGGTTCACACAGCCTGTTTTCACCTCGCCAAGCCTTTCGACTCCATCCCCCATTCTGGAATTATAGCTAAACTCACTAAACTAGGCATAAATCCCTACTAAACAAAATGGGTTGCCAACTGGCTCACTGACAAGAACCCACACTGTAAAAGCTGCAGACTCAAATCTGACTTCAAACCAGTGATAAGTGGAGTACCACAGGGTGCAGTCCTGGGACCTCTCCTGTTTGGTATCTACCTCTCTGAAGTACAGGCTAGCACAGAAGGCCTCTTGCTAACTAAGTTCGCAGATGACTGCAATCTAGGAGCCATAGTAGAGTCCCCAAATGATGTGGACATCCTGCAGAAGGGCCTCACTGAGACAGATGTCTGTTGTCAGAGGCATGGCCTCAAGCTCAATGCCAAAAAGTGCATTCTCATCCACTTTGTACCCATGAACTACCACATAAACGTCAGTCTACGTAATGCCGAATGTGTGATGAGACCTTGGGACCCAGGTGGACAGTAGCCTCTCCTTTTGATCACATCACCACAGTAGTCAGGAAATCCTATGTGGCACACCTCATCACAAAAGGGCTCTAATCCAGGAAAAAGAGGTCATTGTTCCCCTCTACTCTGCACTCATTAGACCCATTATAGAGTTGGAATGTACCTCACAAGAAATCTGCAGCAGCAGGAAAGGCCACAAAAGTACCTCAAAGAGGATTACTGGCCTCAAACAGATGCCCTATACTAACAGTCGCAAAAAACTCCAGCTTTACTCTGTGGCATATCACCTACTCTGAGGAGATCTCTGCCTAACATATAAATCTATGTTAAACCCAGAGCTATTGGACGTGCTACACCTAAAGAAATCCCAATCCACTCAAACTACATGCTCTAGGGACCTAAACCTTGTCACCACAATAAACAGGACATGCCTGAGGGATAGATTCCTGTCCCAGGGACTTCCTATACTTGGGAACAAGCTACCCATCTGTCAAGCAAAGTTCCTCATTAGCACTCTTAAAGAAAAATCTTGAGTGGATGGGAAATGCACCTCAGGGATCACTTCTGTGGCTCTGTTCGACAGGGGCACAGGAAACTTAACTTTTGCGGGTGGCATAAGCCAGGGAACCTTGGTGGCTAGGCTTACTTAGATCCTTGGGCTGCTAGCAAATACCTACTTATGAACCTAAATGTACACTTGAATGCTTTTAAAGGTTTTATATATATATATATATATATATATATATATATATATATATATATATATATA